>NC_136485.1:27641660-27824160 GCF_053919585.1 Euprymna scolopes
TGTCTTGAATTTACTAGTTTGGTTGTGCTTTTTATTTTCTGTGTATTTATCTATTTTAAGTTTAGTTAAAATGTTTTTTGCATCATTATTTATTTTATTTAGTGCTGATTTATTAGTAGTTTTATATCGAGCTTATTATATATCTAAATTACAACGAGCATTTCCTGTATTTTAATTAAACTAGTAATTTCACTATTACATTAAAATACACTTAGCTCTTTAGACTATTATTTTAATCTCCTTTAAATTATTAGCTCCCTATAACAGGTTGAGTTTATATACGTAATTGTAGATATGTTTCATAAGAAGGACATACAATTATCAACTAAATGCATCCCCATACCCCCTAAAGACACCTTTATAACCAGCTTAATTACAAGTATAAATACATTTATAAGGAACTTGAGATGGAAAGCCTACCATTTTGATAATTACCAAAGTGAAACCACAGAACCAATACACCACCAACCTGGAGAAATAAAAGAAACCATCTTCAGACAAGACAATGAAGAAAGAAAAGCAGCGAAATACTACAGACTAAAAACATACAAAAACCCTAAGAGAAACATAGACACTGAAAATTTTGAAAATGACTTAATCAACCTGATTAAAAATATTAAATTTAAGAAAAATAAAAAATATATCACTCCAACACTTAAAAAAATAAATAAATTTTCAAAATCTATTTCTACAAGCCACCAAAATAAACTCATAGTACCGGCAGATAAAACTGGAAATTTCTACACAATGGACTATATACAATATAAAAATCTAATATATAAAGAACTTAATAAAAATTATAAAACTACTAATAAATCAGCACTAAATAAAATAAATAATGATGCAAAAAACATTTTAACTAAACTTAAAATAGATAAATACACAGAAATAACGGTACCAGGTACCCCGAGATTTACTTTAAAAGACCACAAACACAGCTTCAATATCAACCCTACTATTAGACTCATTTGCCCCTCGAAATCAGATATAGGACTGGTTAGTAAAAACATATTAGATAGAATTATCCCCAAAATTAAATCCATAATAAAATACCCACTATGGCAATCTTCAAACCAAGTAATCGACTGGTTTTCTAATATTCAAAATAAAAATAATATTAAATTTCTTTCTTTTGACATTGAATCATATTACCAATCTATATCACCTATCCTACTTAATAAATCTCTATTAATGGCACGAAAATTAACTAATATAACTCAAGACGAAACTAAACTAATACTTATAGCTAGACAGTCTTTAATAACATTTGATAATAAATATTGGACCAGGAAAAATACCCCTAACCACTTCAACATTTTAATGGGATCGACGGACTCGACTCAGGTCACTGATCTAGTTGGCCTTTTCCTTTTAAATGAAATACATTGTACACTCCATAAACAATTCAAACTTGAAGGAGGGCTATATAGAGATGATGCACTTTTCATAACGAATTCTACTAATAAAAATTATGAAAATGCAATTAAAGCTCTACATAAATTATTTAAAAATTATGGACTTAGTATAAAAATCGACCCTAATAAAAAAATTGTTAATTTCTTAGACATAACCTTAAATCTTGAAAATTCTACCTTTGAACCATACCATAAACCTAACCAATCACTTCTATATGTCCACAATCAATCAAACCACCCTAAATCAATATTAAAATCAATAGTTCCCAATATCGCTCTAAGAATTTCTAGACTGTCTTCTACTAAATCAATATTTACCAAAAATGAAAAATACTATAATGAAGCCCTTAAAAACTCTGGATATAATTCACAAATTAAATTCATAAATGAAAATGATAGAAACATAAACTGCATTAAAAATAAACCTATTAAGAGCGTAATAACATATAATATGGCAATGTCTTCCCGTATACGAGTTAAGAAAAATAACCAGGAGACAAAAAAAGATAAAACCAAACTACAAATATTAGATAATAATATAAATAAACAACAAACTAAAACCCGCAAACGTAAGAATAGACACAAGGAGATCCTATGGTTCAACCCCCCGTATTCCAAAAACCTAGAAACAAACATAGCTAGAGAATTTTTTTAAAATATTAGATAAGAACTTTAAAGCCCCCCATAGATATAATAAGATTTTCAATAAGAACACAATTAAAGTCTCTTACTCTACTATGCCTAACCTTCATCAGAAAATAATTAGCTCTAATAATAATAAAATTAATAAACTACAAAATGCAACTATACAAAATACATCGGACTGTAACTGTAGAAGAAAAAATAAATGTCCCCTACAAGGCTCATGTAAAATTAAAAATGTTATCTATAGCTGCACAGTATCAAAAACTCCAAATATACAAGAACCTATCAACAGCCATAACTCAACTACCAGATTAAATAATAACACCAACTTAAATCAATCTACCGATCAATTATTAACCAACCCACCACATTATAATCCAACAATAGACCTAACGGAAAATAATCATAATAATCAAGAGGTAATATATATTGGTTCCACATCTGGCCCAATAAAACATAGAATTTCAACGCACAAACATTCTTTTAAAAATAACTCTCTATCAAACCAAACTACTCTATCCAACTATATTTGGCAACTAAAAAATAGCAATATTTCTTTCAACTTAAAATGGCAAATAATTGAGACTTGCAAATCATATAAACCAGGAGATAAATTTTGTACATTATGTACAAAAGAAACCCTAAAAATTTTAAAATATGAAGATATAAAAAGCACAACCAAACTAGTAAATTCAAGACACGAGCTTCTATCGTGTAATCATAAACGTTGGTTTAAATTTAATAAATATAAACCACCATAAATCATTAAAAATTACTCATTAGTAAAAATAGATTTTTTTTTTTTTAATAAATTAAGTTAAACCAATTACCGCCCTTAGACTCGTAAATCAAATAATAAATAAAGTCATGACAATTATCTCCCCTTAAAAACTTGAAAAAAAAAAAAAAAAAACTCTCTCTCTATAGATATTAACTGTAGCGTCTCTAATTCAAAATACGCTAACGGAAACAATTTACTGCACGAGCGTCGCCCTTTTAAAATTCATCATTCAATAAAATAAAAAGCTATAGCAAACATCTAAATGACTACTTTAAATACAGTTCCTGATTTCAAAATAAGAAAAACCAAAAGGTAATTATATATCTATATATTTTTAAATCAAATTTATTATGTAAATTCAAAAATATATTTTTTCTACTCATTTCTATCTCTAACCTATACCAATTTTCTTATTAATTTTCTTATAAATTTTATATCCAAACCTTTTACTTCAATTTTTCAGATTCATCTGCCTTACTTTTAATGCTAGGTTTATTTTTGGTGTCTTTTCAATTCAATAGAAATCCTCCTAAATTTGCTGATGAGGAGACCGTGCTTACCAAAAAAACTATGTATAATTATTCTACGTGACTTCATGTATACCACAAATAAAAAGCACGGATTTCCGAAACGATCGTACAGATAATTGACTTTGTTGTTGTTCCTTCTTATGAAACTGATTTTTAATTTAATTAAATTTTGATTTTTAAATTTTAAAAATTTTAAAACTTTTAAATTATAAATCACATTACTTAATATTGAATTAGCTCTAGGACATTTAACTATCGAGCTTATTATATATCTAAATTACAACGAGCATTTCCTGTATTTTAATTAAACTAGTAATTTCACTATTACATTAAAATACACTTAGCTCTTTAGACTATTATTCTAATCTCCTTTAAATTATATATATATATATATGTGTGTGTGTGTGTGTGTGTGTGTGCGTGTGTGTGTGTGTGTGTGCGTGTGTGTGTGTGTTTCTGTGACCGCGCATATATTAAATAGACTAGTACTTAATTATTGTGCTGGTATGTTATTTGTTCAAACCATATGTATATATATATATATATATATATATATATATATATATATATATACATATATATGTGTGTGTGTGTAAGTTGAAGAAATAAAATACCAATAAAATGTATAATAATATACTTGTGTTTGTACTGTGAAATACTACACTTAGTTTATTTCAAAACATTAAATAGCCGTTAGCATTCAAAGTATGACATTAAATGATTGAAGCATTATTCTTTGGAAATTATATATGATCTGTTTTTAATTTCGAGCGGTTATATGTCGTGTAAAATCTGTTATCTCCATGGACTTAAAATAAAGTAAAAACTTTTATGAACATATAATTTAGTTTTTTTTTTCTTTCTCCATAATCACACACACACATACGCATACACCCCCATATATATATATATATATATATATATATATATATATATATATATATATGTTTATATATATGTATATATATATATATATATATATATATATATATATATATATATATATATATATAATCAAATGTGTATACATATGTGTGTATGTTCTCGGGCGCCTTTATACTTTTGTATACAAATATTGCACTTGTGCTTGTGTGAGCGTTCGTGTATAGATAATCTTAAAAATATATATACATATATATGTGCTCGTATTATCTTGACGATAACTTTATTACAAAAATATGTACGTCTCTTGTGCTATTGTGTGTAAATATATACGTATCTTTTGCCGTTAATACATTTATATACTTATATACATATATAAATACAAACATATATTCATGTAAATGTGTATATCGGTATATGCACATAGATATGTATATATATATATATATATATATATATATATATATATATATATATATATATAAACTTCTATACGTTTAATTTTTCTTTACAAGAAATACAGTTGTCACCTCAGACATGTTTTCAGCCGAAGGAAGTAGTCAAAACACACACAAAAAGATAATTCTTTCTTGTAGTTTTTGTCCACTATAACTAAAACTAAAAACTACAAAATAATGTGAAGAAAAAACACATGTATTCCATGGATGGAGACAAAGATGGAGTTTATGCCGACTGAACAATAGAAGATGCGGGCGAGGCGGTGTCGAATATTGCGGTGTTGGTAAGAGGAGGGCGAATCACGAAAAGCGAAAAGCGTTACCTTCCCAATATCATTCGCCAACGTAAACTCCACCGACACCGAAATCTTTCACATCCCGATATCGCCCCGGCCCTACACTGTCGATATTTCCGTTTCCATCTCAGCTGTTTCGGGAAATCAATGTTTCCATTGTTGCACTGGTGTGGAAGGGAAAAGGCTTTCGGTCAGCTGCCTTGACCACCGGTCGCCCAGGGCGAGCTTATAGAATCTAATGTAGCGATTAGAACGGACACGATGAAAACGTGCGCTCGACTGATCAGCGTCCACCTAAACTTCCCGGCCTACTACGAACACTAACCCGGCTATTACGGGGCAAAGGTGGGCACATCTTGAATTACCGTTTGCCTATATCAGAAAGAAAACGTCTTCAACAATTTTTGAAAAGTTTCATACTTTTCCAAGCATGTTGCTTATTTAGAATAATCCATACATACACGAGTTCACACACACACGAGTTCACACACACACACACACACACACACACACACACACGTACACACCACACATACATCTGTATGTTATAATTATTTTATTCGATAAAAGATGATGGAATATTGTTAAAGGTTAATCCACATTGGAATACGAAAGCAGCCTTTCGAGATTATGTGGCGAATGCTTTTCTCAAGAAAGTTAAGAGAAATTAAATGGATACTTCTCTAAATTTTTGTGTCACTCCTGAAAAAGCCTTCACTGCATAAAGGCGAAACTTCTACATCTTTCATTCGGAAAGGATTATGGCATGTTACTCTTGATGATTCATCGAATTTAATTGCAGTTCATCTTCAATCAACCTGGACATGATAACACCATCCTATTCTGTTCAAGGATTAATATTATCTTTGGGTACCAAAATCTTGTGTCGTTTTTTTTTTCAACCCTTATTGCCTTTCTCTATTTCCATTAAAGGGATTTAATCTTTAAAATATTTTTCTATGTATGTGATAAATAGCAAAACTATATCAAACTAGATTTATTATTATCTCTGGATTAAAGAAATTAATATAAATAATGTATTATTTGTCGAAACAATAAATTCTTAATTTGAAAGTTATATTTTTCTGAATAGATTAAAATATAAAAACTATATATACATATATATATAAATATACATACACACACACACACATATATATATATATCTATATATATAGTGTGTGTGCGTGTGGGTGGGCGTGTGTGTGTGTGTGTGTGTGTTTGATGGTAGAAAATTTATAAACACATTTTAACATTAGTGGAAATCTCTCTAGGGTTCTTTCGGCTTTCATCTCATCAGGAGAAAAATCTATCGCAATATAATAATAATACATTGAGGAAATAAAGACCAAATGCGAAATCTTTATATATATATATATATATATATATATATATGTGTGTGTGTGTGTGTGTGTGTGTGTGTATGTAGGTGTGTGTGTATATATGTGTGTGTGTCTGTGTGTTCAAATATACTAGATTAAAGAAATACTTGTCGATAATGGCTACCCTGAATTCAGTATTGACAAAATTAAAATTTTAAATCAACCAATTTTACAAGAATATAACCCGTGGCTATTCTAAATGTTCTGCATATCTTAAGTTGCCATTAAGTATATATATATATATATATATATATATATATATATATATATATATATATATATATATATATATATATATATATACAGGCAGAAGTACCCGTCGTTGACTGGGATCAAAAACAGCCTGCAGAAAATGAACTGTGATTGATGAAAGTATGATAGGTTATGAAAAAGAGGGGGCTATAAAGAGATAGGTTTTGATACCCCAAAATTTTACCCTAAACAAAATATGATGAAAGTAAAGATAAGGCCGATCAAGGTTGGATTCTTTGATCTTATATATTCACGTTTATTTATTATCTGATCTTTCCATAGTCGGGTCCGTACCGATTGGTATATATATTATTCCTTAATTGGAATTCATTTTTGAGATGAGCATTATATATATTAACTTATTTTTATTTCAGACTATTCATATATCACCTGACGAAGGCCAGAAGAATAGTTGGCCGAAACGTCGTGAAAAACAAGAACCAATAAAGATGAAACCAACAACTAATAAAGATGAGAATAATAGTCCGAAATAAAAAATAAATTAATATATATATATATATATATATATATATATATATATATATATATATAGTCATGTTATATATAATTAAAGAGCGCGTTTTTCGCTCTATCGAGTCCTGTTATTCTTTACTGTTCTCAATCTCATCATTTATTGTTTGTCAGGTATTTCGACAGCATGGACGAAATTAAAATTCGCACGATTTTCTTGTTCTAGTTCCAACTAGGCCCAAATGATGCGTTTAGCCCAAGAACCGCGAACGAACGTATGGCACAACGGTGATTCAAGTAATTTCGCAATTGAGACGAGGATCTCAAAGATGAAGACGTCACAGCCGGCCGACTGCGATTGATAACTAACATTTGAAAGGCTTGAAGCCGATCCTCACAAAATCATGAGAAATTGCTGTTGAATTCGAAGTCGACCACTCAACAGTCGTTCGATATTTAACGCAAATAGAGAAGTCAAAAACGTTGAATAAATGGGTGCCGCATGAATGGAACGATAATCAAAAACATTGCTATTTTGAGGTGTCTTCTAAGCTCCTTCTGCGTGACAGAAACGACCCATTTTTCGAGTGCATTGTGACGTGTGATGAGAAGTGGATCCTCTACGAAAAGCGGCGAGGTTCAGCACAGTGGTGGATGCCGGAAAAGTTATACAACTTTTCTCGAAGCAGAAATTGCACCCAAAAATGTCATGGTGACTGTTTGGTGGTCTGCAACTTGTCTCATCCATCATAGCTTTTTGAATCCGGACGAAACGATTACGACAGTGAAATACTGCCGACAAATTGACAAAACGTACCAGAAGCTCCAATGTTTGCCCCCGAGATTGATCAACATGAAGGGACAAATTCTCCTCTATGAAAACGCTCGGCCGGAGGTTGCTAAACTGGCCCTGCAGAAACTGAACGAATTGGGCTACGAAACTTCGTCTTATCCGCTATATTCACCGGACCTCTCGCTCATCGATTATTACTTTTTCCAGCATCTCGACAACTTCCTGCGCGAAAAATTTTCAAAAACTGAAATGATGCTGAATCGGCCTTCAATGACATCGATTCAAGTACTCCGAATTTCTATGCTAATGGGATGAATAAACTTGTTTCTTGATGGCAAAAATATTTAAATTCGAATGGTTCTTATTTCGATTAATTAAGTTTATTATGAAAGAAGTTAAGATCTTATGAAGGTGAATGTTAAAAAACGACATTATTTTGCACCAAATATATATATATATATATATATATATATATATATATATATATATATATATATATATATATATAAGGTGTCAACAGATAATTAAAATAAACAATTTAATTTAATAAAGCGAGTATAAGGCGATTAAAATGACACCGTGAGAGAGCTAAAAAATAAAAGAAAGGTGGTCAAAGTTCTACAAGAATATTTAGCATTTTTACCGATTTGTATATTATGGAAACAAGTCGTTATTCAAGCACGTCTGATTGAACACGACTGAGTTTTCCGATTTTGTTGGATAACTTTTCAATTTTCCGAGCGGTCTTTTTTTTTCTTTCAGCTGGCATGTTGTATATTATGGCGCCCAGTAGTTATTGTTCAGCCATATTCTTCTCAAGCGTTTTCAATGGATGCATCCGATCTTCGTCAGGAGCGATTGTTGTTGTCGCAATTTTCTTTATTGATGCTTGGTGTATTCATAGTTAGTTCGAATTTTGTTATTGGTTATAAAGGTGGGTGCGTGGTGGGTACGGCGAATTATTTTATTTTTAATTCTCTTAATTTATGTCTATTTATTGTTATTGAATACCGTTAGTATATATATATATATATATATATATATATATATATATATATATATACATATAGTAGAAATGGTAATTAATAAAAACTCGAAGAAAGTGCTCAATACTGTTGTAGAGCAAATATGCGTTTTATTTTTTTATTGCCGTTTTTTTTCTGTTTAGTTACATTTTGTAACTAAACAGAAAAAAACGGTAATAAAAAATAAAACGTATATATGTATGTATATATATATATATATATATATATATATATATATATATATATATTACTAGGCTACACGTTACCCGTTGGGTTAGTATATGTTATAGCAAGCTATTGAATAGTGAGTATACAGAAATTATGTGATAACCGTGATAGTCATATGAAGTATGTTTTTGTTACATAACAGAACAATTCGTGTGAAATTTTATTAAAATAAAAAATATAGATTGATTAATTATTCCAAGTCGTTTCAACATTAGACATAACTATTTCCATAGTATATCAGTGTGTGATTGTTTTCATTTTATTTCATGTACATAACGAAAAATTATTGATTGACAGAAAATATTTGATTGTTTATTTTTTATCATAACGTGCAGCGAGCTAAATATAATGGTATCCGTCCAATACTTTGTAAGGATTAGTCAACACAATACCAAGTTACTCTGTAATAGTACGGCGGTTTTTCTTAAGATTCACATTTCCAAACATTGAACGGAAGTGACGTCAGACAAATTCTAAAATACAGATGAGCAACACTGTATATAATGCCGCTTTCTTAAAACAAATGTAAAAATAAAAGTTTTATTCAAACAGGCTTTCAACATTTATATAAAAAGTATAACATTTATAATAAAATGTTTATGTTTTTTTAATCAAACATCAGGTGTTGGCAATT
This sequence comes from Euprymna scolopes, assembly GCF_053919585.1. Lineage (NCBI taxonomy): Eukaryota > Metazoa > Mollusca > Cephalopoda > Sepiida > Sepiolidae > Euprymna > Euprymna scolopes. Next base: position 27,651,453 of record NC_136485.1, read on the forward strand.
TTCACATCAAACATAAAAATAGGATGGTTATAAAAATATTTATGAACTGTTTTTATAAAATATTTATGAACTGTTTGTTTCTAATAATATGTTTATGAACTATTTTTTTTAATCAAACATGAGGTGTTGGCAATTTTTCACATCAAACATAAAAATAGAACTGTTATAAAAATACGTATAAACTGTTTTTTTATAAAATATTTATGAACTGTTTTTTTCTAATATGTTTATGAACTATTTTTTAATCAAACATGACGTGTTGGCAATTTTCACATCAACCATAAAAATAGAACTGTTATAAAAATACGTATAAACTGTTTTTTTTTTATAAAATATGTAAGAACTGTTTTTTCTAATAATATTCTTATGAACTATGTTTTAATCAAACATAGGGTGTTGGCAATTTTTCACATAATCATAAAATTTGAACTGTTATAAAAGTATGTATGACCTTTTTTTCTATAAAATATGTAAGAAATGGTTTTTTTTCTAATAATATGCTTATGAACTATTTTTTAATCAAGATAGGGTGTTGCCAATTTTTCACATAAACATAAAATTAGAACTGTTATAAAAATATGTATGAACTATCTTTCTACTATATTTATGAACTGCATTTCCAAGAACATGTTTATGAAGTGGTTATTAATCAAACAAAAACAGTTCATAAACAAATAAAAAATAGTTCATTAATATTTTAATAAAATCCTGTATGGAAAAACAATTCATAAATATATTTTGTAACAGTTGTAATTTTATGTATGACGTAATAAAAATTACCAACACCTCTGGGGTTTGGTTACAAAACAGATCCTAAACATATTTTTATTATAAAAGTTTTGATTTTGTTATAACAATTAAAATAAAAACTGTTTGAATAAAACAACCAAAATAATAAAATCAGATTAATAAGTAACAGATACGATCGAAAAACCTGTTAGGTCATGGCATTTCGAATCATAATTCTTCTCGTCTAAGTAGAAGACGAAACGTTATACACAAAGTAATATATACATAGAAAGCTAGCTTACAAAACTTTCGATTAGGAAGTTAAAGATGTATATATTAAATTATGTTGAAGAGGACATAGAATTACTAGAATAAACATATTAAAATATTATTAGAAAGAAGAAATTAAGCATACGAAAATAAGAAAATTACTAAATTATCAATTCTATTTTATAATTTAATATGTTTATTCTTGTGGTGTATATTTTGTTTATGTATCTTCAGATATACTTCGTTCATTTCCAATTTAAATGTTCATTTAGCTTATAAATATCATGGACTAAAGAGTTTCTTAATACCATTGTCTAATGATATATTAAAATTATGTATAACTTTTACTTTTCATCCTTTATTTAATATATTAAAATTGTTCCTCTTAAGGGTGTTGATCTTCCTCTAGCGTGATAAGTTTAATTTGTTAAGTATATTTTCTTTGCTAAGTTTGTGGTATATATATATATATATATATATATATATATATATATATATATATATATATATATGTGCATGTGCGTGTTTGTGTGTTTGTGTGTGAGTGTGTGTGTGTAATTATATATACAACATACTACTTTTTATTGTGTACAAAAGTATGTGTATTAGAAAAATTTTAAGCTAAAGTAAGAATGTTTGATATCATGTTCGACAAACGGTAAATGCGATTGTACGCAATATACAAACTACAAACAAATATACGAAGAAAAGCGGGAAAGCGAAGACAAAGCACAGTGTGATAATGCTGAGCAAACATCCTTTTGTTTAGCCAAGTCTGTCTGTGAATAACTAATCTCTTTACAAGAAAAAGATTCGGAAAGAAAACTCGCTCTACTATGATGCTAACGATTCGTGGTATTCTAAAATTGCATATATTTCAAATATAATGAAGTTTATACGTATAATATATATTTTTGTGCTTAAGTCTTGACTTGTCTGACTGTCTCCAAACTAGCAATACAAAGATGCGAAATATATTTTATTAGAAGTATACTAATTGTTTTAATCGTGTGTCGGTTTTTTTAACGAACTTGACGAACGTATGTATCTATTATACACACGTGACGTTATTGTTTTTGTTTTGAACATAAAATGCGGACCGGCTTATGAAATAAAATCACTCGGGTATCAATGTTTATTTCCAAAATAATATTTGTTTATACAGATAAGCAGTGTAACAGAGACTGCTTATTTCTTATGCGTGGCAGAAGATGAATCGAGAGCGATAAACACATATTTTTCTGAAAATAAATAAAGGTATATTAACACATTTCTATTAAGTATATCGAAAAAATGAGCATACATCCAAAACTGTGTACAAATCTATTTTTGCCATTTTGTAGGTGTTTTTTGTGAAGAATAGGAGAAATACGAAACTATTGTATATATGATTCTGTTTGTGTCACCCAAACAGATTCGTAAAATGCAATAGACAGAGAAAAGAGGCATTTAATACTGTTAAATTAACACTCAAGCAACAACTTTAAACCTGTATTTTTAAAGCATAAACAAAGAGAAACACGAGCTATTAATAAATGTTAGCTGTTTTCCTTTTGACATTTTAGTTTCCGCGAAATAAACATATTATAAAGAATAAATAAACATCAACTTTGCAGAAAATAACACTCAAAATCTGTTACAGGAAAAGGGATGTCTCCTTTTCCTGTAAATAAGAACATTAGGTAAGTGGAAAATGAGATTAGGATAAGCTAAGACTTAAACCTTGTAAGCAAGGTTCAGAAATAGATTTAGAATTCGAATTGGACTGTTAGAATTAATTGTTCATTCTTTTATAAAAACTGAAGTAAAAAAGCTCAGCTAAAAAGAATGAACAATACAAATTAAAAATGTATTGTAAAAAATATGGTAGTTGAGAATTCTTTTTTTGCAGAAGTGTGTTTTGGACAAACATGTGTTTGGCCATGTGAGTTGGTCACGTTTTGGAACCACACATCTGACGTAATAGCAAAAAGGGAATTCTCAATAATAGAAGCTAGGATCCGCAGATTATAAGAGTCGAGCAGTCGGGAGTCAAGTTCAAGCAGTCAGCAGAGTCGGTCGGAAAGAGCTTACATGGTCAGAGGAGGGTCCCCTTAGAGGCGAATAGGTAAATGCTTAACCATGTAGAACAAATGTGAATTCCTGACGTCATCATCATTTCAACCAGTCAAATGAAATAAAGAATCACCATCGATATTTGTAACTGTTTGTTTTCGTGTCGTCATTCAACAATTGAAGGTAATGTGTTAATCATCTTAATATGCACTTTGTATAACCCCGTTCCAAGTAATGTGCCCCTCTCATCATCGTAAGTAATGATTCTCCCTTCTGGTGTAAAATAACAGTAATACACATTCATTCAATAATGAATTCTCTCTCCTCTCACTCTGTTATAAATGTCTCTCCCATTATCGTCAATCCTGTATTACATGTACCCGTTATACATCCCCGTCATCTGTTGATATATAATCCCCAATATGAAACCCCCTGCTATACAACAGATGTTCGAATAATCCAAACAAAATAGAAAAATATCGATGCTATTTTGAGGAGAGATAAGGAGAAAGGATCTCGACCCGAGAATCACATGCTTTAGTGACTCATGCCTAAAGCACTTGACCTTGATTTTTTTAATTCAAGCATGACCTTCACTATATAATACACTTTAATTACTATTTCTATATATCTTTATTGAAATTATGCACCAAATAAGTTTGCTGTTATTGTTCTATTCATAACTTGTTAATTTACATATCGGGCAAAAAAACAGAAACTATTTTTTTAGTTGCAATGTAATATAATGGTAAGTCATGTTATCTTATACGAGATACTTTTACAAAAAAACTACTCGAATATTCGATACTCTTTTACTTTTGATCGTGTTTCCAGAAACGATCCTTCTGACATCCAATCCAATGGGTCGATCGATGATATTCGCATCTGGCTTCGCATGCCTTTTATCTATTTTTTCAAAGGTAAACCATTAACGTGAAGCTGGTTGCATGCGTCTTTCTGTATCCTTTTTTTTCAAAAAGCTTTGATTATTCAAACATAGGCCTATTAATACAGAAATAAAACGCCGTCTTCAACAATCGCACCAGACTACGAAAACAAGTTTATTTTTACTACCTTACTTCTTTAAAAACAACGATTTAAAATTCTCCACCCCCCACATGTGTTTCCAAAGCACATTTATTTAGCTATCACGCCCGTTTGCGCGATTGCGACATGTCTGAAAGCAGTCTCGTTTCCACGCAATTTTCTTTAAGACAGTACCATTTAAAGTATGGACCTTACAATAGTATTGAATCTTTAATGCTTTTTTGCGAAGATCCATTCTGAATAACATCAACAGCGATCATTAGACAAATGCTTGTCTGATTTTTCTCATAAATTGAAAGACATGTCATTTTCTGGAGATCTAAATACCGAACACAATTGCTATAAAACGTCCTGCCAGTTATCATTTTGTCCACATTCATATATATGGGGGAACTTTTCATTTCCAAATTAATATTGGAGACTAACCGACTTGTCTTCATATTTCCTGGCAGCTTTGAATATCTCTTTGCTCAACTCATGCCATTTCCTACTAAAAAACATATCAATTCACAACAATCTATTGAATCTATTAATCTTTTTAATACAGACATTTTTAAATGAAGATTGATTATTCATATTGTTTGGAGAATTCGAACATTTTGAGTGTTATTTTCTGCAAAGTTGATGTGAATTTATTCTTTATAACGTGTTTATTTCGCTGAAGATAAAAATGTCAAAATAAAAAGAGCTGATATTTACTAAGAGTTTGTGTTTCTATTGCTTATATTTAAAAAAATACAGATTTTAAGTTGTTGTTTAATTTTAACAGTATTAAATGCATCTTTTGCTTTGTCTCCACACAAACTGAATCATGAAATACAATAGATTCTTATTCTCCTATTATTCATAAGAAAACGACAAAATGGCAAATAAAATGCAACACAGTTTTGCACAGCTTTGGATGTATGCTCCTTTTTTCGATATTCATAACAGAAGTTTGTAACTATGCACTTATTAATGTTGATAAAAATACAACTTTAAAAAAATGTAATGCGCCTGAAGCGATAAAATTAAATCATAATATACATAAAATTAAATAGATAATACGGGGTGGGATAAAAATGGCAGGTGGTTTTGAAATTGTTATTATAGGCTATGAGCCAGAGGCTAAAAAATGGCTTAGTTTTTGAGTTGGTGGACATTTAATTCATATGAAAAAATTTCAAGTGTTTCTAGGAGTATTTTTCGTGCTGATTTCAAATCTGAAGAGATACTCAAATATGCGCACTGCTTCAGAAAAAGGGAAATAATACAAGGTGTGTCATTTACGGGAAAAGTCCATTTTCATGGTTCACTTTTTAAAAATGTTATTTCAGTAAAAGAAGTAATTTTTTTCAGTTGTATTATTTTACTCAAAATGTATTGCACAAACATTCGGGGTATTTTTAACCTAAGGGAAGTAACTACTGACCGGAAAAACATTATATTTACTAAATTATTACCTCCCTTATATGATATTTATGCTCAACTTTTGCAATAATTTAATCAAATTAAATTGCTAATTATGAAAAAATGCGCATCGTTCACCTGGAGATCTTTTTAGATTTAGACTCTACGACATCGAATCTCTCAGAATCAAGTCATTTTTTTCATATAGATTGTGCGTCGACGGGATGACACAAAAGTTGGTTCATGTAAGTTCATGATTTTCTTGCTCTCTCATTGACATATATAGAAACCAGAGAGTTCCAGTAATGTTACCCTTTTCATTGTGTTAGTAAGAAAAGCAGGTAAAAATTAATTTTTATGTCTCCAATTCTGCAGTTAACCATGTTTCTTGTGATAACTTTGTCTTAACGGTTTCTACTTCAATCGAGATATTGCATCATTTCTCATATGAGCCAATCTATATATATACTTAAATCTAAACGCAAATTTCATGAAACTGGTCGGCTGTTGAACTATGTTACATTGTGCTTAAAGAGGGGCATGTCTTAGTTAGGTGGAAAGCAGACCAACGATCAAGGTTTACTTGTAGGGGAAGTATCGCGGAAAAAAACTCATATACAGAGACCCTAGACACTCTAAGAGAGTTTCAAGCAATGTACGTGTGTTTATATTAAATCTAATTGTAATGGAAGACGTTATATTTCTGTTTTCACGAGATTACTGTTTCTAATTCCAATTTCCTTACTTTCGCTCTGGACTTGACAATGGACCTATTTTAATAACTATTGATATACTACAAGAGAAAAATTCGAGCATGAAATGTAATATGGTTAAGCTTAAACATGCAAAGGTAACGGACTAGTTGCTTAAAATAGAAAAGAAAAGGATATGATATTCTAGTAAATATATAATAAAATTATAACTTAAAATAGTGCAGCATTAAGAATTGATTATATAATGTTCCTATTTACATTGCCTCCCCACGGGACAGAGTTAGACACCAGGGTCGTTTTTTTAACGTGGAGAAAAGGAACAAAAATAAAAATTGTCTCAGTCGTGAAGGATTTCTCTTCTACTGACAGAGAACAAGAAATTGAAGTGTAGCATCTTAAGAACAGATAATACACTTTGATCTTGTCCCGAAGGCCAAGTATTGATTATATAATGTTAAATAGAATTTTAAAAAATTTAATGCTGCAATATTTTAAGTTATAAATGTATTATATTTTTTTTTAGAATATCTTGTCCTTTTCCTTTTCAGTTTTAACAACTAGTCCTTTACTTTTCCATGTTTAAGCTTAACCATATTACTTTTCATGATCGCATTTTTCTATTATAATCCATGATTTTTACAGGCGTCAAGTAAATTCACTTGTTCTTTGTTTGAATTCAGTCTTATTTTGTTCCTGGATATTACTTTAAACTATATCCGATTGTGAGGCCTCAGCTTTCGAGCTTTGGGGAGTGTGGAGCTACCCTTTAATCGTCGTTGCTCCCAGGTTCACTCTGACCCGAAGTGGTAGTACCTGTTAGCGTCCCAACTATGAGTTAAATATAAACTGACTTGAAAAAAAATATCTTGTATTAAAAAAACTTCTCTTCAAAATAACTGAATTTGGAATTAAATAACCTTAAAAGGGTTGATATGCCGTTAAACAAAAACAACCAAACAACCAATCAGTCTTATTTTTTGCCCCCATAAACATAACGTACACATATGTCAAACAATGTACGATATTCGTCTGATTTCCTTCCCTCTGTTTCACTTGTTTCTTCTCTCTGCGCGTGAGCAGTGAATTAGTAGCAACAGCAGTAACTGAAGCGACGTGGTTGCTATGAAAACCAATCATAAAGAACGTCGCTCACCTCCATACGAATTTTTACGATTTTGAATACCGGTAAATTCATCATAACTTTTCTTTTACTGAACAAAAATCACAAAAAAATGTTTTCACAATATAGCTGAGAAGGTGATCTATTGTTTTAAATTTGGTCGAAGAAAGCAGTTCTAAATGACTAAAATTGACACTTTACCATATATTCAAACACTACACTGTTTGAATGACAATGTCTGTATTGTTTTACGAAATATGCCTATATGTAGTAATCCTTAGATCTTTCTATACTCCTATAATTTTTTTTGTCTGTTGATATTCCTATTAAAAACCCTTTTCCTATTTGTTTAAAAAGAAAATACAACTTTATTATATATATATATATATGAGTCCCGGAATTGTATTCAGCTGCAAAGGATCTAGCTAATTTGCATATTCTTTTAAATATTAATTTTAATAAATTCACAATTATTTTTTTCGGTTATCTTATGGGATTATCATCTTTAATTAACTATTTCATGTAATTATAATCATACAGATATTCTACATAATTCATACTTGCGTAATATTTGCAGACAAAAAGGTTATGGTAAACACTAACCTCTTTCTATATATATTTGTTTAAAGAATTTTGCCTACTAAGTTCCTCTGTCAGATTTTGATCTACCGACATGAAACTTAATATATAGGGTATTCGAACATATCCGAAACTTTATATTATGATTTAAGCCGGATAACATCGGTGCAAACGTATAGAAATTAGAAAAATGGAATTTACCAGGTGAAAGGTCGAACGACGACGGTACGATTATGCATGCGTAACCTAATAACTATTGGTTCATGTTTAGGTGCAGCAACATGTTTTCATAACTTAAGCGTGAACGTAGAAAGAAACAGTAAATCGATTTGGTTTCGATTCTCGGTGGTGATGCACGAGTCATATTTTTTTTAACTTTTAAAATCATTACTATATATTGGGTCCCGTATAATATAATAATCAATACGAAATCTGCATTAATCAACATATCATATTTAAGCGTATTTTACGACCGGTATATGCCCGGCGGTCTGCTAGTATATTGTGTTGATATTAACGTATGTGTAAAATTTACTATTCCACACGCACACACACACACACACTCACACACACACACATAAATGACTTTAACCTTAATAGATTTGAACGGGAAAATATAACAAAAATATCAGGACCTAAAAAATGATCTAAAAACGACAGGGTCTCTGAAAGAAATGAACATTATACCGGTTGTGATAGGAGCAACTGGCTTAATAAAAAAAAATATCCAGAAATACTTAGAAGAAATCCCAGGAAGAGCAAGCTGTAACGAAATACAAATAGCAGCCATCTATTCTTAAAAGATCCCTCGGATATAAAATTAAATCATAACAGAATCAAATGGTAGCTCGAGGAGAGAGCCCCCTAATCTCTTAAAACTTACTGAAATAAAATAAATTAAAAAAGAGAATAAACTACTTTATGCACACACATAAAATAATAAATATAAAACACATATAAAGATAAAAGGAAATAACATAAACCTGTTGTTTTATATACTCCAACCGAAAGATCATTTTATAATTCTGCCGTCCTATGAAAGGAAACAGTTTGTATTCAGCTTGTATTTTGTTCCAGTATTTTTAAAAGTATCTTTCATAGTTCAGATTGCTCCTATAATAACTGCAATGATTGAAAACTTCCCAAAATCCCAAAGTTCTTGCATGTCGTAAATCAAACATTGTATTTCGTTATTTCATTCAGCTCTCGTTAAGCAACAATCATAACGGACACTGTAAAGAAATTGAGAACATAATTCATTTTCATACGCTGTAGTATACCTTTTATTTTGTCCTCTTGGTATTACTGGATTCCAGGACAAGAATTTATCTAGTCTGGTGGAGTGTTTAGCTTCGTTTGGTTACTTGAGGTAAATTATCTGTTTGCGTGTGTATTAAGAATTGTATCAGTTATGAAGGAAATTAATTCTGGCTCGCATAGAAACAAACCATAGTTATGTATCCTGTGTGAACTGTTTCTAATCTGGAAATAATTTAAATGCTAAAGATTATCAGTTAAATAGCATTACAAGAAAATGCATTAAATTAAATAAATACATTTAAACATATTTTAACATAAATCCAGGGCGAATGATTTCTGTGTAACTTATGTCTAAAGATATGATTTTAGAATTCGGTATTCATGTTCAATATTATAGCTCAAAAGGTATGCTGTTAGATTTCAGGAAAATATTTGAATTTTGAAGGTTGGTTGGTTGGTTGTTATTGTTTTACGGCGTATCATCCCTTTTCAGGTTATTTAATTCTGAATCCAGTTATTATGAAGAAAAAATGTTTAATAGAATATATTTGTTGTTTTCAAGTCGGTTTCTATTTAACCCATAGTTGGGGCCTAACAGGTACTACCACTTCAGGTCAGAGTGGAACTGGGAGCAATGTCAATTAAAGAGTGGCTCCACACTCCCAAAGCCAGCAAGCTGTGTCATCACCATCGGATTTAGTTTAAAGTCATATCTAGGACCAAAATTTAGGAGATTGCAGTATTAAAGCACCAACATTAAAGAGATAACAAACGTATAAACTATATATAAAGTTTAAATTGGTAATTGATCGCACCGCCTGCTCAAAAATAGAAGACATCAAGAAACATACAGTTGTGAGGTGATATTATAGTAAAAACGAGACATCCTAGTTTAATTTAAATTAAGATAATGTGATTTTTAATAAATTTGATTTGATCGTACAAACTACTTAACTGATTTTAGAAGCCCCTCAATCAATCATATGTCACAAATCTTTTGAGTGTACGGAAAGTGGCTAAAGTGTAATTACGTTTATCTTCAAGGATTCATAAAGTTATTTATTTATTTGGATTTTATTTTTCCCCAGGGTGATTATTCCGGGATTATTTAATCAATCAAAAAGGCTAGTATATGTTGCTGCTTTTTTTTTTTTTTTGCAGTAAGAAATCAGAGAGATAAATTAATGTTGAATCTGTATAAAATGCTAAAAGCGATTTTTAATTCATTAAAAAAGACAATTTTATTTATCCAAGTTTTATCATAAAATCCAAAAGTTATAAAAACGTTGTTGATTTATTTTGCTTAATTTATTCTATTTTTCACATCATTAATTGATTTTTTTTTATGTTTTACCCGATTGTTATATTTGAATTACCTTTAATTAGTCATTAATATATTCATTTCATTCTCTATAACATAAAATACTTAATAGTTCTTATTAATGATACTCATTTAATGTCTATGTTTTTAGTAAAAATATTAAATTTTATACATACAAGCAGGATGCCTGCCGTGGCCCAATCGTAAAATACGCATAAATATTTTATTTTAATTCATACAGGAATTGAATCATGTGTCTGCGAGTATGATATTTTTGTGTGTCTGTGTGTGTGTTTTTTTTTTTTTTTGTCAACAGTTCACTTTTTGTAAGTACAAAAAATACTCGGGCTGGGATCGAAACCTAAAGACAGCGAGTCAAGTACGATAACCATTATGCCGGATTGACAAAGTCTATGATGTGAACCATTCAAGCAAACTCAGACGGGATTTGACATTATACTATTACGCTTGTCGCTTTGACCAGTATTATCTCAACAATCTCTTAAAAGGAAAGTTGAATATTCCAAATGGTTAATACACGTTAAGATTAAATAACACAAAAAATAGCGTCACTGATAAAATAAAGCTTAGCCACATTCTGATTCGAAGAAAAGCCTAGCAACATTCTGTTTTGATAAAAGTAATCTTGCTTACCAGAGAAACTAAAATTAACCATAGCGATTTATAATTTCTGTTCAACTGTATCTCCTGGCTTACATACTTAAATATAGTACGTATTAACGTTTATTTATCAAAACTTATTGAATAATATAGAAATAAAACTCAAATTGCTTATATAAGGATTCTATTTTGTAAATTGTAAATAACCGTAATAGATTCTTTTTAAAATACCAATTGTGCTATTTTTTATTGGAATTTCAAGTTAAATCACATTTTACTGCATCTTTTGTTTACTAAATTGTTAGCTAAAAGTACAGAATTATGTTAAGGTTATATTGATTTAATTAACATGCGCTTTAAAAAAATATCGAAATATTAAAATATTAAAAAAGACAAAATTTATCGTGCTATGCCACAGCGCTATTTTTAAAAATAGTAATTGTACAGAACAACGTTACAAAACACCTTCCATCATATTAAGAATGGATTTCTAAATAATACCGTTAATAATTAAGCGCAGTAACATGAGTGTATAGGTACCAAAATTTGTTATTGTAAACTACGATGCTTTATTTGGATAACAAAAAGCAAAAATATATCCATGCGTTTTTTAGTACTTTAGTCAAAGTATTTTTGTTTGCATAAACAATATTTCTAAGATTTTAAAAATCAATGTGTTCGTTATATTCCGTGGTTGTTAATAATTAAATATTGAAAATTTCATTAAAATTGACTGGTTTCCTGAATTTTAGTGAAATTCAGTTATTACGATAATTTTATTTATTAAATTTTAAGGTGAAAATACAGAAAAAGTTACAAAAACCCTTCCTTCCATGTTAAGAATGGCTTTCTAAAACTAACGTTATTATTTCTTCGCAGTAACATAAATGCATAAGCACTAAAATTTGTTATTGTTACTATATTTGATGTTTCATATTGATAATAAAAAGTCAAAAATAAATTCATGCGTTTGTAGTTAAGGTATATTTTGTTTACATAAAATAATAATTCTAAGATTTAAAAAAATATTGGAGCCATTATATACAGTGATCGTTAATTAACAAATACTGAAAATGGTATTAAAATTGGTTGTCTTCCTTAACTTTAGTGAATTTTTAAGTTAAGCGAAAAGGTCAAAATGTGGTAAATGTGTAGTTTAGCGACGTAAATTATTTGACAGACAAAAAGTTATAAAAATTATATATTTTTATAAAAAGAAACACATTATTAACCTTTAAGGCTGAAATAAATCCAGAAAAAAATTCATTTGTATTATTTTTCTTAATTTTTTTTTTTAAGACTGCAATATTGATTTATGAATTTGGCCTTTCTGATGCTTAATTTTCGCTTTATATTAGCTCTTTCATTGAATCCTGTTTTTGGTCGCCATATTTTTTGTAATGAGAGAGTGTAAAATACGCCAAATTTGGTTTTAAAAAAGCCAATCTGTCAAACCTTAGAAAGGCCAAATTTTAAAAGCAATATGGCGGCCTCGAATGTTGTCCATTTAGTCTAATAAAAATGAAAAAAAATAATAAAAATGATTTTTTTCTGGTTTTATTTAAGATTTTGGGTCTAATAATATGTTTTATATAAAATAGTTTTTTTTTAATAATTTTTTTGTCTGGCAAATAATTTACGCCGCTTAACTTCACATTTACCTAAAATGTTTATAAATTTTGGGGATCGGCCATGCATTTTGCACGCGCACAAAGTCCCCTATGTTTAGAATGGGTTCCTAAATAATAACATGATTATTTCAGCACGGTTCGTATCCTGCATAAATATTTTATTTATTTATTATTATTGAAAATTAAAAAATGCGATACCACTAAAACAAACTTTTTTAAGAATCCTATTAAAATGTCTAAAATTTATTTCATCAGAATACATTTTAGTTTCTTCGTAAACAAGTCAGATGGCCTTTTGCCTGGGAGCAAAGCGTACTACCTGTTCAGATACTACACTTCATTTTTCTATCCTCGGTCAGTGGAGGAGAAATTATTCTAGACTGAGATAATTTTTATTTTTGTTTCTATCCAGAGTGCCCCGTTTTGGGGAACTTGATTTTTCCCACATTATAAAACGACCTTGTGCCTTACTTTGCCCTCGAGAGGAGGCAAGTAAACAGGCACAATAAACTATTTTCTTTTTCTTTTAATAGTTGAAAAAAATTTACTTTTATAAATTTTATGGAGAAACATTATTACATTCACGACATTTAGTTTTATAAAAATTTAGTTCAATTAATAATTTAATGACTAGTTAACGATACCGCGGTATGACAATTGTATCGAAAATAAGGCTGATTTTTGACATGGACAATTTGATTGTAAGTTGTCTCCCCTATTTATTGCATAACATTTCATGATTGCTGACGAAATCACTACAACTCGCTTAATCGTAAAATTTTATTTTTTAATAAAAAAAATACTTGATCGATTTACGTAATTTATGGAATATGACATCGTTCTGTAACGATTACGTACATCATGTATACGTTTCTGTATTTCTTTAATAAGTGTCATAAGTCATATAAGTACTATCATTGCCAATTTAATAAGCACCAAAAATGTATTTGATTTCAATTTCTTCCTAAACTAGTCAGCTGTTTTAATATTTTGTTAATAGTTGAGAAATATTTTGGAGAAACGACAGTACATTCACATCGCTTTATTCAGTACGATAGTTAAGAAGTTAATTCAGCGGACGTTTTGAAAATTGCCCTCACCTCTAAAGTCTGCCATTTACATTTTTTTCTTTTTTCACGTTAATTACGGACTTCATTTTCAGATTAGACAAAGAATCTGAAGCTTTTATCGTCCAGGATCAGTTTTTAATTATAACATTCTACTAAATTGAACACCTACTTTGTGACCATCTCTCCAACGTGGCCAGTGAATATTCCCGTCTAAAAAAAGAGTACGAAAGGATACTTAACCCTGCTCTAACCCATTTCTCTCGCTTACATATTTAAAAAAATTTCAATTACAAGAAATTGTGAAAAAAAAAACTTGTTTCATTCTCTTTTTAAAATTTGGTAGCAAATTGAAATAGTCACTTCAAGAATTGATCTTTTGCAAAATATTACGGAAAATAACGTGTTACACTGTGCATGAACAAAACTATAATGACATGTTCAGCTATCAAAAATGATATATTAGTAATGTTCTATTTTAGCGTCGGAAAAATATTTGACTAAATATTATTTGTATCAAATGCTATGTTAGACTCGTTGAATTGTCGGATGTTTTTACTCATAACCGAAAAAAAGTGTTCTTATTTATTTATACAGTTATACAAATTAAATTTGTATTAAAATATCTCTTTGAATTGAATATCTTTTAAACTTTTTTCCGATGCTAAAATAGGACATTATTGTGATATTCATTGTTAGCATACTCGAAAATCTGTAAAAGTCGTCATCGAGTTGGAAAGAAAGTAAAAATTTAGATGACCACAAATATGTATTCAGTTTAGTAGAACGGTATAATTGAAAACTGACCTCAGACGATAAAAGTTATTAAAAAGAGTTTCAAATGTTTTGCTGTCATCTGAATAAAAAAAAAACAAATATGTGTTATGTGTTGAATTTTCATTGAAAAAAAAAATTATAATCAATTCTTTTTAGTTTTAAAAAGTGTGAAAAGGATTTACTCACAAATTATTTTTTATTTTTTTATTCATTTTATTTATATCTTTTTAAAATTTTCAACTACCGTCGAATTTCCACGGGTTCTGCTTGTTGTTGTTGTTGTTGTTGTTTTGTTTTTTTTTGTTTTTTTGTTTTCGTTCACTGGGCAATTTTTTTCTCGTAAGATATTATAATCAATAGAAAATTGATTCTCTAATACATTAGGACACAATCTGCAAGAATTTAAATATCATGGTTAATCTTATTGTACGACCGAACAACGTCGTACAGCCGGCTTGTAGATAAATACAAATTTATCTTTAATATATAATGAAAAAGTATGGAACTGTTCGCGCGCAAGAGAGAGAAACATATAGGTCGGTCTCTTCCCGTACATCCTTTTATGCAGAGTAGAAATAATCATGAAATATTATCGAGGCACAGTAAAACTGAATTATTCACGCGGAGGAAACACGTTTAAACATT
Source organism: Euprymna scolopes (assembly GCF_053919585.1). Lineage (NCBI taxonomy): Eukaryota > Metazoa > Mollusca > Cephalopoda > Sepiida > Sepiolidae > Euprymna > Euprymna scolopes. The sequence goes on from NC_136485.1 coordinate 27,666,677, forward strand.
AAAACGGGCAGAACGAGATAATACATACAAAAGAAAATATAAGTGCTATTATCACGATGTCAGCTAGAAAGAATATATTGTCTTTCGCAATATTGAATTCTTAGATGCATCAGCATGTTTGCAAAGAGACATTCTTTAAAAAAAAACACTCGATTCAGAGGAGAATTAGAAAAATGCCAACATAGTAATAAATTATGCCAATCCTTCAATAACAGCAAAAAATATCAGCAAACATAAGATGAATGTTTGTACATATATATATATATATATATATATATATATATATATATATATATGTATATGTATGTATATATATATATATATATATATATATCATAAAATATAAAATATATATGTATAAAACATATATGAATAAATGCTTAAATAATCCTATATAATAAGCCTAAAGATGTTTATTCATAAAATAATATTTGGCTACACATTTGTAAAATATGTTTGGATTCCAGCAAGTAAAATAAAAAAATATTGTATTAAAACAGATAGTGCTTGTTATCTATGTAACCAAAAATTGTTTACCAAATTTGAGATAGTAACATATTTTGCAAATTTGTAACCAAATCTCTGGATATTTTTACTGTGTTGATACAAAATTATCTGGATTATATACATACATATATATATATATATATATATATATATATATATATATATATATATATACTTCAGAATATGTTTTATTTAACAATCAGTTGTTATGGAAATGTGAGATTGTAAGGTTTACAAAATATTACTGGCAGTAATATTCTATAAGTTATCCCATCTAAATATATTTAATTTATTTAATATATATATATATATATATATAATATATATATATGTATACATATTATATATAATATATATATATATGTATATATAATATATATGTATATATATATATTATATATATATATTTATAATTAATATATATATATATATATTTATAATTAATATATATATATATATTTATAATTAATATATATAATATATATATTTATAATATATATATATTATATATATTTATAATATATATATTTATAATTAATATGTATATATATATATATATATATATATATATATATATATATATAGAGAGAGAGAGAGAGAGAGAGAGAGAGAGAGAGAGAGATTTGTATAGATATTTTCTCTATATCCCTATTTGGTACCAAAGGTACTAAACCTTTTATGCATTTTATTCTCATAAATGTTATATTCTAATTAACATATCGCAGAATAGATTTTATAATCTTATTAATCTTATTAAATTTACTCATGGCTATTATTAATAATCTATTCTTATATATTAGTATAAATAGTAACTGTATTGTATCTACATTTTCTTATTGGGGAAGTGGAGAACCATGTATTTTACAGCTGCCCTGTTTTTAAATCTCAGAAACAGCTACATAATAGGCAGTTTTCTTTTTAAGAAGTGAAGTTAAGGTATTTTCTCTTTATTCATCTTTATGTAGTTGAATTCTGTTTTTAAATCGTAGACGTTTTAGACGTCATCTATGCAATGGCTTAATTCTGCGATAGATTACATTTAGTTTTTTTTTCCGTGAATTTAAACTGCATTTTTTTAAATTTTTATATTTTTTATACTCAAAGCTTCTTTAGACTATGTATAAAATTTAAATCTCCAAAACAGCTACATGGTAGGCAGCTGAGGATTCCCGTTTCCTATTTTAAAATTTTTAGTTAAGGTTTTCTTTTTTTAATCATTCTTATATAGTTAAATTCTCTTATATAATTGAAGAATTTCAAGAAATCGGCTTATGCAAGTATCAAGCTGATTCCTATTTAACAATTTTAGTTAAAGCTTTTTTATCCATATATAATTGAATTCACTTTTGTAATTATAATATATTAGAAGTCGGATTATGCAGCATTCTTTCTTTTTTTTTGTACATATTTTACTCAAAGCTTCTTTAGACTATATATATATATATGTGTGTGTGTGTGTGTATATATATATGTATATATATATATGTATATATATATGTGTGTATACTAGTATACACCATCCATCACAAATAGCGTAAAGCCAAATTGTTTTGTCAATAATCAAATTATATAATTGTCTAAGTATATCGGTAAAATAGCTATAGAAGAACGTACGAAATATTTACTATGCTTTAAAAGTAAGAAAAGTCGGCATGAAACGTTTACACATTAACATTTGTAACTCCATAATTATCGTCACGTGATGATTTCTCATATCTACATTATTATTATAAAGTCTGATGTCTTGAAAAGCACATATAGTGTAAGTTGTTATTATAGTGTTGAGGATTTTCCTCAGGCTTTATTTCAAGTGGGTAAATCTATTTCTCTAACCTATTCCCATCACGACTTGTTATGGTTTCATCAATCGATTCGAATAGTACAGTATCTTACTTGAGAATTTTGGTTAATGAGCATAACATATCTATTTATTTGATAAATATGTCAGTGTATATAGGCAGTAATATTACCTTGTAAGAAAACTGTGTCAAAAGTAACAGATGTTATTGTTTTATTATATGTTTTTATTTTATTTAAATATTTCTAATCATTTTCTAGAAGTAAGAAAATCTAAGATGTTTTTGAAATCACATATATATAAAGTATCGATTTTACACCACAGTATCTTTAGTTTAAAAATCAACAAAGCTGATGTACAGGAAAATATTTTACAAAAGCAGCCGAGAACGCATTCACTTTTTGTTTCTTATATAGGTATTTCTCATATGCATACATATATATATATATATGTGTGTGTGTGTGTGTGTGTGTGTGTGTGTGTGTGTGTGTGTGTGTGTGTGTGTGTGTAAAGTATACTTGAAAAATTAAGTTTACAACGAAAGAACAAACCCTTCTGGATAGAAAAAGATCAATCACATTAAGAGGAATGTATATGAAAAAATAAGAAGATAAGAATTAAAGTTTCAAAAGGACTTTATTATATTATCATGTCCATAAGTTTAAAACAGTTAATGTAAGAGAAGAAAACCTCTTTACGCCATGACATTTTAATACTACTTGCTTCACATTAAGAGAGGAGAGAAAATGGGCATTATACAAAAACTTGAGCAAAATAGACAACACCGATTTTAAGTACATTTTAGATTAAAAAATGAAAAGTTTAAGAGGGATAATATAAAAAGAGATGGGAGTACGATGAACATTAAAAAAAAAACACTTTAAAAACAAGAGAGAAAAGATACTGTGAAGGAGAGGAGTTTAGTAAGAATAATGCTTTCAGGGGAAAAAAGTTGTTTTTTTTAATCATATATTCTGACTCTAAAATATGTCATCAAAGCTATTTAGAACCTACTCTTATAATATTTTACTCCAATTGTAAAAATACTAGTTAATCAATTCAAAGAACGAACTCATATCATATTGCTGGCGTAAAAGAAAATTTTAATATACCCAATTTCTAAATCCCACCGACACTCCACCCCGAGAGTCCTTTCAACCTCACTAATCTATATCTTAATCTTTGTGGTCTTTTTTTTACATTTTATCATCTCAATAAAAAAGACGACACTTTTAGAGATTATTTTTAAGTACGATTTCCTTGTTTGGGTTTTTTACCAATTTCTGTAAACAGTATCATAGTACTCGTAATTTGGACTACATCCGTGTAGTTGGCAATCCTTCTTACTTTAGCTGCTCTTTACACATGACCTTAAATCCATATGCATATATATATATATATTATGTATATACATATATATATATATATGCTTATCTCCATTTTGTACTCGCGAAAAAGTTGTTTTTTTTTTGTGCTTATATTATTTGCTGAATCTCTACATATCTTTAATCTAGGATTAAATGATATCCTCGTTTCTTTCTATGTGCTGGAGTTTCGTGTATCTAATCTTTGTGTATACAACTATTTCCGCGTTAGTGATTATACCGGCTTTAATATTGCTTTTCTCTAATTTCATACCCGTCTCTATTTTTTATCTGTAATCGGTTTACGTTCCTTTTCCACTGTATTTTACTAATCACTACAACTGCATAATAATGTCGTTTATTATGCCCATCGTCTTGTAGCTGTCACTCTTCCTTATATTACTTGCCTGTTTAACGTTTCTCTCTTTCTGTCTCTCTCTCTCTCTCTTTATATATATATATATATATATATATATATATATATATATATTATTTTAACAATATAATTATTCACAGACACGTGTTTCGTTGTACACGACTCATCAGAGTGGCTGAATCTAGCGAGATTCGAAATCGGCACCTCGTGATAAGAAGCCTAAACCTCGACCACGCGGCTAACATACCAGGACTACTAAATTTATCACTTTTATGTAGATGTTTTTATTTGTTTTTGTTAGCGATACATTCTTAAATGAATTAACGTATTTATACGGAAGTGCAGTTTTACCTAAATACGTGTTGGGAATAATTTTCCCTTTGAGGAATTTGCTACCCCCTAAATATATATTTTACACATATATATATATATATATATATATATATATACATATATATACATATATATATATACTTACATATATATACATATATATATACATACATATATATATACTTACATATATATACATATATATATATATACATACATATATATATACTTACATATATATACATACATATATATACATACATATATATGCATATATATATACATACATATATATACTTACATATATATACATATATATACATACATATATATATACATATATACATATATATACATACATATATATGCATATATATACATATATACATATATATACATATATATACATATATATGCATATATATATCCATATATATATATACATATTATACATATATATACATATATATATACATATATACATATATATATACATATATATACATATATACATATATATATACATATATACATATATACATATAGATATATACATACATATATATACATACGTATATATACATATATATACATATATATTCACATATATATACATATATATACATGTGATGATTGCAACGTCTTGTCAGACGATTGCCACTCCCTCAGACATTTAAAATCCATGAGCCCAAATACCTGAGGGAGTATCTATACAAAGATGATGTTACAGAGTCTTAGCTTTGTACTACAGCTAAGTCTCTCTCTCGGTTCAAAATGTTGCGATCCAGCAACAAGCAAGAGCAAGATAGCCAGCAACAAATTAAACTGCAGACCAGCTTTATGCGGGTACTTGTCTCCCGGTTTATGTTTTTTTTTAAATCAGAAATTTGCTTCTCCTAGAAAGGTTTCCTTCACCACGGCTTACGGGAGCCCTCTCCACCCCAATACACATATATACACACACACACAAATATACACGGTGCTAGTTGGCCGTTGACACAGAAAAAAAGTTAATTCGCCCTTTGGAAGGTCTTGTTTTTAATCCTCCAGGGAGACTAGCCGCCCTCCTCACAAAACAAGTCTGGTGGGGGAACCAGTTTAGTCGCCGGTGACCCGACCATGAGGCAGGTAGTACTGGGTTATATGGTACCAGTAGCATATGACATGACCTGACACAAAATATATATATACATACATATATATACATATATACATATGCATATATATATACATATATATAATATATATACATGTATACATATATATATACATGTATACATATACATATATATACATATATGTGAGAGAGAGAGAGAGTTTTACGCATATCTTATATGGTATTTACGAACAGTCAGATTTCTATACCTGTTTTTAAACTTGTCTCCATTCTGCACATTTTTTGATGCCTGGACAAATATATTCCTCATAATTTTGATGCGTGTTTTGTTTTGTACAGATTTTATTCTGCGTGCATATAATTCCCTTCCCTCTATTAGTGATAAGATCAAATTTTATCTTTAATTTTATTCAGATTCCTTTTTTTCTTTTCTTTTTTTTTTTTGTTAAAAAGAAAAGATAAGACTTACCATACTGCATGCTATTATCAAACTACGCTTAATCGCCATCTAATATATACCTTCATATACGTCTATTTCTTCTTGCTATCTGAACCACCAATTTCTCTACCGACAGCTGACTCCACAAAAATATTCCTGAAAACCACATATTAACCCTGTCTTCCCTTTTCCGCAATGATCCCTCCTGCGTTTTTTTTTTTGGGGGGGGGGCTTTTGTTTTTTATTCTTATTTTACTCTCATACCTGCACTCCTTTCTGCCTCAGTCGTATGCTTGTCTGAAATCTTCCCAGTTTGTCTTTTCCTTTTCCTTCGCCCCTCTACTCAATTGAGTAGATACTACATTGGGTTGCTTTCCTCTCTACTCTTCCCTCATCTATATCTCTGTTTTTGTATCTTTAGCACTTATATCCGTTCTATTAACTTTTTCAACCCTCTTCATTTATGTTTAAACCATTCGATCCTTAATAATGATATTTTCTGAAGTCATCCCCATTACCATATTTGGTTTACACATTTCAATTCCTCTTTACTCTGCCTTTATTATCTCTAACGTTCGGAGCATAATAATAATTTTAATTATAATTGTAGTTATAACTATACTATATTATTAATTCAATGTAATAGGAGGAAAAAACCTGAGCTGGATTCTTTTCAGTATTCGAACATTCTCAGCCCCAACCCGTTCAGTTCAGAACTTAACCGCCATCTTCTCTGCCGGTATTATATTCCCTCATTCCAGTATCTAGCCTCATTGATATGCAAATTAAGACGCGATCGAACCTGATCATCTGTCGCCTCCTCGTGTCCCATTGGTCAGGCTTCGAGTTTTCTACTTGGATTAGTGTACGTCGTGCTGTTACTGCAGAAATGTTTTTGAAGAATGTTGAATCTGTAACTGCAACACAGATAGTTATCCGAATGTATTACAAGGTAGAACGGCATGATGCTGTTCCGGATAAAAAAAAAAAATACAGCTATAGGTTGCAAATTTCATTTCTACAAGTTCGGCATTAAAAAAAGCAACATGGAAGCCTCAAAGCTCAAAACTCCAACAGTATTCGAGCTGTGAGACTTTCGGTTACTCAGTCTCTTACACGTTAAGCTTTCAAACATACACTGGCCTTAGGATTGTCTGACCAAACAGTCAGAAGAATCCTACACACTGATATGCAGTTCCACCCATACAAATTTATGATTGCTCAGAAATTGCACGAGTGCAACTGGGAAGATCGCAGGTCAAAATGTGAGAGATATTTCTGCAGGCCCCTCTTTCTCTCTCTCTCTCTCTCTCTCTCTCTCCCTCCATTCCTCTTTCTCTCTCTCATATATATATATATATATATATATATATATATATATATATATATATATATAGTAACTTTTGAGCTTCGAGGCTTCCAGGTTAATGTTTTTTTTTAATGCCGAACCTGTAGCAATGGAATTTGCAACCCATAGCTTTATTTTTTTAATCCGGAACAGCATCATGCCGTCCTACCTTGTAATGGACCGACTAAAGAACATTTAAAATTATAATGTTAAAATTCAACGTTATTTCACGCGGTTAATGGTAGCCGGGTGGATACGGTCTTTGTTAATCGAGCCAGAGATGTCTCGTGTTGTCGAGTTCGAATTGCTCGACTGGTGTTAATCGTGACACCCTGCACTGAAAATTCCCGAAAGGATGAAATAATAGTGTCTTTAGGTTTTTTTTTTGTTTTCTTTAATTATTATTACATTTTCACCCAAAACAAGGCACATTGCCATTGTGGTGTAGGGGGCTACTATCAGGGGCAGCAGCTACTGGGGCACTATGTTGGGATTTGAGCAGCAAGATGTCGGTTCACGTTACACTTGAACTTCTGCATGTCAGTACAGTTGGGGAAGCAGGGACCTGGAATGGAATTCCAGAGTCTAACGGTTCTGGGGAAGAAACTACTGGAGTAGAAAGATCTTCTACATCTATGGATCTCTACTGTGTGGGGTGGGATTTAGCTGCCTGTCGGTTTTGTCGAGGGTGTCTACGTCGTGGGGGCACAATTTTCTGCAGTTCGTCAGAGCATTCACCATTAAAATACTTGTAGAACAGGCAGAGGGATGCAACGTTTCGTCGATGGGACAGAGGCTGAAGCTTAGATGCCAGTTTAGGGCCTATCAGATTGGCGACTCTCTTTTGAACCTTGTCTAGGAGCGAGAGACTAGCAGCAGATGTGCCAGCCCAAATGTGACAGCAATACTCCATACATGGGCGAATGGTGGCCTTATAGAGGTGCAGGATACTTTCAGGCGTCAGTAGTATTCTAGCACGGTAGAGAGAGCCTACCTTCTTAGCAGCGGCCCTGGCAATGTTTTCAATATAATTGTTCCACCTCATGTTTCCTGTGAACGTTAGGCCAAGCAGTTTGAAAGATGTACTCTCAGATAAAGAGTCACTGGCTATTGCTATTGTTGGCAGAGAAGGTTTCTTGTAATTATTGAAGGAAACCAGTTTAGTCTTGGCAGCATTGAATGTGACCATCCATTTTTGTCCCCATTCCACTACAGATTGGAGGTCATCCTCTAGTGTTTTTGCCATTTCTTTAGGTATGTGTTCATTTGTTTTCTTGTTATGTCTTTATAGAGTGTGGTGTCATCAGCATATATACCCATCTAAGAGGCAGTTTTGTCGGGGAGGTAATTAATAAATATTTGGAACAATAGAGGTTAAAGGATAGACCTCTGAGGCACTCCCGCATTTATATCACACTGTTTAGATGTACGACCGTCGAGGACAACCTGGATTTTTCTCTTATCTAAGAAGGATTTAATTATGTTAAGTATTCTACCAGTGATACCGCATGATTTAATTTTCCTGAGGAGACCCTCATGCCATACCCTGTCAAAAGCCTTAGATAAATCTAGAGCTACCGCTCTGCCCTCCCCCGCTTTGTCTAGTGAATGGTGTATACATTAAGAGATTACAGTTAGGATGTCTGCTGTGGAACGGGCTTGTCTAAATCAATATTGTTTGCCACTCAGAAGTTTAGCACCTGTAAGTTAGACTAGACTAGAGCATGGTTAATTATGGTCTCAAATATTTTGGCGAAAAGTTGTAGGAGGCTAATGGGGCGATAATTTAATGGGTCAGTTCTTTCGCCAGAATTCTTGAATACTGGTACCACAGAAGCAGTTTTCCAACAGCCCGGGAAGCATGATTCATTAAGGCATTTGTTGTAGAGTTTGGAGAGAACTGGAGCTACTTCGGCTGAGCACTTTTTTTTAATTAAACAGCTGGGATGAGATCAGATTCACATGCTTTGAAGTGTCAAGGTTTTTTATGATAGCATGTACCTGAGCAGGGGTGATTTTTAGATCGTCTAGCGTGGCGTCTGTCCGCAAAGGAAAGTCAGGCAGGGGTGGTTGGAAGGGTCCAGTACGGAGTTTGAGGCAAACTGGCTGGCAAGCATATTAGCCTTGTCGGTTGCTGAGCAAACAACCTCGTGATTGTTGGTTAGCGGAGGTATTTTATTATTATAGTAAAAAAATAATTATATATATATATCATAATTTAGTAAATTTTAATTAGATGTAAACCATTTATAATATTTGTAAATATTTCTCACTCTGAAGAGATGGGTAATCATCGAAAATGTATAGGTTACGGAAATATATTATTCGTTGTTTTGGTAGCTTTTGTTTTACGGCATATCAACCTTTTCCGGTTATTTAATGCCGAATCCAGTTATTTTGAAGAACAATTTTTTAAATAAATTATATTATTTTTTTTCAGGTTCGTTTTTATTTAACCCATAGTTGGGACCCTAACAGGTACTACCACCTCGGGTCAGAGTGGACCTGGGAGCAATGACAATTAAATGGTGGCTCCACACTCCCCAAAGCCCGCAAGCTGAGGCCTCACCATCGGATATAATTTAAGGTCATATCCAGGACCGGAAATATATTATTGAAATGTATTCTTTGTCTTACATATAATAAAAATCCTTGATTTTAAATTTAACCGTTTCACATCATAAAATTTAATTTACTAAATTATCATGTATTTACTCTATCTGATATATTGAGCAATTTCGTTTAACATTCAATAATATTTTGTAAAACCGATAATCACTGGATTTTATTGCACTACTGTATATATATATATATATATATATATATATATATATATATATATATATATATATATATATATACAATTCTCTGTATGAGTCCTTTCCTTATGAACTCAGAAACTGCGGGGCCAACCTTTTTTTTTTAATTTCACTAAGCGGTACTTCATGTGTATAGGAGTCTTCTTATGTAGGTTATGTATCGGAATGCGTTTGATAAGTTTCGAAATTTGATAATTGAAAAAAGAAACTATTATAGAAGAAAGAATGATTTTGACCAAACAAAACAATTTTATACAGTGTAAAATCACAAATGTACTTGATAAATTTTAGCAACGGAACCTATGAAATTAACGGTATATTTATTTCATAGGCAATGGCGCGTTGAAAATAAATGCGTTTATTGGGCGCACTGTTAAACTTAATTCAAGTGATTGTATAAAAATAATTTCATTAAATCAACAGTTGTTTTTTGATAAATCATAGGGCAGTTCGAAATGAATGCTTCTGTTTAAGAGCACAATTAACCATGATACTTGACTTCTTACGAAGACATTATTTAGAGATGATTTACTAAAAGCAATAGTAGATTCACTACAGTGCAATGTAACCTGAAACGTATTGTGAACTACTTTATAGCGGCGAGGAATGTTAAGCTTTTCCCCAGTACACGTCGGGGGCGTTCCATAGTAAAGCAGCTAATAAATCGATTTGGTTGGAAAAATAGGCGTATGGGAACGTGGAAAATGTGCTGATATTCATTCAATCCCGTACAACATCGTGTCTCCTGTCTAGTATATATGTGTGTAAATATATATATATATATATATATATATATATATATAGAGAGAGAGAGAGAGAGAGAGAGAGAGAGAGTAATAAGTTAAATCGTAAAGTCACATGGAAACTTTTATAAATATATAGAATTAAGTTTTATCCTCGTCTAACGAGAAGCATTCAGCTTCGAAATTTAATGGCTAAGTTTACGATTAATCTTCTTTATTCCTTCTCTATCTCTACCTCTACCTCGCCCCTGTCTCTCTCTTTCTCTCTCTCTATATATATATATATATATATATATATATATTATCCATTTATTTATTTTTATATTTATGTATATCTGTGTGTATTATATATATACGCTTTATATATATATATATATATATATATATATATATATAAGGAAAAGAAGAGAATTTAAAACTGTAAATTAAAATTTACCACTAAATATATTATTCGACAGAATACTCGACAAACAATATATGTAATTCAGGTAATTCTACTTAATTCATATAAACTTATGATACATGTAATCCAATGCAAATCTTAAATATTAGTATTTTCAAACGGGAGATTTTACCTAGATTATACCAGCTAAAAACTACAAAATACTTCAAAGTAACAAAAATTTAATATCAAACTTTTGTAGAATTTATGTAGTTTACTATTAAATTGAACTCTCCAGTGACACCAATCCTCAATAATGGTAATAAACATTTATGTGAATACTTCACATTTTTGCTCATATCATTTGGAATTTACTTTAGTAATTTCCATATATTTTCCACGTAAATTATGCTGCGTCGGATAAAATAAGGTAAACCTTGGAGATTAATTCTTTTGTGCTAATTTTTTGTCAACGCTTGGTTTAATGTAAAGGTCGTAAGAATGCCTTAATATATTTCACTAAAAATCAATAATTATAATGAGCAGATCTACCAGAAATAACTGGCTTATGTATTATTGGAGTTGTGTTCAACGCTTTGCGAGAATAGATAATCGACTACAAAAATCTGGTGGGAAGCGAACTTTCATTTTTCTTTTCAGTACAATATTTTACTCACAAATGTATTATATTCACTTTATCTCCTCTTATTTTCCTCTTTTTTTGTTCAATCGATCCGTCAACATAAACCTCCAGAAACTGGATCTGACCACCTACAATTCATTTGTATCTTTTCACTTCTTACTGATTATTACCTATTTAGGAATTACGATTGGGCCACAGAATTTGACTACTGTTGTAGTAAGTAGATATGCTTCATATCATTTTCTTTCGTTTCCGATAGCTTTGTTCTTTCCGATGGCTTTTACAATAATACTCCATTACCAGTTCATTCTTGTTTGTTATGCATTTCTTTTTTCGGGTTTTGGCTTATGTTGGTTACTTTTGTTTTCCTGTATTTGTTCTGTTTTATTCTGATAAGTGAAATTAGCATATTTAACTGTTTGGTTTCTGGTTTATTATTGCCCCTGATATAAAAAAAAGTTCCCCATATCGGCCACGAGGTGGGGCAACGGTCATGTCAGCTATATCTTTCATCTAGAATACACGTTTTGCAATATATATTTTAGACATGTATTCACGGTGTGTTTTTGTGACAACAACGGGTCCCTGAATTATTTTTGTTGTAGTTCTCTCATCTACCTGCGTGCTAAGCTACAAAACGTACGTAAACGATCAAACAAACAGCACATACACAAAAAAAAACAACTTAGTATTTTACATATTACTTCATTATTTTTAAAGATATGTCTTTTCTTCACCTTCTGTCTCCTTGATTCAAGCTGTTGATATTAACTACTATTTGATCACCGAGAGATTAATTACACTTGATACTTACTGGAGAGTACGACAAGATGGTCTTTTTAAAAGTGGCTTATCAGGAGATAATTGTAGATAATCTACAGAGGCTGGGATTATTCCACTTCTTGTGCAGATAAACTGATAAAATATTATGATTGCAGAAATTCCCCTCTTTACCGTAGATTAACAACAATAGAAGCCACATATAAATTTATTATGTCTAGACTATTAGCCACTGTCTTATGTTTATTTAAACGCCATTTCCAACACATTAAGTCGTTGTAATAAAATCTTACATTTTATCTTAGTATCAACATCATCACAATCGCAATCATCTTTACATGAAGTAGTTACTATTTTTCCACTCTAAATATCAAGTCCTCCTACCACCAAACAAAATTAAGTCACCCCAGACTAATTGCGTTCAATCTGACTGGCTGAGTTCTGACCATACCTATACTCCTATATTTCGGATTGACAGTGTGCGCATGCTAAGCGAACGCTAATGTAGCATTCATATATCGTGTCAAATGATGTCTACTTTTGCATTCTGTACATTTTACGGCGTAAGTTTGCAATTCCTTTCTCTCCCTCTTTCCAATCTCTCTCTGTATATATTTTGCTAACTCTCTCTCTCTCTCTATCTATCTCTCTCTCTCTCTAGAACTCTCTCTCTCTCTAGAACTCTCTCTCTCTCGAACTCTTTTGCTCGCTTTTTACATTTCTATTTATGCCGAAGAAGAAAACATTTCACGGCGATGCTGAAGAAAAAACTTCAACACTTATTCTCTCCATCTCCCTCCCTCTCTCTTTCACGACCACTTGTTTTGTACATTTGTTTCAGTAATTAATTATATTTTTTCAAACATTGTTTTCTTATATGTACTTTATTTAAATATGCTTTATTTAAACCTGGGGAATCTATTACAATGGTCGCCGAATTAAAAATAAATCTCTCGGCAATTGTCTTTATAAAATATTACTGGATTTTCGACATTACGCAATGTTAACATTTTTTATAGGTGAGAGTAAATTTGTAAATTGGGTCCACTTCCACGATTTTGTTTAGAATGATGACTTTTATAAATTTTAGATTATGCTAATTAAGAAAATCTCATTCAAATTTTGCGGAGACAATGTACTTATAGAGATATAAAGACGTGTATTATGTACTGTAATTCACTGGGTGCCAGGTTTGTGCGCACGCGCGATAAAAAAATCTACTTCTTTCCTACCAACACTGCCAACCCCTATTTTTTTAGCATTTGCGGATGGGTATAATGACAACGGTTATCACGGTAAAGTTTGGGGGAATTATTTTACCACACACGTTTCCAAAGAAAAGTGGATTGATCTGCCCCGAAAGCCGTATGGGGATATTGGATGTGGCTATTTTGAAAGCCGATCATAAGATGAAGAGAGTGGTCATGTCTATTTCGGAAGCCGTTCTTACTACATGGAGTTTGGGATGTTAATTCCAAATACCGTTCTTAATATGACAATATTTAAAGAAGTGATGTGAAGTAAAAAAAATATAGTAATTGTTTAGTTTTACATATTAAGAATACACGACATATAACTGGAATTTACTTTAATACTATTGGTAAGAAAGTTGAAAAGAAGAGAAAGACTTGAAAAAGAATCGGAAACAGCTAAGATTGTAACCACTGATTTTGATTAAACTAAACAGTTCATACACAGTGAAAATCCTTAACTTCTAAAACTTCTGTTTTTACTTTTTATTTTTCTAATTGACCATTTTTCGTAATTTTATTAATTCATACTGATTTAAGCATACTCGTAAATACGTTTCTTTTTATTCAAAGAGAACCTGCATGATGTCGCCCCAAACCAGCACTAATCGTCAATAAAAACCAGATACTTTCATTTCGGCCACGGCCGCCAGTATCTACAATTGTTCAGGGACAGCAATGGCCACCAATAACAATTGTAGTTTACTTCTGTGCAGGGGGGGGGCTTTCACCAGGCAACGCAAGTCAACGGTCATGCTAGTAAGTAATTACTTTCTTAGGGATTACAAGCAGTAATCCCTTTTCTAATAGCAGATTCGCAGAATGAGATGTTTGCCTGACGAGCATGGAAAACATAAGTCCATTAACAGTTATTTACTGAGAAACTCACGAAACCAAATTACACGCAGAGGAATATCGACACAACAGTCCGACAGCTCTCGGATTATCCAACTGACTGCCTCTCTTCCTCGTCTCCTTCCATTCTTCCCACGACAGGCCGGCTCTGATGGCACTGCATCTCTTTTAATCCATGACTGATTCCGACATTTTATAGTAGTTACCGTTTTGTCACCCAGAAGTTAACTACTCGTGATATCTACTGGAGATTACGATTAGACAGTTTCAATTAAAATGAACATAATAGTGAATATTCTGTTATGATACCATTTCGATAACGTACTTATGTTTTTACATACAAAAAATCATATTTAGATGATCGAAGTCTAACTGGAGAGATTTTCAGTTCTTTGTAACTCTTCCTTTCCATGGCCAAGCATCTATCACCTGCAACGTCTGGTACTCGCATGCACCACCGAAGCATGAAACGTAGCGACTAGACATTATTCTAATGCAATAACTAAGACACATAATATTGATTTAAATATTCCCTGTTCTCATCAATCAAAATATCAATATTTCTATTCTTGATACAAGTTTAATAATCTAATGATTGTATTTTAAAAATCGATATCATAATGTCATATCCAGGATATCAAGTATTCCGTATGGTGGGGGTCAATTAACAGGTTTCTCGTGATCAGTACAGACTCGGAATGTCATCACGTATATATGTAAAATAACTACCATATCCATCTCTAATAATCAATTTGAGTAGTTGACAGTTTTATAAAGTTTCTTTTCTTCAATTCGAAATAGAACAAAAAAACTTTACTCCTACCTACAGCATCACAGCCTGTAAGACTTGTTGCTTAGAACGTAAATATAGAATGATATTTTTGTAACAACTTTAGCAACATAAATTTAATTTTAATTTGAATTTAACTTCTTTTGATTTGAATATGCGCTGATGTAAATTGGAACGTGATACAGATCGAAAAGAAATATTATTATAGAATGAAAATGGAAGAACCTGAGTACATGTCTGTCTGCTTAAATTAGTTTCAGTTGTTTGTGAGATTGTTACAAAGGCAAGCAAACATTATTCATCAAAGTTCATTACCTTAGTTAATAGAGAGTCATTAAAAAAACTTCTATTCAATTAATTGTCTTCCGAGGCAGATGTCTATTTAATTTGTATCCGTTATTGCAAAAACAATCGCCATCACCTGGGCCGACTCCAAGGCTTAATAATATAAATGTTGAAGGTAATGAACAGTGTCGACGGTGTGCGAGCAAAGGTTTACCCTCGTGACAAATTACTATCGACGGTAATTGAACAGCAGCGATTCGTAAAGGAATTGGCTGTTTCGCGAGAATTGATTGGTTAACGGCTGTACTGTAACCTCCAAACGAACTATATCTGCAGCTTGAAATCATCGATAAACACAAGCATTCGTGCAAACATTGTGTTGCTTTGTAGAACTCAATAGAATATCCGATAACTATCATATTTAGTTACTAGTTTCTGTATCGGACACATGGCGGGTTCTGCACTGTTAGACACTATTAGAAGTATTAATAAGTTTTAAATATCAGACGGTGAGATTATGCAGAGTAAAGATGCATTTATCCATCAATGTATATGAAGAGATAGATATTATACAACTAAAGTTATATAATCAGAAACATTCTAACTTTGTGTAGTTTCACTCTAATTAATGATTAATGAATGATGGAAATTTAATCTAAAACCTATATAGTATTCTGATTGGTCTTTAATTTTTGGGTCGTAGATTACACGTTGACAAAGCCCAAAATATAATTTTTGAAAGCGAGATCTACTTTGAAAAGGTCACTGTGGCAATTCCGGACAGGAATATGATAAAGCCTCATTTTCTAATATTATGATAATATAAATTTTGCTGTTATATTATGAGAGGGAATTTGTAGTAATTTTTACCTGCAGTGATTTTTCACCGAAGAGAGTAATCAGTCAAACGTTACATAAACAAGAGAGAAAACGAACGAAACAGGGCAATAAAGACGAACACAGTCTGGCCAAGAAGTGCTGGATTGAATGATTAATTCATAATTGTTTCTCATAATGTGATTTTATTCTTTGTATTGAACTATGTAATATATATTACTTTCTAAGTATTATTATTACGTATTAGCTAACCCTATTTGATCTAGCTATACATATAAAATACAATGAACACATTTATTATAGAAATGTTAATATACTAATATTTGATGTGTGTTATTGTTTGGTTTTGGCAAAAGAATGTAATTTATACGCTATCAAGTAATATATAAGCTATATCCAAATAGTTTATAAAATATATTTCTCATCCCGTGTAATTTTGACGGGTTGGTCTAGTAATAAACAATTGCTTTACAAGCCGTTGAATGATATTAAAATTATTAAAATTAGTAAAGATTTTAATTCTGATTTCTTACCTTATGCCTTTTCTATTTCCAATGATATCTATTTTATATTCTACACGTATAAGGTACGCTTGCTTACGTGAATTACGGTGTAAAGCAAGGACCTGACCAATTTTATCATGTTGTAGACTCCGTATATGCTCTTGACAACATTCATCTGACTGTTGATGTTATTAGATGATACTAAAGTAAACCTTGCAAACATCTGAATCGAGTTCTCGCAGACTTGTGCAAATTTGTTTTTATTTATGTTAACCTATGATTGATTAAACTAAATTGGAGGTGACTTGATGTAGCTTACATTATTTCACCCAGACACTTTCATTGCATCATTTCTACTAGTAGATGTTCATAACATTCAACTGGTAACTGGTAACAATATTTAAGAATAAATAAAAGTAATCAGTGTCAACAAAAAAAAATCAGCTTGTGGAGGAAAGTATACATTGATATAAACGGACGATTAAATGAGAGGATGTTTATTTTCCGAACTAGTACCAATTTTATTTATTTATCTATTTATTTTAGCATTATAGAGTAGCAAGAACCATGGCTTAAATTAGTAAGAGATTATGTTTTATTTAACAGTAAAATAAAACTGTTTTGTTGGTTATACGAAAGCGTGTGTCCATTAGATTATACGCATTCTAAATTACACAAGTCAAAAATAAAGGGACTCCTTGAGCGTATTGGTGTTTTAGTTGCTTAAATTTGCAGTTCCGCATATGAGTCCAGTTTGTTTGTTGGTTTGTTATTATGGGTGTTTGTGTATAGCCTAGCGTCCACATCAATTTGTAAATCGTCGCTAAATTGGAAAAAATATCGGTCAAAACCTAGCTTAGCCTTGAGTTACTTTTGGAGTTTCTTGATCAACATCAATGCTATTCATTATAGACACTTAATAATGATGCCATATTGTAGCCAAAGTATGACCTGGTGATTTAGGTCAACATCTAAATTTCAACTTTCGATTTTTGTAAACGTTTAGATCAGATAAATTACTTTTTTTAGTTATAAACGTGTCCGTATATAACTTCGGAAGTACATTACACAATATAGAAAAGTAAAATCAAGCATTGCTAAATACGACTACTTTAAATTATTGTTTGTGCGTAGGTTAGCACTCTAGCCCATCTCTTAATTTTTCCCCTCTTTTCTAAAAACCACACTCTCGCACTCGAACGTATCTGTTGTGATAGCCCAACACTGTTGATTTTTTTAAGTGGACAATTAAAAAAGTCATACATTATAAGGTTTCATAAGAAGAACAAAAATTCTTTTATTATATATACTCTCAGAGGTAGCCAGGATTTATGTATGTATGTATATATATATATATATATATATATATATTTATGTCTATATATATATATATTTATATATATATATATATTTATATATATATACATATATATATATATATATATATATATATATATATATATGTATGTATGGGTGTGTGATATAGTCTCGTATAATTAGGCATAACCTGAGATGTATTTTCATAAAATGTTATGCCTCAAAAAAATTCTTTTTCACTTAAGCATGGTTGCATACGAGACAATTACACACCCGTTACCCTTCAATTATAAGTTGTTTTTAATGATATATTTGTTTATAAGTCTACATTTAGTAATTGTTCTAACCCAGGATGTTGATTCTTTGTGATACAGAAACTTTTAAATGGTGATTCATTTCAACATAAAAGAACTGTGACCGACACAAATAATTTTTATGCGTCAGTGAAAGAAAGATAGGATTATAACCCTAACCCTTACTCCCGATCCAATCGTCCGCTGTCCCTTCCTCTTTGACGTATTTTTACCAGGGAGTCACCACTTATCAAGGCCAAATAACCACTCATTGATAACGGTTAATGAATATAAGGTGGTATTGTAGTAATCGTCAGTTGGCTAAAATTTGCATTATTTCAATGGACGGCTCAACAAGAAGTTGTTTAAATTGGACTTGAAAGATACCATATTATAGACAGTTGGGAGGTAGGTCAGTAGAACAGTGTCCCACGTGCGAGCAGTTCTAGAAAAAAAAACTTTGTTCGTTGAACCTGGGTTTAGATTTCGGTACAGACAGAGAATGGGGGAAATTGTTGCTAGTGAGTGTTTGTGTGAAAGTTTGGCAAGAGACTAACATAAATTTGAACTATGACGAACACTTGAAAATAATGATAGAGCAGAGAGAAACTCGCAACATGTGGGCAAGCGTTTGCAGGGGAGAGAAAAGGACATCACCTACAAGGTGTTAAACTCTATCAAGGCAAGATAGGGCGAGCCACCAGCTCCTAACAATAACATGACTTTATTTTAGGGCGTATTTGATTCTTATGTATATAGACGATTCTATCGGCAGTGAGATATCTACTGGAGCGATATAATGATTCAACCATTTTCCAGTGATGTTGGCAACAGATTTGACGTGTGTTCCATTTCAGATCAGAGCTGAAACTAAGTTCAAGAAGCGTGTCAGGACATAGTACTTTGCTCACAAAAGGGAAAGTAAAATTCCAAATAGAAATCATGTCGGTTTAATGAGTCATGTCGGGACCTCTGGTCTGACACTTCAAACTTCCCACTAAAAAGGACTCTCACTGTGCAAAACATTGTATCAACTATGTATATTATCTTCTTACAAGGATCGGCTAATATGCAGGCTTGTGCCCGACTTGGTGTGGTATTTGACCATTCTTTTACCTTTTACTATTTCTAAAAAAAAAATGAACGTTTTTCTTAAATCGACCCAGCCGTCCAATTGCATTGTAGAATGCCAGGTTGAATGTTCTAATGCAATCAGCTTCCTGATTTTTGCATCGTTGAAAATAAGCAGCTTCAAAAAGGAAATTTCCGATGCTGATTAAGCGAAATTACATCGCCGTTGTCTTTGTCCCCTGCCGATGGCGACCACTTGGAATTCACCTTCTTTATTCGGATAATGAAATTAGAACAGCAAATACTAAAATGGCTGAGCATAAAATGAATAAAGAAATGGTATGTTTCAGGAGAAAAAAAAAGTATAACTATCATTCTCTTTCTTTTACTACTAGTAACACACCCGGCGTTGTCCTGTCGTAAAATACACTTACATATGATATTTTTATTCATGCAAATTTCATTTCTCTTATTATAGAGAAAGTTCCCTAGTATTTTAGATTTTATTATTATATTATTATATTATTACATTACTATATTAGCGATATCAAAAGTAAACAAAATATATGATTTGGTTGCACTCAGTTAGAATCAGAACCAAAATTTAAAGCGTCCTCAATTAGTCGCTAATATTTGATCCATCGTGATATGGAGGAGAAATAGTTAAAGTTGAACGAACTTTAACGTATAAATGTATATATTTGGCATGCGTAAATAAGGGTTTAAGTCGACTTAGGTCTGCTAAGTTATTTTTTTTTAATTTTGACTCTTTATCAGCTATTTCGAAAGTTAAAAACACATAAAAGCACATTCCACAAGAATGTAATCATCTAGCCTGCACCACACCGCTCTCTGACCTTGCTTCCCGGAGGAGATACAATTTGAAGAAATAGACAGAAACAAACAAGCATTATTTTATAAATTAGATTACCAAGGAATCGATGTATTGACTATTGATATGTAAAAGGAAAATTAGCATATTAAGATTATGGAAATCTGGTTTGAGGCTATCTGATCAGATACGAATTCTCCAAAATAGCAATATATAACTTATCATTCTATAATTTCGGAACTAATATATGTCAGTAGATAATTATATTTTAAAAATATCATATATATATATATAGAGAGAGATATATCCCAAAAAATCTGGCCTTGATAGAGGGGAGACAAAAAACTTGCTGCTGCTGTTTAAAAAGATCTGAAATAACAGCAAGGTCAGTTGAATTATATTACATCTCATATGTTATATATCCTGTAATTTGGAACTAGGGTAAGATTATGAATATCTTCAGTATCAAATAATTCTTATACACTGTGAAATCTACTTTAGGTATAAAAAACTAAGAGGGGAGATATAACAGGCAATATGAGACATATCTTCAATCAGGTCTCACCTTGCTATCATTTCAGATCATTTGAAACCATGGCAGTAAGTTTTAGTCTTTCCACAATCAAAGCCAAATAAACAATAATGTGCGACCTTAAGAGCAAATGTCACATTACCCACTACACAATTCAGGTCCTTAGCTTTCCAACGAGCTTTCATTTGTTAAATTTTTTGTCGCCGAGATTTTTAAGGCTATTTTGTCGGGAACAACGAATCACACATTAAATGCGATCGTAGAGACTCAAATAACGGTAAATGATCATGTCTGCCAAAATCGGTAGTTCTCCGAAAAAGCACACGAATGTTACCAAACTCATGTTGTTGATAGTAAATTAGAGTTGCGTGAAATATATTCAAATGCTGTGCACTCGCTATTTTCCATCAACAATTTTTAATGGCAAAGCTTTACGTTTCGGAATTGTTGAGATGACGATTGTTTATTCGTGTTATTTGGATTTATCGGACTACTGTTCTCATCTTGAGTGCCATTTTTACAACGTTTAATTCGATGTAATCTTTGTCTTTTTACAAGTGCATCATGTCTAACTTGGGACTATTTCTGTCGAACTCGGGAATTTGGATAGTATTTGGAAAATAAAGGTTCTGTTTGAAATCCCGTCCTTATTCACGGGTTTGACAGAAATATTCCCAATTACGACAAGATACATCTGAAGAAGGTCGGAGGTTACATCCACTGAAACGTTGTGAAAATGACACTCAAAATGAGAACAGTAGTTCGATGAATCTAATAATAGAAAAGCTTTGGTTTTTTTTTTTTTTTTTTTAAACAACCCCGCATTTGATAAAAAAACAATATACATCATCAACTTGAAACACTGTTACTATTTCTAACGTATACGTACTGATTCACGCCAGATACTTGGTTAAATAGGATGTAGGAAAAGAGAACCACACAAACGATGAAAGTGTCAAATACAACACAATGTTTTCGCCTTTATATTTTAGAAGAATATACAAAGTACATTATTCATTGATTGCATTCAGAATGTAAAAAAAAACAGAGAATATTATAATATATGCGTTTAAAGGATAAAATCGATTCATCTCGGTCACACATAAAATCCGTGTGTTCTTATGTCCCAAGGGTGCTGGTGTTTTTGTTGTTTTAAAACGCGCGATGATTCAATGAACTCTTCTCTGTGAGCTGTTTTTAGCGCGTGTTTGCTTTAAACGTAAAAAATATGTCCGAAATTAAACGCGCGCTCAACTCACAAGAAAGAGTGCGCTGAGTCATCGTGAGTTTAACAGCAGCAACAACATGAACATCAAGTTTTGAACATAACAACACAGGAATATCCTTTACAACACAAGAAAACAAACAATAAAACTATTTCACTTTCTGAAGATACACCTGATATATTACGAAATAAATTGCACACCCTTCAACATAGAAGGGGTGATAGTTATCTCAGTCCTCATGACTGAGACAACTATCATCCCTTCTATCACCCCCCCTCCCATATCTATACCCCTCCAATTGGCCCCTCCCCTCTGGGGAACAAGATCTTCCCCACACTAGGAACCGATCCTGGGTTTGGCCATACCCACATGGGGAGACAAATAAATAGAAACATTAAAAAATCCCCAATACATATTTTTAAATACACCCCTCTATCTAAACAAACATAATATAAAGAATACCCGAAAAGACTGAAACGAAAAATCACAATACTAAAATCTAAGAATCAAAAAAATCAATATCAAAATAGAATGAAAGCACCCCTACCCTTATTTCAAAAGAGCTGGTTTCCCCCCTCCTCACACATACACATTAGTAACGAACTTGGATCACAGTCACCTTCCTAAGGAAGCAAATAACCTCATAATACTATAAAACAGTACACACATTCTCAAACCTAAGAAAACACACACACACACACACACACACCCTACGCTACCCTACAGGAAAAAAAACAAGCAGAAAGAGAGAGCGAGAGAGAGAAACATAACACAGGAGTGACCATAGCCGAGGTAAGCGGCCTCGACAAGCCAAATAAAAGAGTAATAAAAATTGAACATTCCAATGAATAGTTTGACACTTACACGCATCCACCCCTTGGAAACACTTCAAATGAACTACGAAAATGCCATATTTACATCTCCAACATATTTGAAAATAATTTATGATGAGGACGTTTCACAGAACGTCTGAAACGCGTAAAAACGATTTCAATGATTTAAAAACATTATTACAATGATCCGAACATAATTCTCAATGAAAAACCAAGGCACAGAATAATAAAATAATGTTAAAAAATACACATTGTTGGTGACTACCCCCTTATTTAAATATACATCTTTCTTTCGTTGGAATTTCTCAACCCATCTTATTAAAATATATATATATATATATATATATATATATATATATATATATATACTAACAGTTCAGCCCGGCTTTGCTCGGCCCCTATACAATGTTCATAACTTAATGTGTATACGGATATATATGTATTAAAAAGTTTGACGAATGTCTATGTAACCTACATCTAAAATTTCAAGTGTTTAGACCCAAAATTGGCGGGGAAGTTTGGTAGAGTCTGCAAAGGTTAATTCTTTACACTTTTACATTTTCGCAGCCATATTTTCGCCTAAAATCTGATTAAAAAGCTTGTTGCAAGTCTGCATACCTTTAATGTGAAATTTCAAATGTTTAGACCCAAAATTGGTAAAGGTTATTTTTTTTTTAACTTTGACCTCTTGGAAGCAAAATTTTCCGTCAAAACCAGATTAAAAAGCTTGGTGTGTGTCTGATTAGACTTTATGTAAAATTTCAAATGTTTAGACCAAAAATTTGCTGAATAATTTAGTACAGACAACAGAGATCAATTTTTTTTAATTTTTGATCCCTATTTTGACCCTTTAACATATATTGTTTTTGGAGCAAATCAAATTAAAAGATTTGATACAAGTCCAAGTAACCTACATCTTAAATTCCAAGTGTTTATACCAAACATGTGGCTCAGAAACAATTACTAAACGCACAGCACAATGATGGTTTACAATTTCCGTGGCGACGACAAGACTTGAAGATGGTGAGCGTAGTAGTCGGCCATCGAATGTTGACAACGATCAATTAACAGCATTAGTCGAAGCTTATCTGCGTACAACTGTTCGAATACTGTTTGCCAATTTAACATAATGTATATAACGATTTCAAACTACTTGAGAGGGATTGGAAAGACACAAGTCTTGATAAATAGTTATTTCACGAAGTGGACGAGACAACTAAGAGAAACGCCGTTATGAATGTTCATCATCCCTTTTTTACGCAACAAGAACGACCCGTTTCTTGACCGGTTTATGATTTGCGATGAATAACAGGTTCTTTACGACAACCAGCGACGCTCAGCTCAGTGGTTAGACACTGATCAGCCTTCACAACACTTCCCGAAGCCAGATTCGCACCTAAAGAATATCATCCTGCCTGTTTGATGGTCTGCGATCAGCCTTATCAATTGCAGTTTTTGGCGAAACCATTATGGCGGATGGGTACTGTCAACAAATGGATGAAATGCATCGGAAACTTCGACAACATCCCACGAATTAATCAACAGAAAAGTCCATATTACCCTTCACGATAATGACAGACGCACGTTGCCAAACCAAACTTTCAGAAGTTGAACAACTATCTAAATAGAAATGAGAAATGTAACAATGAAGAGAAATTTTGTAATTGTAGAATTTGTCTACTACTAAATAAAGCATTACAAATCAGTGCAATCAAAGCATAATTGTTATATAGATGTGGAACAGAAGAGAAATTAGCTGTTATTTATCTATCAAACTAGCTATCTATCTATATTTGTATCTGTTTATCAATATATCTTTCTATATTTCTATTTATTTATCTATCTATCTATCTATCTAACTGGAAATAAATCAGAGATCAGATGTTTTGATAAAGTTGGTAAAAACATGTCGGGGGTAAACTGGACACGTTGTACCGGAAGTCTAACAGCTGACCGGAATGACGTGCCTGTCTCTCATTTGATCTAGTTTGCTGGATATAGAGTTAGGATGGAATTTAGACGACAATCAGCGCGGATGGGTTACTGGTCTCCGCCTCCCCCCTGATAGTGAGCTGACGTCTCAAGATGGAGACTAAGAGAAACTCACAAACAGCCATATTCACTTTCCATTTCTTCTGCGATCAACAATTGTGTACTGAAAAAAATATATAAAATGTCTTTGATTTTTTTAAACATATCAATCCCAAACAGATTCCAGCTCCATCCAAAAACAGATGAAATTCCTAGGCCCACTAATAGACAGAAGGTCACGACGTAGTTGGAAAGGTATGCTGATACATGTACGTGCGTGTCAGACATTTTCATAAACACATAGCTGTGGAACAACTACGTATTTATGTAAATGTCGTGCACACACGCATACGTATCGACACTTTTACAATATACAGGTATATATACATACATACACACACACACACACCTATATATATATATATATATATATATATATATAGATAGATAGATAGATAGATAGATAGATGAGAACATATAGATCAGATAGTGGAGAAGCTCACTATAGATATTAGTAACACATCAAACACATTCACACAACCTTGATATAACAACCACCCGTTTATGTAACGTTTGTGTATTAGTACCGATTACATAACATAATGTCTGTTTAATGATTGCACAACATACGTCGATTTGGTACCACAATGTAGCATAATGTTGGCCAGGAAATGTCCGAATAAGCTTTATGAGTGAGTATGACGTAGATAAGTCGCAAAACAATAAAAGCGCATAAAATTATAAAATCACCTGATGAAAATGTAATCACAATCTATTATAAAGGATTCAACGAAACTCGGCGCTTGCTAATGATTGAGAGCAAGTAACACATTTCGGCATTTAGATTTTTCCTCAGTAGGAAATTTCAGATTCTATACTTATAAGTCCTTTGAAACATACTGAACTTTGGAGATGAAATAGAAAGCAATTCTATACACAGAATAAACTTTACCTTACTGTAATAATACATAAGACAATTAAAATGAAATAGTTTTATGAAAATCTACAATAGAATACTTATTTACAGCATGTACATGTTAAGATATTTTTTATACTTTTGATTCATTTTTTTTTTAATTCTCAGTGCAGGAAAACAGTGTAAAGTTGTGATGGGGTCTACAGTGACTGATCTCGTATAAAATACAGACTGGGTTCAAATAACATACAGTGAAAGTCAAAGTGATTTAATTCAATGGTGCTCTATACATAAGTAGAGCTAGGTAGTGACTTTTAAAAATATATATAGCAATTAAGCTACACAGAATTTTCCCCATCTCATCTTCCTTTTGATTAATTAGCTTATTGTATGCAAACAATGTTAATGCGTGTTTTATCTATTCCCGTGTTGCAGAGTTTCTGGTAAGCCAATTAGATTATTTGTTATTCACGCCCCTATTTACTGTGGTCATTGGTCGCTGGTATATCAGACAGAAGTTGACTTGAACTAATGTATGCATCATTGATCATTTTTGAACGGCTTTGTTTTGTTTTTTGTTGTGTTAGAAATTTACGTATTTTTGATGATCTTTTTTTACTTACATTTTATTTTATGCTAATCTATTTGTTTGTTTATTTTATTATTATTTTATTATTATTATTATTGTTGTTATTATTATTATTATTATTATTATTATTATTATTATTATTGCTATTGTAATTATTTATTTCTAAATTTACATTTTTATTTATCGTATTTCATGTGTTATTATTTCCTGTTGTGTATATGTTTGTTTACAATTTCAGATTTGCCGTTTAATAAATTTTGAAGTTCTTTAAAATTTAGTATAACTCATTTCTTATTAAAACATAGGCTACAAGCATCACATAAGTTTTAACGTGTGATTTCTTGTGCTATTATTTTCTACTCGACGATTGACGAGTGTTGATTTTACTGAAGCTTCAAATAGTTGTTTTACTATTTTTATGTGGCGTTTTTGTTTGTTTTAATGAATTTTTCTGGCCGTAATATCTGCTTTTAAAATCTACGGAGGTCATACCTCTTATATTTATCGTTATCTGAGATTTCTCTGAGAATATTGTTGTCTGGTGCACGATGCTTTTTATTAGGGCTTTACTTTGAAGTAGAGTTTCTGAGTTCTACAGTTACAATTTTCCTGTTTATTGTTTGTTTTATTAGTTCCATTTATTTGGAACCTTACTATTTTTAATATGTTTGTCGTTGTTATGTTGATCGCCTGTTTATCAATTTTTATATTGTTTTTCTTGACTTCATATTTTAATAATATTATCTTAAATTATCAACTTTCACAACAACTATGAGACAGTTTCGGGGTGGTTTTATTAAGGATTTTGTGTAACGAGTTTCTTACGAGTAAGCATTTTGGGATTAATTCCTATTTTACCGAGATTAGTTTAAAATATTTCATTATAGGAAATGTGTTTTTAACTTTATTAACTTATGGATATCGTGTTTGTATTAGATCTTAAATTATGATATTCAGTATTTATATTGCTTGATTAATATATTTTCCTTTCTAGAAAATTTGCTACTACTTACTGTAGGTGGGCATTTGATTTATGATTGTTAGGCTATGGTTAGACATTGGTTTTACGTATAGGGTTATCTTTAAAATATGGTTTATAATTACTTTTATTTAAGTTTATGGGGATATCTAAATATTTAGGAACTGCTGATTTAAGGTCTTATATATTTCCTATGTGTATTATTTTTTTTAATGTTCATATTGACTTTTTATATATCTTTTATTACAACTCATCCATCATCGCCATAGATATCGTAATCAGTGAGTGTCTTTTCTGTGTGTAAAATATATTTCCTCAATGTAACCTGTAACCATTGTTAAATTTGAATTTCAATTAAGTTTAAAAAGTAAATACAACGCTGCATTTACTGTTTAAAATGAAAGATTGATCGTTTATAATCAAAAATATTTCGGTGGCGTAACGCTCTCATCAGAAATAGAATTAGTTTGTGTTTATTATTTTTTTTAAT
This sequence comes from Euprymna scolopes, assembly GCF_053919585.1. NCBI lineage: Eukaryota > Metazoa > Mollusca > Cephalopoda > Sepiida > Sepiolidae > Euprymna > Euprymna scolopes. The sequence goes on from NC_136485.1 coordinate 27,694,955, forward strand.
TTATCCTTTCTCCTGGCATATTGAAATGGAAAATGTAAACTCCATGCGTTCTTTCAACAGCAATATTTTCAAATGGTCTTATTAGGAGGAAATAGCGTTAGTCGCATAGAATAAAATAGTGAATTTAAATATTTTTCTTTTTTTAAGTTTCGGCTGTGCTAGCTTTTAATAGTTACAAATTCAATTGAAATTTAAACAACGCTTACATCCAGAAAAATATTACTAATTTGTTCAACGCTAACAACGCAATTTCCTTCTAATAAAAGCATTTTAAATATCACTGGTTGAAGAAAAAGCGAATGTTACTTTAATAGTATAAACATGGCACAAATAGGAATTAAAAAAAAATGAGAAACCACGAAACAATTTTAATCGCGATTACGTATGAACTTCTGAATGTCAGTTCTGTCAGGATATCAGGGGACTGTGGGGAACCCCGACGTTTGCAAAATTCACTGCAGGGGCGATTAATGACTTTGTAGAGATACAGGATAATCTCAGCTGTTAGTAGAGAGAGTCCATTTTTCATGACAGCAGCTCTGGCGATTACCTAAATATATTTGATCCAATTCATGTTGGCTGTGAGTGCTAGGCCTATAAGCTTGAGGGAAGTACTTTTACGCGTCTATCATTAGCTATAAAAATCAGTGCTTAAGAGGGTTTCTTCTACTTATTAAATAAAATAAGTTAAGTCTTGACGGCATTGAACGTTACCATCTAGTTGCGACCCCATTTCACTCTAGATCTTAATCATTTCGTTTGATATGTATTCATTAGTCTTAGTCATTTCGTTTGATTTGTATTCATTACTCTTAGTCATTTCGTTTGATTTTTTACTCAAGCATCACTCTATTATTAATGCCAAGAAGCCACTCGCAGATAAGAGTTAAAGAGTATTCAGTAGAAATTGGACAATATAGTAATCATTAGTAATGGAAATTCCGTAAATGTGTTAACTCATATGGAACGGCTCATCAAGAACTTCTTTACGTTAGACTTGAAGACAACCATATTGTAGTCAGCAGGAAAGCAGAAAAACGAAAGACAATTCCACAGGCGTGCAGTTCTAAGAAAGAAGCTTTGTTCATGGAATCTCCGTTTCGGTTTAGGCACAGATAAAGAGGGGGGATATTGATAGTGTTTTCAGCTAGACGGGTGTTACTTGTGAAAGTTTGGCGAGGGGGGACCATAGATTGAAGCTCATTCGAACACTTTCCATGAAAATAATGATACATCAGAGACAAACTCTCAACATCTCTTCTGTGAGAAAGAGGTTGCGAGGAAGAGAAAAGGACATCCCCTACGAGGCTACGAAGTCTATGTTGAACTCTATCAAGGCAGGCCAAGTCCTTTCTAGCAGCTCCTGCCCAGATGTGGCAACAGTATTCCATCCTTGGACGTACCTGGCTCTTATATAGATAGAGAATTGCATCAGCAGTGAGATATCAACTAGATCAGTAGAAAGAGTCCATCATTTTTCCAGCGGCCTTGGCAACAGATTTGATGTACGTGTCCCATTTAAGATCAGGAGTAACGGTCAAGCCCAGAAGCTTGTCAAAACTTGATGTGGATCAGAATGTTGATGATGTAAAGAGAGAAGTTTGGTGTTAGATGCATTAAAAATAACCAGCCACTCCTTTCCCCATTGTACCACGTGCTCAACATCAGAGGAGAGAGAATCGGAGAGAACTTGGTCGTTTACTGTCTTAAATGTGCTACCATAAATGGTAGTGTCATTATCATAATTGTCTACAAATGATGTAAGGATGTGATTTGGAAGATCATTAATGTAGATCAGGAAAAGAGTTGGGCCCAGGATAGACCCCTGAGGGACTCCAGCATTAATACTGTGAGCTTCTGATGTTTGCCCCTCAACTACTACTCTTATGAACCTATCAGGAAGAAATAATTTAATAATTGAGAAGACATTTTCAGCTATACCATAGCTAGAGATCTTGTGAAGTAAACCTTTATGCCATACCCTATCAAAGACCTTAGATATGTCAAGAGCAATTGCCCTAGAAAGGTTGCCTCCGTCGAGAGATTTCCTAATCCTATGAGATATAACTGTAAGCACATCTGCTGTAAATCTAGCAGAACGGAAACAATATTGAGTGTCACTAAGAAGGTTATTTTTGTTGAGATGGTTGATTACTTTTGTATTTAACACAGATTCCAGCAACTTACTCATGACGCACAGGCGACTTATTGGCCTGTACTGAGAGGGGGATGAGCGATCACCTGACTTCTTAAATACAGGGCATACTGAAGAGATTTTCCAGGGTGATGGCAAGTATTCTCCTTAAGACAACATTTAAACAGTTTTGTATGGGCGCTAGTTCTGGTTGAAGTTTTTTTAGTACTATAATTTGAAATCCGGCAGGGCGGGTTGCTTTACTGTTATCAAGGTTTTTGATAAGCTTGGAAACATCACGTATAAATATATGTATAACACATAGCATGTTTTCTGATGCAGGACGAAATATCGGGGGTTGGCGGTCTTCGTCGGAAAAGGTGGAATTAGCTGCAAAGTTCTTGGCAAAGAGTTCGGCTTGGTCTGATGCTGATGAGATTACCTCAGGTCCATTGATGATAGTTGGGATAGAGCATGATAGAGGATAAGTATTCCTAAGTCTTAGTCATTTCGTTTGATATGTATACATTAGTCTTAGACATTTCGTTTGATATGTATTCATTAGTCTTAGTCATTTCGTTTGATATGTATTCATGAGTCTCAGTCATTTCGTTTGATATGTATTCATGAGTCTTAGTCATTTCGTTTAATATGTATTAATTAGTCTTAGTCATTTCGTTTCATATGTATTCATTAGTCTTAGTCATTCTGTTTTATATGTATTCATTAGTCTTAGTCATTTCGTTTCATATGTATTCATTAGTCTTAGTCATTTCGTTTGATATGTATTCATTAGTCTTAGTCATTCTGTTTTATATGTATTCATACGTCTTAGTCATTTCGTTTCATATGTATTCATTAGTCTTAGTCATTTCGTTTGATATGTATTCATTAGTCTTAGTCATTTTGTTTTATATGTATTCATTAGTCTTAGTCATTTCGTTTCATATGTATTCATTAGTCTTAGTCATTTCGTTTGATATGTATTCCTTAGTCTTAGTCATTCTGTTTTATATGTATTCATTAGTCTTAGTCATTTCGTTTAATATGTATTCATTAGTCTTATTCATGTCGTTTGATATGTATTCATGAGTCTTTGTCATTTAATTTGATATGTATTAATTAGTCTTAGTCATTTCGTTTGATATGTATTCATTAGCCTTAGTCATTTCGTTTGATGTGTATTCATTAGTCTAAGTCATTTTGTTTGATATGGATTCATTAGTCTTAGTCATTTCGTTTGATATGTGTTCATTAGTTTTAGTCATTTCGTTTGATACGTATTCATTAGTCTTAGTCATTTCGTTTGATATGTATTCATTAGTTTTAGTGATTTCGTTTGATATGTATTCATTAGTCTTAGTCATTTTGTTTGATATGTATTCATTAGTCTTAGTCATGTCGTTTGATATGTATTCATTAGTCTTAGACATTTCGTTTGATATGTATTCGTTAGTATTTGTGATTTCGTTTCATATGTATTCATTAGTCTTGGTCATTTCGTTTGATATGTATTCATGAGTATGAGTCATTTCGTTTGATATGTATTCATTAGTCATAGTCATTTCGTTTGATATGTATTCATTAGTCTTAGTCATTTCGTTTGATATGTATTTATTAGTCTTAGTCATTTCGTTTGATATGTATTCATTAGTCTTTGTCATTTCGTTTGATATGTATTCATTAGTCATAGTCATTTCGTTTGATATGTATTCGTTAGGCTTTACTGATTTCGTTTGATATGTATTCATTAGTCTTAGTCATTTCGTTAGATATTTATTCATTAGTCTTTGTCATTTCGTTTGATATGTATTCATTAGTGTTAGTCATTTCGTTAGATATGTATTCATTAGTCATAGCCATTTCGTTTGATATGTATTCATTAGTGTAAGTCATTTAATTTGATATGTATTCATTGGTCTTATTCATGTCGTTTGATATGCATTCATTAGTCTTAGTCATTTCGTTTGATATGTATTCATTAGTCTTAGTCATATCATTTGATATGTATTAATTAGTTTTAGTCATTTCGTTTGATATGTATTCATTAGTCTTAGTCATTTCGTTTAATATGTATTCATTAGTCTTAGTCATTTTGTTTGATATGTATTCATTAGTCTTAGTCATTTCGTTTAATATGTATTTAGTAGTCTTAGTCATTTCGTTAGATATGTATTCATTAGTCTTGGTCATTTCGTTAGATATGTATTCATTAGTCTTAGTCATTTCGTTTGCTATGTTTTCATTAGTCTTAGTCATTTCGTTTCATATGTATTCATTAGTCTTAGTCATTTCGTTTCATATGTATTCATTAGTTTTAGTCATTTCGTTTGATATGTATTAATTAGTCTTAGTCATTTCGTTTGATATGTATTCATTAGTCTTAGTCATTTTGTTTAATATGTATTCATTAGTCTTAGTCATTTCGTTTCATATGTATTCATTAGTCTTAGTCATGTCGTTTTATATGTATTCATTAGTCTTAGTCATTTCGTTTGCTATGTTTTCATTAGTTTTAGTCATTTCGTTTAATATGTATTCATAAGTATTAGTCATTTCGTTTCATATGTATTCATTAGTCTTAGTCATTTCGTTTGCTATGTTTCCATTAGTTTTAGTCATTTCGTTTCATATGTATTCATAAGTCTTAGTCATTTCGTTTAATATGCATTCATTAGTCTTAGTCATTTCGTTTGACATGTATTCATTAGTCTTAGTCATTTCGTTTTATATATATTCATTAGTTTTAGTCATTTCGTTTGATATGTATTCATTAGTCTTAGTCATTTCGTCAGATATGTATTCATTAGTCTTAGTGATTTCGTTTCATATGTATTCATAAGTCTTGGTCATTTCGTTTTATATGTATTCATTTGTTTTAGTCATTTCGTTTTATATGTATTCATTAGTCATAGTCATTTCGTTTGATATGTATTCATTAGTCTTAGTCATTTCGTTTGATATGTATTAATTAGTCTTAGTCATTTCGTTTAATATTTATTCATTAGTCTAAGTCATTTCGTTTGATATGTATTAATTAGTTTTAGTCATTTCGTTTGATATGTATTCATAAGTCTTAGTCATTTCGTTTGATATGTATTCATGAGTATTCGTCATTATGTTTAATATGTATTCATTTGTCTTAGTCATATCGTTTGATATGTATTCATTAGTTTTAGTCATTTCGTTTGATATGTATTCGTTAGTCTTATGATTTCGTTTGATATGTATTCATTAGTCTTAGTCATTTTGTTTGATATGTATTCATGAGTATGAGTCATTTCGTTTGATATGTATTCATTAGTCATAGTCATTTCGTTTGATATGTATTGATTAGTTTTAGTCATTTCGTTTAATATGTATTCGTTAGTCTTTGTCATTTCGTTTGATATGTATTCATTAGTCGTAGTCATTTCGTTTGATATGTATTCATTAGTCATAGTCATTTCGTTTCATATGTATTCATTAGTCTCAGTCATTTCGTTTCATATGTATTCGTTAGTCTTAGTCATTTCGTTTGATATGTATTCATTAGTCTTAGTCATTTCTTTTGATATGTATTCATGAGTATTAGTCATTTTGTTTGATATGTATTCATTAGTCTTAGTCATTTCGTTTGATATGTATTCGTTAGTCTTAGTCATTTCGTTTGATATGTTTCATTAGTCTTAGTTATTTCGTTTCATATTTATTCATTAGTCTTAGTCATTTCGTTTGATATGTATTCGCTTGTCTCAGTCATTTCGTTTAATATGTAATCATTAGTCTTAGTCATTTCGTTTGATATGTATTCGTTAGTCTTAGTAATTTCGTTTCATATGTATTCATTAGTCTTATTCATATCGTTTGATATGTATTCATTAGTTTTAGTCATTTAGTTTTATATGTATTCATTAGTCTTAGTCATTTCGTTTGATATGTATTTATTAGTCTTAGTCATTTCGTTTGATAGGTATTCATTAGTCTTAGTCATTTCGTTTGATATGTATTCATCAGTCTTAGTCATTTCGTTTGATATGTATTTATTTGTCTTAGTCATTTCGTTTGATATGTATTCATTAGTCTTAGTCACTTCGTTTTATATGTATTCATTAGTGTTAGTCATTTCATTTGATATATATTCATTAGTCTTCGTCATTTTATTTAATATGTATTCATTAATCTTAGTCATTTCGTTTAATATGTATTCATTAGTCTTAGTCATTTCGTTTAATATGTATTCATTAGGCTTAGTCATTTCGCTTGATATGTATTCATTAGTCGTAGTCATTCTGTTTAATATGTATTCATTAGTCTTAGTCATTTTGTTTGATATGTATTCATTGGTGTCAGTCATTTCGTTTTATATGTATTCATTTGTTGTAGTCATTTCTTTTGATATGTATTCATGAGTATTAGTCATTTTGTTTCATATGTATTCATTAGTCTTAGTCATTTCGTTGGATATGTATTCATTAGTGTTAGTAATTTCGTTTCATATGTATTCATTAGTCTTATTCATGTCGTTTGATATGTATTCATTAGTTTTAGCCATTTCGTTAGATATGTATTCATGAGTCTTAGTCATTTCGTTTGATATGTATTCATTAGTCTTATTTATGTCCTTTGATATGAATTCATTAGTCTTAGTCATTTCGTTTCATATGTATTCATTAGTCTGAGTTATTTCGTTTGATATGTATTGTTTAGTCTTAGTCATTTCGTTTGATATGTATTTATTTGTCTTAGTCATTTCGTTTGATTTGTATTCATTTTTCTTAGTCATTTCGTTTGCTATGTTTTCATTAGTCTTAGTCATTTCGTTTGATATGTATTCATTGGTCTTAGTAATTTCCTTCTATATGTATTCATTAGTCTTAGTCATTTCGTTTGATATGTATTCATTAGTCTTAGTCATTTCGTTTGATATGTTTTCATTAGTCTTGGTAATTTTGTTTTATATGTATTAATTAGTCTTAGTCACTTCGTTTGATATGTGTTCATTAGTCTTAGTAATTTCGTTTCATATGTATTCATTAGTCTTAGTCATTTCGTTTGATATGTATTCATTGGTTTTAGTCATTTAGTTTGATATGTATTCGTTAGTCTTAGTCATTTCGTTTGATATGTATTCATGAGTATTAGTCATTTCGTTTCATATGTATTCATTAGTCTTAGTCATTTTGTTTGATATGTATTCATTAGTCTTAGTAATTTCGTTTCATATGTATTCATTAGTCTTATTCATGTCGTTTGATATGTATTCATTAGTCTTAGTCATGTCGTTTGATATGTATTCATTAGTCTTAGTCATTTCGTTTGATGTGTATTCATTAGTCTTAGTCATTTCGTTTAATATGTATTCATTAGTCTCGAGTTTGTTATAGAGTTGTGTCATCAGCAAATATACCCATCAGCAGAGACAACTCTGTCAGACTTACAAATTTCAACCTGTACATGTCTAAAATTATAAAACACTGTAAACTTGATTAGAATTTGTCTTCGATGATCAGGCGATTACATTTTTAAAAACAAACTATAACAGTTGAATTTCTATATATAATTATAAAACTATGTTGACCGTATGACCGTGCTTGTTTACATATTGTCGTTAACTATCAGACGATTACAGCATTCAAAAAAGGAATGACAAGTAAATTTATGTATATATATATATATATATATATATATGTACGTATATATGTAAGTATATATGTATATACAAGTGTGTTTGTATGAATATATGTATATATATATGTGCATGCATATATGTATATACGTACGTATATATGTATATATATATATGTATATATGTATATATATTTATATATGAATATATGTATATATATGTATATGTATGTATAAACATATGTATATGTATATATATGCATATATATATGTATATGTATGTATACATAGGTATATATATATATATATATATATATAGAGAGAGAGAGAGAGAGAGAGAGAGAGAGAGAGAGAGAGACGGAGGGATAAAATTACTACCTGGAGAATAGCAGAAAGTCGCCTGTAAGCAAACGAACAACAGGTGTGGTGTTTTGAAAGAAACAGCTTACCTTATAAGTTTGTATATAATAATGTTTATCAGCTGTTTTCACTTTTGAAGGAATCTATTTCGGATAACGTTAATGTCTGTTGTCAAGAGAGAAACCGTGTATTTCCAGGGCTATCCGCACCTTAGTTTTATGTTTTTACTTTTATAGAATGGTGTTTATCGTTTCTTTTGGGAGTATTTCATTGTATTTCTCAGTTTATGCACTTGTAAGTTTGTACATACTCATTTCTTTGGGATATATTTTCTAGCATCTGACAGATAATATAGGATCATCAAGAGAGAATAAGGTCCGTTATGGGGCCTTCCTTTCTACGGCTTTTCCGTGTATTGGACCCCATCACTGATGCGTGGCCCAATTATTTGAATTACATTTGATTAAAGTGTACAATATAATTAAAAAATGGCATTTTATGACTAAACGGTTCCTCTTACGAGCAACCGTTTTACGCATGTTGTTTAATGTTTAAAGACTACGGCTGATATATTCGTTAAGATGTGATCATATAAAAAATTGTAATATTATTATTCATAATAATAATAATAATAATAATAATAATATTAATAATGATTAGAATAACTATATTAATAATAATAATAAGAAGAAGAATAACTATATTAATAATAATAACAATAAGAAGAATACAATTTTAATATATACTAGCCGTTACTGGGTTAAAAAACAGCCCACCGAAAATGGGCTCTGATTTATGAAGGTATGATAGGTTATGAAAAGGAAGGGTTGTAAAGAGATAGCTTCGATTTTGGAGGTATTAAAACCCAAGCAAAATATGATGAAAGTAAAAATAAAATAGATAAATCCCACTATTTATTATACCATACCTGTTTACACTGAAACACTTATCACAATATTCTATTGATCTATATTAAAAAACCTTGTTAAACTTTGCGACATATTTCCATTCTATGGAGGTCAGGCGCGAACGAACACCCCATAATTTTATTATACCATATTTCTTCAAACTGAAACATAATTATCAAAGTATACTTACGCAGATAGATATGAAAAGTCTTTATTAAAGTTTGTGCCTATTTCCTTTCTACGGAGGCCAGGCGGGAATGCAGACACCACAATTTTATTATACCATCCCTATTTAAGTTAAAACATACTTATCATAGTATTATTATGTACATCTATATCAAAAGCACTTGTAAACGTTTTTTTTTTAATTTTTAAATTTTTATTTCCATACTTTATGGACCAGGCGCGAACTCAGACCCCACAATTGTAATGAATCATCATTATGCCAAATCAAACATACCCATTCCTGTGTCTCGATACATATTCTATCATTATATGTGATCAGTTTTCTATAATAGTCAACCATATAGGAGCCTATTCGTGATCAGACACACACACAGACGTTCAGCTTTATATTATAGAAGATAAATGAAATAAAATAATTATATAAATTTACATCAATAAAAAGTATATATACAAATATAAATTAATTAATTTATTAAATAAATGAATTTATCGACTCACAGAGATAACTACACTGTAAACACTTGCTACCATATTATGCGGTATCCTTTTTCGATTGATGCCACTTTGCGTATTGTTTAGTTACCCCTATGAGGTGTTTATTTGCTGCAATTCTTTTTCAGCCTTTAATTCCAAGCTGGCTTGAAAATTAATATAGAGTGCCTGAAATGAAACTTCTTAATCCAATCTCAACAGCTCGAAGGATTGTAGCGTACCCTTCACGATTCAATTCAGCTCTCTTTTTAGATTTTCCTGTTCCTCTTTCTTGTATTTATGTTTTTTTATCTTATTATCATAAAGTATTGTGAATCCAATCAAGATGAGTATTTCCTTGTTACGGCTTGTTCGTATTCGGCCACTTCCGCTGAGGCGAGGCTTAATTATATGAATTGCATTAGCATGAACTGTTTAATACAGTTAAAAAATGTTTAATAATTTAGTGTCCCCTTAACCAGGAACGGCTTTGCGCGCGAGTTGTTGTAATGTTCCAAGGATGCGTTCAACATATATTTATTGAGTTAAAGTACTGATATCAAGAAGAATAGAAAAACAGAAGAGAAACAACCTTAAATAAATAAGTAAAATTAAAAAAGAAATAAAAAGAAATTAAACAAAAAGAATTATATAAGTGAATAAATAAATCAAATCACAGAGATAACTGCAGTGTCGACACTTGTTTCTACTCATGTGGTCTTCCCTTAAACCCAGAGCCACATTGCGCATTGTTCAGTTACCTCTACGAAGCCTTTACTAGATACAATTCTTTTTTGGCCTTTAATTCTTAAGATGTCCTAAAAGTTAATATGGAGAGCCTGATATGAAACCTCTTTCTCCAATCTCAACAGTTCGAAGGATTGTAACGTAACCTACACGGGTCATCTCTTTTTTTAGGCCTTCATATTTCTTCATCTTGTATTGATTCTTGTGTTCCTACCCGGCTCCCATAAGGTACTGTTAATTCAATCAAGATAAGTCTTTTCCTTGTTCCTGACGAGAGAACAATGTCTGCTATTGGCACATTTTTTATAATTTTTAGATAATTACTTTGCCAGCTAGGGGGATTTTCGGCGGCTATCCGATCATCATCGATTATAAGACTATTTGAACAATGTACTAGTAATGGGTCTGTTATACGTTATTTTTCTTCCCTCAGCTTAATTTCTGTCGCTTACGTTAGCTGCTTCGGGCTTCATGTGGTTATTTATTGTTGTGATCAGTTCCTCCAGTACCCTGCTGTACCGCCACGTATATCGGCCATAAGCAAGGGCCCCATTGCAGGTTCTAAGAACATGTTCCATAGTCTCGGGGGTGTTTTGCATAAAGGACAGATTGAATCATGGTAAGGTAAATCATTGACGGAAGCACGTTGTAAATTGAGCATATTATGAAACTGTACCTTAGGGGTGACATATGCCAAATGTCATTCCACGTAATTGATATTTGCGTAGTTTCTTCCCAGTTTGTCCATTATCCCTGTATTGACTGTTGAACACTTTTTACGAGCCTTTTGCTTTCCTCCTTGCTCCCTATTTCCTGAATGACCAGGTCTCATCACTCTTTCGTTGTAGCCGTGTGCCACCTTTGTATTCTGGTCATTCCCAGTCCGGATTTCCCTGTCTAAGTGAGCCCAATGACCTCTTTGAAAGCTAGGTCTTCTTTCGTTTCTACTTATAGCGTCTCGGACTTTCCATTTCCTCCCTGTTGTAAGAGAGGGTTGCACTGTCTTTACAACTGTGTCATTGGAATTATCCCACATCCTCTGAAATCTGGCTTTTCTAGCTTTGAACGCCGCTTGAAAAGAGAAAGTTTACTGATTTACTTTTAGTGCTCATGGCGATAATAGAAGATGCAACTTACACAAACGGCAACGCATTCGTCCAGTGTGTCAGACGACCGAATCAGAATAGTAAACGAATAAAAAAACGTAGGTTTGTAGATTGAGTTTTTTTAAATATACATGTCATTACTTTGCATATAGGACGAAAGTAAGCTCCAATAATAACATAATTGGAAAGGAAAGGCGCCGAGTTCTTGACAGCCAAGCGAGAGCATAGACGTTGAGAGTTGGTGTTGTGAATTATAGTTTTAAAGGAGTTGGTACAGACTGCGACGTTGTCAAAAGAATTTCAGATGCACATATTTTTAGTACGTGTGAATTTATACTTATGAATGTATTTTCCATCCTATTTCAGATATTTTATAGACCTAATATAACAAAGTTTTAGCTAAGCTAAATGACCGACTACAGACAAAGAAGAACCGAGGCCTCTTTTTCATTTGCTACTACTGTGGGAGAAAAAAGAACTTCATTTAGACCACTTCATCTTGATCTATCCTGCAGTGTTTAGGAACGGTACATTAAGTACCGTTTTTCAGTCTTTACTATGGCTCCACAGCAAAGTAAACTCTGGCCTTACAGCCCTTTAGGAAACACACTACGATTCAAAATAAACCGGCTAGTGTTATAGATATATATTTCCGTTGGGCAGGAGCTGCGAGAAGGACTTGTCCTGCCTTGATAGAGTTCAAAATAGACTTCGTAGCCTCGTAGGAGATGTCCTTTTCTCCTCCTTGCAACCTCTATCTCACAGAAGAGATGTTGCGAGTTTGTCTCTGATGTACCGTTATTTTCATGGAAAGTGTTCAACTGAGCTTCAATCTATGGTCCCCCCTCGCCAAACTTTCACAAGAAACACTCGTCTAGCTGTAAACACTATCAATAATTTCCCCCACTCTTTATCTGTGCCTAAACCGAAACGTAGATTCCATGAACAAAGCTTCTTTCTTAGAACTGCACGCCTGTGGAATTGTCTTCCGTTTTCCTGCTTTCCGGCTGACTACAATATGGTTGTCTTCAAGTCTAAAGTAAATAAGTTCTTGATGAGCCGTTCCATATAAGTTATCAAATTTACCAAATTTTCATTACTAATGATTACTATATTGACCAATTTCTACTGTACACTCTTTAACCCTTATCCTTGAGTGGCCTCTGGGCCTTGATAATGTGGTGATGCCTTTGTAAAAAAAAAAAATTATATATAAAAAACACTTTGTCTGTGTTGTACTTGGATATACATGCACTCGAAAATAGCTGGGCCTATTTATATGAAATTTCGAACTAAAGTACTGTATATGCCTGGCAGTGTTCTTAGGTTTTATATCTAAATGTCTTCGAGAAACATAGATAATTGAATTAATGAAAGGAGGAAAAGGCGATTTTTACCAAAGTTATTAATTTACACAACTTTACATCACAATTGCATTTAAGACGTTTTATTAACACACAAACCGAAAGGCCCGCCATACAAAATCAACAATAGGTACTTTTATATGACAGGAGCGCATACGAAACTAATGTTTCTGTTCAAAGAACAATTGCACTATGAGACTTGACTTTTCAATTGTACCCCTAATTCAAGCCATTACCTCCGCAGTAACTATAAGGTCAGTCATATAAGATAAACAGTGGGTTGCCTGATATGGCCGCGTTCTAAATGAATGTTTCTCTTTAGAACATAATTAAAGCAAGATACTTGACTTTCATCTTTCAAAAATTCAATTCAACCCACTACATATAACAATAATTTTATAAAATCACTAGTAATTCCTCTACAGTGCAATGTATACTACAATATATAGTAGACTAAGTAACTTCGAGTAGGCATGTGATGCTTCCTGACAGCGATGGAGCCCCAACTAGAACAGGCAATTAATCGATTTGATTGAAAAATCGGCGATTTCATTGATTCCGATGGCAATAAAAATATAGCGTGTGAAATATTCGTTAATCATCAGAAAATCCCTGGCAACGTCTGGTCACCCTGCAAAAATATATAAATATATATATTAATATATATATATATATATATATATATATATATATATATATATATATATAATACGATTTCAATTATTTCGATAATGTAATATATCTCAAATTGTCTTCAAGTAAATTACTTTTTCTTAGATAAAAACAATTCAAATTTCAGATATCATTTGACGTAGGAATTCCAATTATTTGTTATATTTTTTCACGCGTAATTTCCATCATATATAGCACCCTAACACGTAGAAAATCCTCAGCCTTAAATTACTAAACAAAATTAATTGAAATAAACCTATAGGTGATACTCCCTTTTCTTCTGTAAAAATTACCTCACTAGCGAGCCAGTAAACCACTCACAGTTGCCAGTATTTTATTATTAAAATTGGATTCGAAAAAATGATGCATGGTAAGATCTGATTTTCATATTGGAAGAACATTTTATCGGAACAATACATCTGTTAATAAGGAAGTCGTTATCACTGCTTCCAACCGCATAAGTTTAAAAAAATTTTAATTTTGTATGAACTTTATCTCAGGAAAAAAAGGAACATTTGCCTAAACTGGAATCTCACTCACTGTTGCTATAGCAACTTTTTTCTGCAGACGCGAGAGAAAAACTTCTCGTGTATTGAGAATTAATTACTTATTCGACCCTCGAGAAAAATAAAGCTAATTCATATGAGTTCTGCGCAGACAGTATTGGCACCGGACTATTAGTAATTCGAATCTCTATTTTGCAGATTAACCTTTTTTACTTCTCTCTTTGTCATAAATATGTTAATATATGATGACATAATACTAGCTGTTACTACTCGGTATAGCCTGCTAAGTTTGTTTGTTTTAATTTTGAAACCATTCAAAATAAGAACTAAACGTTAAATTAAAGTGTTAATCGTTAATGAGTTAATTATCCGATTATTGTAAAACTGTAACCATCTTCGTTAAAGTAATGCTTTTTTTTTTAATGAAATACGTTTTAAATATCTTTTTTATTTCGTGCTACTTTTTCTAAACAAATACATTTCATTTTGTTTTTGTGTTAGTTTGATTAATTGCTAATTACTTTTTTGCTGTGTTTATGAACAGATAGTGTTCACTTAGTATTATTAATTTAAATTTACCCCCATATTGTTAAACGGTACTTTCTGAACTTTCATTTATTAAATTAATAAAGAAAAATGTTTTATATGTACTCGAACAATACCAATACCAATTTTATAGAAAATTAAAAAAAAAATATGTCGCTAAAATTCTCCTAAAATCGAACTCAAGAAAATTTGGATACAAATAATAACAGAACTTGGAATCTCATCTTGGATTGTTACCATTATTAAAGTTTTAACTTTTTAATTGTGAAATTAGGGCTCAAACCTCTCGAAAACACACGGTTTCCAGTACCGCCACAAAAGAAACAAACAAATAAAAAAGGGAAATGGACAAAAATCGGACTTGGCATTTTTCCCAGTTCAAATGAAATGCAATTATTCATGCTTTCTCCAAAACAGCGCATTTAATTTTATTTCCAAAATCTTTTCGAACACATATGTGCTTTTTAAAAGTTTCTATTGCTGTAGCCTCACGCTGGCATTAGCCAGCGCTTTCTCGCCCTCGATTTACACGTCTATCTTCCCCGACAAATTTTCTGTCCTCGCGCAACCACATGATGTCCTTTATTTTATTTTTTTTATTATTTTTCTCTCCTTTACTTGTGACAAAAGCTTGCGCACATTCGCTAATTTACATACGCGATTTAACGGCTGCTACTGCTAATTACTTCGCTAACCAGCCATTACACAACTGCTGATTTTCTCACATGCGCGCTCATACACGCACTGTTACACTAGCAGTATCAGAATTTTTGTAGGAATTTTTGACACCCCTAACACGAAACTGCGAATACAATATAAAAATCTCGTAATTTCTCTGTTAAAAGTGGGTTATTTATTTTCTTTGTGGATTATACTTCCAAAATAAACTATTACAGTTGTTTTAAAAGTAATAGAAATATTTTTTTTCTAAGAAACAGTAATGAATTTTCCGAACTCAATATTTTTCAATTTTTAAACTTAAGAAATCTATCAAAATTTTTCTATTGATTCTATTTTTACGATATTTTCAGGGTCAATGTGAAATTTTACGTTCTTTCCAATAAACCGAATATAATATTCTAGACAAACGTTTTTTTTTTAAATTCACGCCCCCCCCAAGTGTCACCCATTTTGAAATGTCTATTAAAAAGTAAATAATTAATTTATGTCGGGGAGTTTTATATATCACAAATTGAAGAGAAAAGGTCAATAAATAATATATTCAAATTTAAAACAAAAAAATCGCTTTTTTAGAAATTTACCTGTAAAGTCCGAAGTTTAAAACCTTATTTTATAAGAACACATTGTTTTTTTTGTCTTTTTTTGTCTTTTTTTTTAATGAAACCTTGGTCCTTGCTCCTTTAATTGAAAAAATAATTAGGGCTTGAATTACATTTTTCGAGGAGTTATAAGCTTGGAAAGACAGGGGGTCGAATAATTCACGCCTTTCATTTTGAAATGTCTATTAAAAAGTAAATAATTAATTATGTCGGGGAGTTTTATATATCACAAATTGAAGAGAAAAGGTCAATAAATAATATATTCAAATTTAAAACAAAAAAAATCGCTTTTTTAGAAATTTACCTGTAAAGTCCGAAGTTTAAAACCTTTTTTTTTTTTTTAAAACACATTGTTTTTTTTTGTTTTTTTTTAATAAAACCTTGGTCCTTGCTCCTTTAATTGAAAAAAAAATAGGGCTTGAATTACATTTTTCGAGGAGTTATAAGCTTGGAAAGATGGGGTGGAATTATTCACTATTTTCACGACATTTCTGACACTGCTACTGTTACACTATTATTATTGCAATTATTATTGTTGTAAATATTTTGTTATAGTTCTTATTTTTGTTATTAGTATTATTGATATTGTTATTGTTATTATTATTATTGTTGTTATTGTTGTAAATATTTTGTTATAGTTCTTATTTTTGTTATTACTTTATTGGTATTGTTATTGTTATTGTTATTGTTATTATTGTTGTTGTTATTATTAAAAATGGTATTGTTATTATTGTTGTTAATATTTTGTTATAGTTATTATTTTGTTATTAGTATTGTTGGTATCGTTATTGTTATTATCATTGCTGTTGCTGTTTTAAAATGTTATTGTTATTATTATTGTTGTTAATATTTTGTCATAGCTATTATTTTAGTTATTAGTAGTGCTGGTATTGTTATTGTTATTATTATTGTTGTTGTTATTATTAAACATGCTATTGTTAGTATTGTCGTCTTTAATATTATTATTATTCAATTAAAAGTTGAACAGGTTTAAAGACCAAACAATTTTTTTTTAATTAAATAAACATTATTTTATTATAATTAAATTAGATATGTCGATCTATAACAGAATTTTCGTCAAGGAATATAAGTTGCTTTTTTCATTTTCTATTACGTAGCATGTTGTTGGAGGTAATGCCTGGCACGTCTCTCCCAGATGTTTTGGTGAGGCTAATGTGCGATTTAGTTAGAAGGACGGTAGTTTGTCGTGTAGTGTAAATGATAAAGGTCTATTTTATTAGAAGCAGTCTTGATATGAAATTCAAAGTTTAACGTTTAATGCCTAAACAAGTGTAGAATTTGTTTAAATAAACAATATATTTTATTAAAATCAAACTCGATGTTTCGATGTATAACAGAATCTTCACCAAGAAAAATGTTTCCTTTCTTTTGTTTATTTTACGTACACAGTTGTTGGAGGTAATGTCTCTCACGACTCGCGTAGATGTTTTGGTGAGGATAATGTCCGATTTAATAGAAGGCTGCTGGTCTCATATGCAAGAATCACAGTTTATATGAAATTAAAAATTTTACAGTTTAAAGACCAAACACGTGCATTAAAAAAATAAACTAACAGATTACTTTATTAAAATCAAATTCGATATTTCAATCCATAACAGAATCTTCATTAAAGAATACACTTTCAACCTCATAATTATGGAGTACTATTCCATGAATTAATTTCGCTGCTATAGTAAGCAACGAAATTCCGCAATAATTAGTTGGTAGTGTTAAGTCGCCCTTTTAAGGAAGGGAAATGATTTGCGATCTTAGTCAGACGGTTGGTGAAACGTAGCTGGTTTTTGCATAGTTAAACAGGTCGAGAAGTAATTAATGAAAGATAAGGTCCTTCAATAAGATGGATGGAATCTTGTCTGGACCCAGAGCTTTCTTTATTGTCTCTTTAGAACACATTTTAACTCTACAATGTTTTACTCCCCTGTTGGTATGTTCAAAGCACTACTAATTTGCACGTTTGGGAGGGACACGTGGTCTGGCAGATTTATGGGATTACCAAGGAGGTTTTTGAAATGAGAAAACCTGTCCCCGTAACCCGTAGCTGCCACCTTTGATTGTTGGTGAAGGTTTTGATTCTTTCCCGCTAGTTCATTTTTAGTTTTCACAGCTGCAAAGTGTTGTTGATTGATATGAAGATGGGAACTGGCAGTTATCTTCCCATTAATGTAAGCTTCTTCTGCCTCAAGACAGATATAGATGAGGGATTGTTTTATCAGCTTAAACTTCTTATTGCTCAGTTTTTATAATTAGTTAACTAGCTGGGGTATATTGAACAACCCACAGAAAATTGAGGATAAGTAGGTGACAACTCCCCTCCCTAAAATGAATCAAAACGTTGCCTTGGTGGACAGTTGTGCTATAATAATGATATATGAGGCTTTGTTTCCAATACGATTATTCTCTCTATATACATTATTATATTTGATGCCATCAGCAGTGTTAAAATGCAGACCAGGTTGAGATCACATTAACAATGGGGAGTCGCTCTTCATTTTACATTCGCTTCCCACACTTTTAAATGACAAAGACCGTCTTCCATACGCGTTCAACCTGTCATTGCATTATAGGTAATTTAAAGGCCATGGATGTACATTTATTTCAACGCAGACACTTATGTGTACAGTGTAAAGAACTTAATCATTCCTATCAGTTGCCGGGATTTGATCAAGTCGAGTCAATTCTGCCATCACATTGCGAGCGAATAAATTAATATAAACGAAGTCCTCAATTATGTGTGTCATTGGAGAGTGCGCCGTTCAACGCACAAGAGAATCTTAAATAGATTGCGTGCACACCTCAGCCACTGATGATAAATTAGGAATAGAATTTATTGTCAATTTCTCAGCGAATAAGAATCAGTAAATTGATCCAGCGTTGTTCGGAAAAATATCCAGAAAGAAATATTCAACTGTGGAGGTCAAATGCTTAAAATATGGAATTGTGAAGAGGAAAGAAAAAATTACAGGACCGGTTGAATATTCGTAGCATCTTTACAGTTGAGACCGTGTATTTGGAGTTTAGTATTATTTACTAGTAAAAACAAGGGCTGTTCATTGGGGTCCGGATTTTAGTATTACTCATACCGATGTAGTATGCGTTCTCACGCATATCAACAAATGTCTACAAGACATTCTACGCTAGTATTTAACTTATATCTATACAAATAGTTTTTCAGAACAACTTGGCTTGAGAGTACTTTATCTACAAGTAAACACTGTGTAAATATTAACAATAACATCGTATTCACCGCACAAAATATAAACAAAATATATATCTCCTCGGTATGACTAACTCATACTGGCTTTTACGTGAAATAATGCACCTGCTCTCTCTCTCTCTCTGTCTCTTTCTTTCTTTCTCTCTCTCTCTCTCTCTTTATTCTCTGACGAATTTTGAGGATTTGCCCTAGCTGAAATAATATTGTAAACTCATTCTGGACTCACAGTAATAAATTTCATATATATATATATATATATATATATATATATATATATATATATATATATATATATATATATATATTCTTAATAATATTATATCGCTTCACTGAGAAGAGATACTCATTTATGCGTGCCAAAAATGTTCATATTATTTACTATACAAAAGTAAAATTATTTCGGTCCGTATTGTTATTTGTATATATAGTTCTATTTATGTTGTTATTTTTTCCTAAGATGGGCAGCTTATAAAGGCTAATATTTTTTTTCTCAGACAATTCCTATATTTATAATTTAGAAAATAAATTAATGTTTTATTTTTACGTCCTTGTCTTATATACCCCAACCCGAATATATGATTTAAAACGTATGTAATATTGCAGTTCTGCGATATTTAAATAAGCTTTATGTTATTTACGTTTGAATATAGAATTGAAAGATTATTTCAATGCATATATATATATATATATATATATATAGTAATCCACATACAGTACTGTTTCGCTGCTTCGCGTCTCATCAGTCCAGCTAGGCAAGCAACTACCCAAAGCCAGGGTCGAAACCCGATCGCCCAAACGACTGTCGGTGCTTTTAACTGCTGCGCTATACTGCTGCTATGCGGATAGTGAGTTAACAAGGTTTTTGGCATTGTCCAAAATACATAAGCTCAATTTGTTTACACAAAGAGCATCGCTTCATACGCTCATTCTAATTTGTATATCACTTCCAAATGCTATACCTTCGGAAAAATATCCAGAAAGAAATATTCAACTGTGGAGGTCAAATGCTTAAAATATGGAATTGTGAAGAGGAATCACTTCCAAATGCTATACCTAAGATAGGTAACATTATATATATATACGTGTGTGCGTATGTGTGTGCAATCTGACCCTAATGCGTGCATGTTTATGTATTGTCATAATTAATAGAACAGCATTGCTTACTGATTATATAACAAATTGTTTGATTGCTTGATGCATTTTAATTGTGGTTTGTACTTTTTTTATTGCATTTTCACACCAAACAAGGCACATTGCCACTTTGATGTAGGGGGCTACTATTAGGGACACAGGCTACAGGGTTACTAGGTGGGCAGTTGAGCAGCAAGATGTCAGTTCACGTTACACTTGAACTTCTGCATGTTTGGGAAGCAGGAACCCAGAAGGGAATTCCAAAGTCTAGCGGTTCTGGGGAAGAAACTACTGGATAAGAAGTCTCGCTTACATCTAGGAATCTCTACTGTGAAGTAGCGGGATTTTATTGCTTGTCGAGTTTGTCGAGGATATTTACGTAGTGGAGGTTCAAGTGCTTGCAGTTCGTCGGAGCATTTACCTTAAAGTACTTGTAGAACAGGCAGAGGGATGCTACATTTCGTCCATTGGACAGAGGCTGAAGTTTGGATGACAGTTCAGGACCTATTTTTTAACCTTGGCTAGGTGTGAGAGACTAGTAGCAGATGCACCGGCCCAAATATGACAACAATACTCCATACATGGGCTAATGGTGGCATTATGGAGGTATAGAATACTTTCGGGTGTTAGTAGCTTTCTAACACGGTAAAGAGAACCTACCTTTTTCGCAGCGGTCCTGGCAATGCCTTCAATGTAATTGTTCCAACTCATGTTTCCTGTGAACGTTAAGCCGAGGAGTTTAAAAGATGTGCTTCCAGATAAAGAGTCGTTGGCCATTGCTATTAATGTTAGAGAAGGTTTCTTGTAGTTATTGAAGGAAACCAGTTTAGTCTTGGCAGCATTGAATGTGACCATCCATTTTCCCCCATTCCACTACAGATTGGAGGTCATCTCTAGTGTTTCTGCCATTTTTTAGATGTGTCTTCATTTGTTTTCCTGTCGTGTCTGTTATAGAGCGTGGTATCATCACCATATATACCCATCTCACAAACAATTTTGTTAGGGAGGTCATTTATGAATATTAGAAATAATAGAGGTCCAAGGATAGACCCCTGAGGCAGTCCCACATACAGCGTATGTAACCACTAAGTTTAAGGAGCTAAGAAAAAATACAACTTCAAATTAAAAAAACAACCGATAATGAGTGTGAAATACACAGATTTCAATCCAGAAAACAGAAATTGTCCTCATTTGTCAAAAATTTTGCTTAGAGAATGTGAAGACTAAAGGATAAAATAAATGAGCTGAAACTACTGTCAATAATCTTCCCCACTCTTTATCTCTGCCTAAATCCAAACGTAGATTCTATGAGCAGAGCTTCTTTCTCAGAAGTGAACGACTGTGGAACTCTCTTCGGTTTGCCTGTTTCCCACCTAATTACAACTTGGATGTCTTCAAATCCAACGTAAACAAATTCCTGACAAACCGCCCCCTTAAGTAAGACACTCTATCAAATCTCCAATACTAATGATTACTACAATACAATCTCATTGATTACTGTACACACAATAACCCTTATCCCTGAGTGGCCTCCGGGCCTTGATAAGTGGTGGTCCCCATGTAAAAAATAAATTCTACTAATCTGAAACTTAAGGTCACTTTCTAAGTTGATAGTTTTATTTGGGTTAATGTAAACATGTCTAATATGCTCATTGCTGTAACATTTTATGACTTATTCATCTTATGCAGTATTCTGTTCTGGTGACGATCTATTCCTATGCCAATAGATGATTCGTTTTGATTTATTATTTAAGAGGCCACTGGTGTTGCGAAATGCAAAGATCGATTAGAAAAGACAGATAATTTAGTGGCCTGCAAACATTATTTATTCAGAATATTCTATAAGTGTTTTATGAAAGTTGTCTATAGCTTATATGAGGAAATCCATGACGAAGTGTAGCGTTTAATTCTTGTTTGTTATGAATGAATATTTTTTATTTTGTAGTCTGTTTTGACAGGTGTGTATGTTGGGTGTATATTTGCTATGTTACTCCATTTAAATACATAGACAATTTTTCTAAGACATTTTTCAAAGGTATAACAATAAAATAACGATGAAATACATATACTACATAAATAAATAATATAATGTCCAGAGTGCAGTTCTATTTTTTGTGTTGAGGATTGATTAGTCGCATTATTTGGATTGGATAAATACTACTAGTAATACAATCATAGATAATGCGATTAATTTTCAAATGTTATCAAATATATGTCCTTTGTTCGTGGGTCACATGATTGAATTCATATTTATTAACTAACAGGCCATCCAGATTGTGAAAAACGCTTAAATATTATAATTTAGTTCATGCAGATTTTTTTATTTATTTTAGAGCCAATTATCTATCGATTATTATCTTGTATCTAATATAGTAGTGATTTGAAAAGTAAAAAAATTACCTGTGTGCCATTAGGTAGAATGGAAACAAAAACATATAGCTCTTAAGCCTTATACGTTAGCGTACGACCCAAGTCCATACGTATACAATAGCTCAAAAAAATAACGCTGTTTAATCTATAATTTGTGCATGTGCCAAAATTCGGGTATAGGAAGATAAGGTCAAAGTAAGAAACTATGCATCAATCGAACTCATAGTGAAATGAAAATAATCATTTAATAAGAAACCATGAAAAACAATTAAGTAACATTTATCAAGGGAAAACCAGTTAACTTTCCTGTAGTCACTCGCATATCAATGACTAAGTGTTTTAATATTTTTTTTTAAATAAAAAGTGGGGTTTTAATATCATTATCACAAAATAACTCAACTTTATAGGCATATAGATAATTTAATTGCTGTGTCTTTAATAGATTAATAATGTTGTGTATAGATGAGAAATAAAATATAATAAATTCTGTTGAATATCATTCGGAAGGTCAATTAATTTTAGGGCGTTTCTGAAGATTAAGATTTTAACTGGTTATAGTAAAGATCCGCAAACCAGCATATCTATCTGCTTATAACGTGTTCAAAATCAAAGGACGAAGAATCAGAGAGATCTTGGCCTTTTCTTGTCTTAGAAGTGTTGAGATAGATAGTAGCATCGTCTGTATGAATGTCTACGAATTATCTATAAATGTGATTTGGGAAATCATTGATGAAGATCAAGAAGAAAGTTGGACCCAGTATAAAACCCTGATGGACGCCGGCATTAACGACGACTATTAAATCGAATATAAAAAATAAATCATCTCTTGAAACTGATAAAGGAAAATTAATATTATTAACATTAAACAACACCTATAAGTCTCCTTGCCATGAGTAAGTTGCTGGAATCCATATTAAATAGAGAAGTAGTCAACCAACTCAACAGAAATAACGTTCTTAGTGACGTGCGATATGGTTTCCGTTCTGCCAGATCTACAGCAGATGTGCTAGCGGTTATATCTCATAGAATTAGTGAATCTCTTGACAAAGGCTTCCTCTCTAAGGCAATTGCTCTTGACATATCAAATGTCTTCGACAAGGTATGGCATAAAGGCCTACTTCACAAGATTTCCAGCTACGGTATAACTGGAAATGTTTTCTCGATCATTAAATCATTTCTCTCTGATCGGCTCATAAGAGAGGTGGTTGATGGTCAGAAATCAGAGGCCCTCAGTATTAATGCTGGACTCCCTAGGGGTCCATCCTGGGCCCAACTCTCTTCCTGATCTACATCAATGATCTCCCTCAACACATACTTAAATCATTCGTTAGCATCTATGCTGATGACACGGCCATCTATGGCAACACATCAAAGGCCGTAAATGACAAAGTTCTCTCTGATTCTCTCTCCTCTGATCTCGAGCGCGTGGTACAGTGGGGAAGAGGTGTCTGGTTTCTTTTAATGCATCTAAAACCAAGCTCCTATCGTTGCATCATCAACGCTCTGATCCCCATCTGGCATCAATTGAAATGGATGGCTCTCGACTAGGGGAAGCTCCATGTTTTGATAAGCTTCTGGGCTTGACCTTTACTCCTGACCTGAAATGGAACACGTACATCAAGTCTATTGCCAAGGTTGTTGGGAAAATGGTAGGATCCTTCTACCGCTCCAGAAGATATCTCACTGCTGATGCAATTCTCTATCTGTATAAAAGCCAAGTACGTTCAAGGATGGAGTACTGTTGCCACATCTGGGCAGGAGCTGCTAAAAACAGCCTATCCTGCCTTGACAGAGTACAAAATAGGCTTCGTTGCTTAGTGGGGGATGTCCTTTTACTCTTCCCTGCCACCTCTATCCCACAGCAGAGACATTGCGAGCCTGTTTTTGTTTTATCGTTACTTCAGCCCTTATCATGTAACATTTATCTGAAATCAAATCTACATCAACTTGTCAGCTTTAAAAAACACACTTGTCTAACTATATATATATATATATATATATATATATATATATATATATATATATATATATATCATCAATTCCCCTATCCTAGTATGTGCATAAACCTAAACGTGGATTATACGGAGTAAGCCCCATTTCCTAGAACTACACGCTTATGGAGTATACTACTAACCTACTTAGTAACTATTACTATGCTGTTCTCCCGATGACTTATTAACGCTTATCCTCGATTGGCCTTTTAGTCTTGATATTTAATGACTCCCTCGTAAAACTAAATCAAATTCAA
This sequence comes from Euprymna scolopes, assembly GCF_053919585.1. Lineage (NCBI taxonomy): Eukaryota > Metazoa > Mollusca > Cephalopoda > Sepiida > Sepiolidae > Euprymna > Euprymna scolopes. Next base: position 27,719,826 of record NC_136485.1, read on the forward strand.
CACATAAATTTACGTTTTAGTTAATTTTACACATATCAATTACCATGTTACTAAATTAATTTAGTTTTCTCGTGCATATAACCAAAAGCCGACACACGTTTATTTATATAAAGTTTAGCAAAGAGTTTCATTGTCGCAAAGATTAAGAAACACAGTAATCGAACATAGTTCTATCAATGCAACAAAATTTGTTCACGTAATTGAATAATACTCCCACTTATAACGTACACTCTATATGATTTAAAAATTAATAATTAACTCAAACTTTTACTATGAAATGTAATAATCATATAACTTTGTTAACATTTCAGAAAATACGGTTCCTTTTAAATTATTTAATTCCATTTAAGCGAGTGTGAAATTTAAAATAGTCTGACATTTAGCACATTTGTAAAAAAAAGAAACGATAATACGAAACACAATAAAGAAGAACCTCCATGCTAAAGAAAACAAAAGAAACTTTCATTGTCTGCGACAGATGTGAGATTGTTCATTCATGTCTGTCTTGTAATAGAACCTGGCCAATCAACCGAATTTGTATCAGGCGAGGTGTAATTTTTATTTCGAGGCAAAGTAAGGAAAAACGTGTGGAAAAGAGCTATTCCTGTTTGAACACACACAACTGATTATGCACCAATTATAAAAAGCTCACATACTTTGTAATCATTTCATAAGATTTAGTTCAGAAAATCGCTGAGACGTATTCAAGTTTCCAGTCAAACTGAAAATAACCTTTCAAAAATGACTCGAAGGTTATTTTTCCTCTAATGCAATCATCTTGCCTCGAGCAGATTTCTCGGTATGATAGGCAGAAAAGTTACAAAATCGATACTGATTTATATGTACCTATATCGTATTACCTCTCATTGTCCTTTGCATAAGCAAAATTCGAAATCTATATATAAAAATAATAAACTAATCAGTGTTCCATATGACACCAATTATGGTTATCTCTATATATTTACCTATTTTCATTTCGAAACATATAAATATATAAGTATATAAAAATACTGAGTTAACATTAATAACAAAAAATAGATTGATAATGCAATTGCGTACACCTGAAACTGCACTACATTCACATTAGTTATTCTTAGTACATATACATATTTTGCCTAAAAGATATACATACTTTGAATTATAAAAATCGCAGTTGGATAATTGTAGTAATACCCAGGTAAGCAACAGCAGTAACCCACGTTAAGATGTCACGAATAAAAGCTATGAATTAAGAACTCGAAGAGATTCGGTGTATTTTATGTTGCGATTCTCGTACGTTTGGTTCGTTTTTATCATCCGTATCATCTATAAATATTATGTGATTGTACACTGTATTTTTATGCCAAAAATATTGAAATACCTTCAATTATGTTAAACAAAAAACTGCATAAAACGTATTAATTCAAGTGTTAAAGAAATACGAACAGGCGTAAAGAAAAAGATTACCATCAAAATGTGTGAAATCTGCAATATAAAGAAAAACTATTTTCCCCGATTTCAATGACCATTATATTTTCTTAACAAAAAATTGTCTGATATATTATTTTTTTGATTGGAATCCTTTGAGATGAGGAATTTATGTATTTTTGTGGACTGTTATGCCAACCTTCATAGCTGTTATTGTTACACAACCTTAACTGCAGAAGAATGCCAGAGGATGAGTCGGCCGAAACGTGTTGTAACAACAATTATGAAGATGAGGCTAACAGTTCGCAAATAAATAAATAAATAAATAAATAATAAAGGAAAGTATAGTTTTCAACGATTTCAATAGCCAATATATTTTCTCAAGCAAAACCTGTATATACGAAATTACTTTTCCCTATATTTAAGCCATTTTATAATGCACATATTCAGAAAATATGCATTCGTCTCCTTCTCTTTCAAATGTTATTATATTTTCCCGACTAGATATTCCAATAATGTCACATAGTGCATTTAAGCGTGAATGAAAGTATCAGTGGTATTGACTGGCTTTAGAAGAGGTTAGCAGCCGTAGCCAAAGAGAAAGGATATACAAATCGGGAAGTGTACGCGAGAAGAAGGAAAAAAGGAGAAAAATGCACACTTGCTTGTGACAGAAGTAAAGTCGATCCCAAAGAAAATAGATGTATAAAGTCCAGGATGAGAATGGGCTGGTCGGAAGAAAGAGAAACGCGTCCCAGACTAAAATAGACAAGTGGCGAGTCACTTTTTAAGTGGTGCCGAACGTAACGGTAATGAAAATGCCGACCCAGATTTTTATTATTTATTTATTTCTACTTTTATTTATATGAATTACCAAAGTAAAACGTAACGGCCACATAACATGACAATAACAGACAGCACGACCCTCACATTAATCTTTATTCCAACATACCGAAGTGTCATCGTGCACTGTCTATATGGAATTGTATTTTGTAATATTAAAATAAAAATCGAACGAGTCCTATTTTTCATAGTACTTATGTGCACTACTACACATGCGCAGCCTAAATCACAGCTTAAACACAAATAAATTACAACATAACCACAAATAAATTATATCATAACCAAAACAAATTACAACATAGCCAGAAATAAATTACAACATAACCACAAATAAATTACAGCATAATCACAAATAAATTACAATATAACTACAAATAAATAAGGACACAACTACAAATAAATTAATACATAACCACACATAAATTACAATGGACGAACAAATAAATTACAACATAACCACAAAATATTATAATATAACAAAAAAAATTACGACATGACAATACATAAATTGCAACATAACAAGAACAAATTTGCAATATAACCACAAATAAATTACAACATACCCACAAATAAATTACAGTATAACCACAAATGAATTACAACAAACCAACAAATAAATTACAATATAACAACAAATAAATTACAGCATACCGACAATTAAATTACGATATAACATCAAATAAATTACGACATAACCACAAATAAATTACAATATAACAAAAATAAATAACAAAATAACAACAAATAAATTGCAATATAACAAGAAATAAATTACAAGATAACTACAAATAAATTACAATATAACAAGCAATAAATTTCAACAAAACCACAAATACATTACAACATAACACCAACTAATTTACAATATAACAAAATTAATTACAAAAGAACCACAAATATATTACAATAAAAGAAAAATAAATTACAAAATAGCCACAAATGAATTACAATAAAACAACAAATAAATTACGACATTACCACAAATAAATTACAATATATCAACAAATAAATTACAAAATATCCACAAATAAATTACAATACAACAACAAATAAATTATGACATAACCACAAATAAATTAAAACATAAACACAAATACATTAAAATTAAAACAAAAATAAATTTAAACATAACCAAGAATAAATTACAATATAACTACAAACAAATTACAACATAACCACAAATAAATTACCATATAACAACAAATAAATTACGACAAAACCACAAATAAATTTCAGCATTGCAACAAATAAATTACAATATAACAACCAATAAACTACAGCAGAGCCAAAAATAAATTATAATAAAACAACAAATAAATTACTACATAACCACAAATAAATTTCTACATAACAAAACATAAATTACAATATAACAAAAATAATTTACAACATAACAGCAATTTAATTACAACATAACCAGAAATAAATGGCAACATGGCAACAACTGATTTACAATAGAACAACAAATAAATTACAATATACCAACAAATAAATTAGAATATGACATCGAATATATTAAAACATAACCACAAATAAATGACAATATAACAACAAATAATTGAAAACTAACTACAAATAAATTACAATATAACAGCAAATAAATTACAACATAACCAGTAATAAATTACAATATAACAACAAATAAATTACGACACAACGAAAATTAATTTACAACCTGACCACAAATAAATTACAACATAACCGCACGTAAATTACATTGTAACAAAAAGTAAATAAAAATAACCACAATAAATTACAAAATAACAAATAAATTACAACATAACCACATATAAATTACAACACACCCAAATAAATAACGATATATAAACAAATAAATTACACCATGAGAAATAAATTACAATATACCAACAAACAACTTACGACATTCCCACGGATAAATTACAACCTAACCACTTTATAAATAACAATATAACAACCAATAAATTTAAAAGTAACCACAAATAAATTACAAGATAACACCAAATTAATTACAATATAACCACAAATAAATTACAAGATAACCACAAATAAATTACAGTATAACCACAAATAAATTACAACATAACCACAAATAAATTACAACATAACCACAAATAAATTAGAATATCACAACAAATATATTAATGCATAACCACAAATAAATTACAATATAACAACACATAAATTACTGAATAAGCACAAATAAATTACAATATAACAATAAATATATTACGGCATAACCACAATTACATAACCTTTAAAACACAAAAAAATACAACATAACCACAAATAAATTACAATATCACGACAAGTAAATTACGACATAATCACAAATATATTACAACATAACAACAAATACATTAACATTAAAACATAAATAAATTACAGCACACCAACAAATAAATTACCATATAACAACAAATACATCACGACAAAACCACAAATAAATTACAGCATACCCACAAAAAATTACAATATAACGACAAATAAACTACAACATAACCACTAATAAATTACAATATAACAACAAATACATTACTACATAACCACAAATAAATTATTACATAAAAACAAATAAATTACGACAAAACCACAAATAAATTAAGACATAACCACAATTTACTTACAACATAATCAGCAATAAATGACAACATTACAACAACTAATGTGCAATATAACAACAAATAAATTACCCCATAACCCCAAATATTTTATAATATAACAACAAATGAATTACAACATAACTGAAAATAAATTACAATATAAGAATAAATAAATTACAACATTACCGCAAATAAAATACAATATGACAACAAATAAATTACAACATAATCACAAAAAACTACAACATAACCACAAATAAATAACCATATAACCACACTTAAATTACAACATAACCAAAAATAAATTACAATATACCAAAAAATAAATTACAACATAACCATGAATAAATTACAATATAACAACAAATTAATTACAATATAAAAACAAATATATTACAATATAACAACAAATCAATGACAACATAACCATGAATAAATTACAATATAACAACAAATAAATTACAACATCACCTCAAATAAATTACAATATGAAACAAAATAAATTACAACATAACGACAATTACATTACAACATAACCACAAATAAATTACATCATAACCACAAACAAATTACAATATACCAACAAATAAATTACAATATAACAACAAATAAATGACAACATAACCACAAATAAATTACAATATATAACAAATATATTACAACATAACCTCAAATAAATTACAATATAAAACCAAATAAATTACAACATAACGACAATTCAATTACAACATAACCACAAATAAATTACAGCATAACCACAAATAAATTACAATATAACAACAAATAAATTACAAAATAACCTCAAATAAATTGTAATATAACAACATATAAAGCACAGCATAACTATATACCAATTACAATATAATAATAAATAAATTGCAACATAATCACATATAAATTACAACATCACGACAAACAAATTACAATATATAAACAAATAAATTACAACATAACCGCAAACAAATAACAATATAACAACAAATAAATTAGAACATAACCACAAATGAATTACAATATAACAACAAATAAATTACAACATCATCACAAATAAATTACAATATAACAACAAATAAATACTGCATCACCACAAATAAATTACAATATAACAACAAATAAATTACGACATAACCACAAATAAATTACAACATAACCGTAAATAAATTACAATATAAAAAGCAAATTATTACACTATAACCGCCAATAAATTACAATATAACAACATATAAATTACGACGTAACCACAAATAAATTACAACACAACCACAAATAAATTACAACAAACCGACAAATTAATTACGACATAAACACTAATAAATTACAACATGACAAATACATTACAACATAACCACACATAAATTACGAAATAACCATAAATAAATTACAACATGACCAAAAATTAATTACAACATTGCTACAAATAAATTACAGCATAACCACAAACAAATCAATACATAATAACAAATAAATTACAGCATAACCACAAGTATATTTCGACATAACCACAAATTTATTTTCTTTTCTTTTTTTCGGGTGTTTGGACTGTCTTTTCTACATATTTCTACACATTCACGAGTAGTGGAATAAATGAATATTGCACTCAATGTAAAAACGACGAAACAATATCGCATAAAACATAATAGTATAATACGGATCTCATTAATTTATTTTGCATATTTATACTCATATGGATTTATGTAAGAAAAAACATTTACTCCCATGCATTTAGTTACTCATGTTTTTGTTTAATTGTTTTTTCGTCATATATACAGGTGTATTTTATTAAGATCAATTTTAATTTAAATGTGAACCGTAAAACCACCACGTATTCCAATTTAGACTACAATGGTTTTAATTGTAGATTCAGAAGAAAGCTGGTCTTTATTAAAATTATTGAAGTAAATGTAATACAAAAAAAACATAATGTTAATTCTAAGCTTATCAAATTATCAATATATAAATCAAATTTTCTAAGATATATAAATGCGAGGAATTTATTCTGAAACATTTATTGCTATGAAGCAACGTTTTCTACGCTTTGGGTTATTATCGCTTTTTTCTTTTATTTGCATTAAATATTGATTTATCATATTTGTGTAGATAAACTTAACAATGCAAAGGAAATAATGAATCATTTATGATTAGAATTGATGGCATTCTAATAAGCGAATTAAATATAATTGGATTTTGAATTTTAATGCAATAAATTTGACAGAATTTATTGCTAAATTGAAGTAAATGTATTATACACACACATATATATACACATATATATATATGTATATGTATATGTATATATATGTATATATATATATATATATATATATATATATATATATATATATATTCTCCAAAATCTCTGGCCTTTATGAGGGGAGACTTCAACTTGCTGATATGGTTTAAAATAGTCTGAAATAACAGCAAAAGGAGATTGAATTCCAAATATTTCTCAGATGTTAAATCCCCCTTTTTGTGAATATCTCCAGTATTGAAGTAATCCTCATATGCTGTGAAATTTTCTGTGTATGAAAACCAAAGAAGGGAGACATAAAATATGAGAAATATTTGGAATTAAGTTTTCTCTTGCTGTTACTTAAGATCATTTGAAACCATAGCAGCGAGTTTTAGTCTCTCCTCCATCAATGCCAGAAGCTTAGGAAAAATATCTGTTAATTTGTAATTCATAAGCAAAACTAGGAAAACAAATGACTATGATTCAAACATTAGTTAAGATGCCGTATTATTTTACCCTCAAAATATCCTTTAAAATTACAACTATTATAGGTTTTCGAGAATGCTGAAAACGAATATGACGATTGGAATTCTAAGAAACGAGAGATTCCTTGATATGAAGAAAATTCCAGTTTCCAAAAGTGATCACTTTCTCTATATATATTTAACGTAAAATTTATAACGACCATTTAGGGGGCGTTTGTAATTTATTTAGGTGCGGTGTTTATTTGGTAATTGTGGTCCAGTAAACCGACACAAAACTTACCTTAATAAAAATACTTCTTTGTGAGAAATTTAAATACGATATTCGTTTTCAGCACACCCGAAATCGTATAGAAAACAAGTTTTTTTTTAAAGAAGGGATTCATTTTGGTCAACCAGGCCACAATAAACACCACCTGTAAAAACATAACAGATGCTCCAGCAAAAAAGTGGCCATAAAGTGAGGGCTCATTTTATGTTAAGTTATATAGAAAAGTGATCAATCAATTTTTAAACTATAGTTTCTTTATATCTTAAAAATTATTCAATTTCTGGAATTGTAAACATTTTTTCTGTTTTCACCACCCTCGAAACTCTATACATAGTAGTAATTTTAAAGGAGTTCATAAGGGTAGAAAGGTTCCATAACTTTACCGAAACATTTTATCGCTGTAAAAAGTGCCAAAAATAGGTTTAGAATGATGGATAGTGACCATTAATCTGCTGACTTATGGGCAAACGTTATATAGACTACTACACAATTCAAGTCATTACTTTTTCAACGAACGTTTATTTGTTAAATTCTGATACATAGTCGCTAAGATTTAGAATTTATAAAATTACCATATATATATATATATATATATATATATATATATATGGTAATGCCTCTAAGTGCCTGTAATGCCTCTAAATAAGCGCATGAATTTGCATAGGACTAGCACTAAGGGATGTATTCATGTTGTTAAACATTTTAAAGAAACCTGTAGTCAGTCGTCTTTTTCTGTACAAATAATTGAAAAGTTTGAAAGTAATGGATATAATAGTCTAGGTAATGTAGATAACGATATCCTATAAACATTTATATATCCAAACGAATTAAAATTGAATTGTGAACATAGAGGACAACAGGCTACATTTCTGGATTTAGATATAAAAATTGAGGATGGGATTTTTCTTTATAAAATATTTGATAAAAGAAACGCTTTCCCCTTTAAAATAGTACGTATGCCCCATAAAGATAGCACCTGCCCTGTTTTTATGTTTTATGGAACAATTATGTCAGAGTTTTTGAGAATAGCTCGCGTTACTTTAAAACTAACAGACTTTATACCACCAGTTTCTAGTTTAGTAATAAGAATGATAAAACAAGGTGGGGATAAAAAAAATGTAACAGTTAAATAAAGCATTTGTTCGTTATCCTGACGCTTTTGAATCGTTGAAGATAAACCAGACTATATTAATAAAGGAAATCCAAAACTATATTAGCAATGTATAAAATGTATTTATAATTACGTATAATAAAAAAAAAATAAAAAATGTATATATGTAAAAATATTTTTAACCTTTATATATCTAATTTTAAATAAGAATGTAAATATACTAAATACCAATCATAGTGGGGGTGATAAGTAGTTAAATGGATTCATCCTAATCTTATATATACAAGACTGATAAATTAAAAAAAATAAAAAATGTATCCATTTTAAATGTGGAAATTGATTAATCGCACAGGTAAGAAAGTGATCGATTTGTTGGTTTTGCAAACAACCCTCTTCGACTACTGCTAAACAAGAAGCCGTTAAAATAGAAAAGGAAAACTTTAACTAGATGTCATTATAAAAACAAATGGGTCATTTACAAATGAGAGAGCTTTATCCAATAGAAAAGAAAATAGTACAAAATTACAACTGTTTTTCTATGGACTAAGAAGCTGGGTAAAGGGAAAAAAACGATGAGGTGGAAGAAAGGTTGAGAAGCATGTAGAGATAGGGAAAAAAAGAAAAATAGATAAAATATATAAAAAAAGAGGGGTGGCTTGTTGGATAAGGCTATTGACTATCAACTTGTAGGTTATTGATTCTATCCCAAGCTTAGGATAGTTGCTGGTCTATCAACTCTGAAGAGCTGCGAAAGAGAGAAACAGCTGAGCGTTAATAACTATATAGTAAATGAACGCGGGGTTTGTCTTGTTTGAAATGCTTACATTCGGGAATTTTTATCGTTAACTCTTTTGTTACACGTACATACAAACAAATACACATGTTAGACAAAGTAAAAATACTAGTGGATCTTGATAATTTTACATCGTTTGGTATTTATATGGTTAACATATTCGCGTGTTTTCTCTATATAAATGAAAAAGTATGCGTATGTATGTGTATGTGTCTGTGTGAAAATATGTAACCGATAAGTTCTTACACTACTGATCTACTAGTCAGATATATATATATATATATAGAGAGAGAGAGAGAGAGGGGGGGAGAGATTGGATGCAATATATAGCAATGATTCAAAATGTATTTAAAAATGACTCATGCGCCACCACCGAGAATCGAAACCAAAACGTTCAGCTCACGATTTATTTTGCCTCTGCCGTCAATGACTGGTCTATGAAAACATGTTTATCGCAAGATTAAAAATTTAAACATGAACCAATAACTGCTACGGTATGCATTCGTAATGCCGGCGCTCGTCTTTCAGGTGGCAAATTTCATTTTTTTTTTCATTTTCGTACTTTTGCAACGGTTTTCCCGGGTAAAACCCAAATATAAAGTTTTGCATGGATTCACATACCTTATATATGAAGTTCCAGGTCTGTAGACCAAAAATTCTAGGATGAGTTTTGTATGCAAAATTTGTTAAACAAAATATATACGTATACGTAAATATATATGGACACAATTTTGTTTTTACTATAAAGTTTTTACGCAAATATTATGCAAGCATCAATTATGTAGAATATGTGTTTGAATATAATTACACGTAATAGTTAACTAAATATATATATATATAATTAATTTTAAATAATTAAATTACACGTAATAGTTAACGAGATATATATATATATATATATATATATATATATATATATATATATATATATATATATATATATATATATATAAATCTAATTTTTCTTGTTGGAGCAATTTTTGACAACGGTAGAGAAAACATTTATTAGAAGAAAATAAAAGTTTAGAAAAAATGAAAAGGAATACTCAGGAATGTCCAATAATGTTGGTTGCAGATATCCAGTGGGAATAAAAGTTTCATATTGGATATGGCAATTACTAAACCCAAGAAAAATTCAGTAAGATACGGTAAGATTAGTCCATTCTAATACCATCCTTTTGTTCTCCCTGGTAAATGTAGGTACATTTAAGCAGATTGTGAATTTATGCTATACACTAATAAATATATATTTGTTTATTAATTTGTATATATTTATTAGTGTTGTGACGATTAATAGGAAACAAATTGGAAGTCGGAATATCGTAATTTTGAGGGTATTTGAATCTATATTTTAAACTACCTGTAAAACTATCATCTATAGATCCTACAACTCTATTTTTACGCTTCCGAAAATATATGCATCTCTAATGTAAGTATCCAACCCACAAAATATCTATAGTTGAATATTTTAAGATGTAAAAGAAATCGGATCCGGAACTGGTAATTGTATCAGAATCGAAATTTTTAAAAAGCATTAGCGATTGTATCGGAATGGAGAAAAATAATTTAACTGTCATAAAATATATGCATACATACCGTTAAAAAGTCAGCAAAATATATACATCAGTTTCCAAGTAAGCGTTATTTTTGTTAGTGTTCTATTATTGGAATGATCTAACGTTTACTTCAAATGAGTGAGACGCACAATGCAAACATATACTCACCTGAATAGAAACGCATTATTCTACAGGTGCGTGGTAACAAGTAAATCAATTAAAGGAATAACTCGATTACAAACATTGCCTTCCGCTACATATCTTTTAAAGGAATTTTTCTGTGTAGCGTCGATTGGTTCCACGGAGGAAATCGAGCAAAGTTAATATTGTAGAAATTTCTCGAAATTGACTTTCACATAAGTGTTTCCCCGTGCGCGCATGTCGTTGCAACCTTTATTGTTCGGGGGTTGGGGAATTAAGTTTGCGATCACCGCCAACAGCCACGACACCAATAAACTTGGAGTTCACGTTTAAAATCGGTGGTAGACGCCTACAGATAAATAGAAGGGACGACTTCGTTCAGTATGAAGTTGTAATTTCCACGGTGTTGGCTTTCATATACAACGACGCAGAAAATAATTTGAACACACACAAAAATATAGATACACGCACAAATCTACATGTATGTATGTATGTATGTATGTATGTATGTATGTATATACAAACGGGGAATGAACCCTTTTTCGGGGTCAACGGCCAACTTGCACCGTGTGTTTGTGTGTATGTATGTGTGTGTTGGGGTGTAGAGGGCTCCTGTAAGCCGTGGTGAAGGCAACCTTTATAGGAGAAGCAAATGTCCGATTTAAAAACCATAAGGCAGGGGACCAGTACCCGCATTAAGCTGGTCTGCAGTTTAACTTGTTGCTGGCTATTTTGCTCTTGTTTGTTGCTGGATATCAACATTTTGAACCGAGAGAGAGAGAGAGAGACTTAGCTGTCGTACAAAGTTAAGACTCTGTAACATAATATGTGTATAAATACTCCCTCAAGTATTTGTCTATAAAATGGGCCTGTAGCGATTCAAGCTATTTTTGGGCTCATGGACTTTAAGTGTCTGAGGGAGTGGCATTCGTCTGACAAGACGTTGCAATCATCATGCATGTAACATCTAATCTTTTGCTAGTCATTAATTTATTTACTTGCAACGAATATTAAGTCAGAGGAAGATGCAATAATTTTGAACAGTAATTGTTTTACGCTTCTAATATAATGCATACTAGAAAAGTATGTTATCATTAGATTCCATTTATTTAACAATATAAAGTGTAAAACGATAAAATTGTCGACCTAAAATAACGACATGAATCTATTCCCGTTAGATAAAAACCGGTTTTCTTTATGCGTTTCAGGACATCTACTCATTGACCAGTTGTGTACAAATCCCCAAAGCGATCTATCATGTCTTAAAGTTATACAATTTTCAACGAGCGAGATCGGAGATGCGCCACTGTATAACCCATGCTCTCTACGATCCAAATTATGACCATTTCCACCACCCTCAAAAGGCAAATATGGACAGTTCAACGCCTGATGTCACAGCTCAACGAAATTTCTGGTCACTGTTATGGTCTCTGGTGAGATTTCAAGTGAGAGCTACATCATGCCACCTCACATCTTCTAAGTCGGCGTGAAAGTGCACCTAGATGTGCTCTTACTGGCTCCCTCCCCCCCTCGACATGCACTCGCTACACTACTTCTTTTGGTCATACGCAGAGAATACCACCACACCAAAGCCAGTATGACCGCCGCCATCCGCCGAGTATTCGCAGAGCTCCCAGCGACGCTCAAGGAATAGGCATGCTTCTAGTTCCGGACCTGTATCGAGTTACCTGAATTGTTTTGCTTTGTTTTTATTTTCAATAAAAGTTGTAAAATAAAGCTGTAGTGTTGTTATCTTTAGGGGGGGGGCTAGATTTATCGTTCCACCCCTTATTATCAAGTTAAACGCTAAAAATAGGCAATGCATGTAATCTCTATACATACTGTACTTTATATATATATATATATATGTATATATATATATATATATATATATATATACATAGTTCTACAATATCGTGTGTAATAGCATATGAAGTTAATCGGTGTGCAGTAATAATACTTTGGCATCAGTAAAGTTACAACTTTCCTCAGTATGTTGCATATACGTCTGGTTTGAACTGTCATCCTTAATGGGTGCAGTTTTAACGTATGCTTAAGACTTCATTATAAAAATTGTGCATATGACAAACTTTATATTAAATTGTTGCTTTTATTCTCGAGGCAATGGCTATGTGTATTTTTGAAAGTGACTAAATATGCCATTATTCAAAAATGTATAACAATACAGAAATAAGATGTAATTTTTTGACTTGGTTAGAATCTCCTGACTAGCAGTAATTATCATCTCCTACATTGATGGTTGCGTAAGCATGAAACATGTGTAAGTGTAGGTATAAAATAATTGTCAGTATTTATTTTAAACATATATATATATATATATAACTACATCATTTACTCACATAAAATTAATATACGAAAGTATAGATTTGTGCGTAAACTTTAAGTATTTACTTCAAAAGTGCTCAATACGTAGGTAGAGCTAGTTAGTAATTTATAAATATATATGGCGATTAAGCTACACTGAATATTCGGCGTTTCATCCACTATAGGATTCGTCAGGCTTATGCGCAAACGCAAGCTTAAATATTACACTTTGAAAAGAAATTACATTTTTCATACAATAAATGCTCTCAAAATAACAGTTAGCTAAAAGCGAAACATGAGTTAAATGTGATTCGTCCGCTTTACACTGTGTGATTAAAACATTTTGTCCCATCCACATTAATGTACTTTCTAATGCAATACTGTCGTCTATACAATGTATGGTTCGCACTTTTACAAAATGCGTGTAAATAGTATATACACACTGATGGCCGTTATTTCGTAACACAACTTACAAAATCGAAAAAATTTTAGGTACATTAAAGTGACAGCATGGCAAAAGAGTGGCAGAGTTTGTGCCAGTATATGGGTGGTATTTGGTTGTCAATTCGGTAACGGCAGAAGTGTGTCGGCTGGTTATCCTCTTGCTCTGTCTCTCTCTTTCTCTTTCTCTCTCTCCCTCTTTCTATGTCTGACCAACTACATTTTTTATGACTTATATTGACATCACCCACATTCCTTGATCGGAATCTTATTGTTCGCTTATTTTGACATTCGATTTGAAATTTGGATTGTTTTATCCTTTCGTATTTTTAGCAATTCCAATCCAGTGAAAATATGTTTTCTCATTGTTTCATGATTTAGTTTCTTCAATCAGAATGTAGAGTTGACGGCATAACCAGCAATCTGATTTGCATCTGGTTTACCGGGATCCGATATTTTCGCGTGTTCTCTGTCACCTATGCAACACTAGAAACGTTATCATTTTATTTAAATTAGGATTTTAGTCCAGAAATTAACTATAAATAAGGCATTTTTACCACAACATTAGGTCTTTCGCTTTACTCGCGGATTGGGAATCTATTATTCATTTCTATACTCTAGACACACACAATTATACTCTTAAACAATATGACAAAAAACAAGACACACACAAATGATTATAGTGTCGCAAAAATGTACATAGTTATAAAAGATATGCACAAACCCATTCATTTTATTGTTTGTAACATGATTCCATGTCAGGTTGATGAAAACCGGTTTTCCTTTTTGTTTCAGATTATCTAGTAGTTGGCCGATGGTGTACAAATCCTAAGCGTGACAGAAGCCTTCTATTAGTTCTCAAAGTGTCACAATGTTCAAGAAACAATATCGAAGATGCGCCGCTGTACAACTCATGCTATTTACTGATTGAATTTATTAATACAACATCCTCCAAATGCAAATCCTGTTACGGTTATAGTCTTTGGTGTGGTTTCACATGAGAGTCACAGCATGCAACCTCACATCTTTGAAGACGGCTTAAAAGTCAGGAGTAAATTGTACCTGAATGTGCTGGCGTGTGTTGTGATCCTTTGCTGCAATCACATGGACGCTGCCAGGCCTGGGTTCGGCAGCAGGACTCAACAGCAACTTACAAGTCCAAAGAGAAGTTTGGTTTCAGAAGAATCTCGACGATTTTGTACCTTCTTCTCTCACTGCCCCCCTCCTGAACTCACTGGATTACTCTGTTTGGTTATATGTCGGGAACATCAACAACATGACCTCTCACAACATGAAAGCCAGCTTGATCTCCGCCGAGTATTCGCCGAGCTTGCGCCGGCAGCTGTGGAAACTGCATGTTCCACGTTCCAAACCTGTATCGAGGCAGTGATTGGAGCTGAAGGGCTACACAAAATATACGTCAGTTCTACTACATAATCAAGTTACATGAATTAATTTGGATCCAATAAAGTTGTAAAATAAAGCTGTAGTGTTGTTTTCTTTAGGGCGACAAATTTACCGTTCCAACTTGTAGAGTGTAAGAAAGAGAAGCAAGTGGATATGCATATGGGCTACTGCAACATGATGTTCAACATTGTTTGCTTTTTCCTATATGCACTTGATTATATAATACAGTCTCAATGAAATGACCAAGGAGCAGTTACTATAAGAATGAAGAAATATTGCATTAATATTTAATATGGTGAAAATGGTAATAGGAATAAAATAAAAAGGCGAGAAAACGTATTATGTTATATACTTGAACATAAATAATCTTGTGGGGAATAAATGATAGATGCCAAGTACGATTCATTTTCATGTCTTCAGCAAAGGTAAATAGTTTTAAAAGCGGCAAATAATTGTTTGCTACGTCCTAGAACGGAGTTAGCTAACTTCGAAACATTTTCTAGACAGAAAAAGAAAAACAACAAAGGTTTAAATAGGGAGATGCAAGAAAACCAGAAAGTGTATTAATTATTATTAATATGTTTTCACACAAACTATCATCAGCGATTGCTTACTACCAACATGCTCTGGTGTTCACTAGAGTTCAGGTGACCACAAGTATACCTAGATACCCAGTACTCTCGTCTTCTGGAATAACGTTTGCAAATGTGTTTGCATCATTGCAACAGTCGCTTTGACTTCTTGCTGCTAATGCCCATTGGTTTTCATCTTATTCTGGTTTCCAATTTATTCACATTCATCTAGTAGAAACGATGTTATTGTTTCCTTCTAAATCGGTCCAATATCATTTAGTGCATTGCCAGTCGATGCGGACGCTACATTATTTTGCAGTTTCAGTTAAATCTTCTATGTTTTTTATACTTCTGTTGCATTTTCTATATGACCGATTAATGGCTGTAGTACATGTGTTAAGGTTCTGCATGTTACGAGTTTCCTTAAGATTTCAACCGTTTTCATTATTATTATTATTATTATTATTATCATTATTATTATTGTTGTTGTTGTTGTTTTTATTATTATTGTTATTGTTATTGTTGTTATTATTACCTATATATTAATACGATAGCGTATGAGTTCTTTTGTGTGTCACGCTTTCCGGCAAATTTCATTGGTTGAGTTTTAAGAACACACACGCTATCGTATTAATGTATAGATTATACTAAATGTGAGTTAATGGATTTGGTGAGCGTTTTATGAGATCCTAGGACTAGTTTTCTCCTTCTTTTCGAGTGGGGGGATGATAGTCTGACGTGTTTAAGTCCAATGATGATGTCATTATCTTCTGTTAAAAAAGATGCATATAATATATTTATGATGCATTACATTGAGATAAGATGTCATATTCAAAAAAAATCACATGGATGTACTACTGATTCCAAAAATCATGTAAATGGATCTGTGCACACTAGGAACTTATTTGTAACATTCCAAAAATCACGTAAATATATCAAGTAATCCTGAGTTCATATTTTCGTCCTTAATGACCTCATTGCAGTAATTGAAAAAAAACTCTTCTTAAAGAGGAGGATTAAAGTCACTGGAATACTGAGACTAATACTACACTCAGAAATTCATGTTGAAGTAATGTTTGTCTAACCGTGTTAATATTTTTTATGCATTAATTTCGAAAAGCTGCTGAAACAGTTTATGATTTAAGCATTATTTTATGTCAAGAATTTTTTAATAGTGGGGTGGAGGATATGGAGTCAGTGCCGAAAATGTCTGAAACAGTTTACGATTTAAACATTACTTTATTTTATGTATGTTTTTTAACAGTGGGGTGGGGATATGAAGTCAGTCCTGGAACTGGATGAAACAGTTTACGATTTAGACATTACGTTATTTCATGTATATTTTTAAGAGTAGGTTGGGGATATAAAGTCAGTCCCGGAAATGGCTGAAAAATGATGAAATCTTTTTTAATGGGTAAGTGTGTTTGTAATAAAATAATCAGCCCAGTTAATGTGGGGCAAAATTATGAAAAATGATTGCCTCGAAATTAGTAACATATTGAAGAATTAGGAAAAATGATGAAATGTGAGTTAATTGATTGATGTTTGTAATGAAATAATAAGCCCATGCACGATATCAATGTTTTAATTCGAGTGAAAGCGATAACGTGGGTTAGAATTAAAAAAAAAATGATTATTGAAATTAGTAACATATAAAAGAATTAAGAAAAATGATGAAATGTGAGTTAATTGATTGGTGTTTTTGTAATGAAATACTCAGCCCAGGCAATATATCACAGTTATTATTTTAGTAAGGGGCGATAATGTGGGGTAACAATGTAAAGAATTATTGTCGAAATTAGTACCATATCTAAGAACTATGAAAACTGATGAAATGCGAATTAAATGATTGGTGTGTTTGTAATGAAATAATAAGCTCAGATAATATGTCAATTTTATTATTTTTGTAAGAGGACGATAATGCTGGTTAAAATTATGAAAAATGATGGTTGAAATTAGTAACATATTTAAGAATTATGAAAAATGATGAAATGCGAGTTAATTGATGGGTGTGTTTGTAATGCAATAATCAGCCCAGAAATTATATCAAAATCTTTATTTTAGTTAGAGGTAGAGAAAATGTGGGATAAAATTATGGAAAATGATTGTCGAAATTAGTAACATATCCAAGAATTATGAAAAATGATTAATTGTCAGTTAACAGATTGGTGTGTTTATAATGAAAAAACATCCCAGATAATATATCAAAGTTATTTTTTTAGTAATTGTGGGCCAATAATCCGGGTCCAAATTATGGAAAATGATTGTCAAAATTAGTAACATATCTCAAAATTAAGAATGCCCAGCAGAAAGAAATATATTACACATGAAAGATACCGCTGTGAAATTTCCACAGATCCCGCTAGTTATTATTATTATTATTATTATTATTATTATTATTATTATTATTATTATTATTATTATTATTAATAATAATAATAATAATAATAATAATAATAATAATAATAATAATAATAATAATAATAATAACAATAATAATAATAATAATGTTATGAAAAGTGAATGACATATTTTGGCAAATTTATACAGAGGTATAAATAAAAACTCTGGTTCAACTGATTTCGAGACAGCTAGCATACGGTTGAAACGTTGTGGATCTTGTTTATATGGATATATCTTTGGACTCTTCCACTGTGTACATTGGATGACATCACAAATAGATGGATTATGTTAAAAATAATTTATGCTTCTTTTATTATGTATCAATTTTAAATTATATATACATATGTGTGTGTGTGTTTACTAGGATTTCATCCTAAACAAGGCACAATGCAACCTGGACGTAAGTGGCTACTATCTGGGGCCAAATTTAGAGGAATATTTTGTAGCGAGTTGAGCAGTGAGATGTCTGCTTACATTACACTTATAATGCAGCATATCCGTACAGTCCGGCAAGCAGGATTTCTAGTTGCCTGACTATACTGCAATATCGCAAGTCCAACAGTTTGAGGGAATAAAGTATCTGAGTAGAATGCTCTCTGTTATCTGGGGATCTTTACGATGTAGTGGGGATTTTATATATATATATATATATATATATATATATATATATATATGATGCGTTATGATATGTTGGAAATGTGACAGTTTAAATATGAAGTATTTATTTACATATTTCCGACATGCTCCGTAGATTCATTGATATTCTTAAAATCCATCCCAAATACTCGGCGACTATTAAAATTAAGCCATTCCAAAAACTGCAATTCGACACCTATGTAATTGTGCCTCCGCTCAATACATGAAGAGTCAATGCATCACAACTTATTAATGTTTCTTCATGTTCTTATTGATATGTTCAAAGAATAATTTCATTCTTTTTAAGTGGTAAGAACCGTAGATGTTAATGTTAATCAGATTTCATTCCGAGTATCTATAGGAGATCACAAGGTCTCGATCCGTCAGAAATATTTTATAGGTCGAGTTAAATCCCTCTTTTGTATCATTTCAGTCTCTTATCTCTACCCGTCTCTTACTTCGCTTTCTGTCCTTTAATTAATTATTTAAAAAAAAAATATCTCTTTGTATCTCTACTTACATACATATCAAAGTCCGTTTTTAAAAGAAAAATAAAACGCTTTACAATATGCGTAACTTATATTTAGCCTTCGAATACTCGCCATCGGATTCCAGCACATTCTGCATCATGTCATAATCTGTTCAAACCTGTTGCGGTAGAACTTAGAGTTTGGGATACAAATAAGTCCGTGAGAACTTGGGAAATCTGTATAATCGATGAAGGATTTGTTAAAAGATGAATATACAGGAAGTATCAGAGACTGTAATCGGGTGATGCAAGGTCAAGTGAATAAGGTGGATGGCATACAGTATCTCACCTAAGTTTATGTACGCTATCCTTGACCACTAGCACCATATGCGGCCTGACGTTTTTTTTTACACAGTGATCACCACTTATCAAGGCCCGGAAGCCACTCAGGGATAAGGGTTATTGTAAGTACATTACGTTAGTGTGGAGATTTGATGAAGTGTTTAATTAATGGGGCGGTTCATTAGGAATTTGTTAACATTGGACTGGAAGACATCCAAGTTGTAGTCCGGAGGGAAGCAGGCAGACGGAACAGAGTTCCACAGGCGTGCAGTTCTAAGAAAGAAGCTTTGTTCATGGAATCCGCGTTTTGATTTAGGCACAGATATAGAGTGGGGGAAATTTTTCACAGTGGATTCAGCTAGACGGGTGTTTTTCGTGAAAGATTGGCGAGGGGGGACTAGAGATTGGAGCTCAGACGAGCACCTGCCATGGAAATAACGATAAAGCAAGGATAGGCTCGCAACGTCTCTTCTGTGGGAGAGAGGTTACAGGGTAGAGAAAAGGGCATCCCCCACTAAGCCACGAAGTCTATTTTGTACTCTGTCAAGGCAGGATAGGCTGTTTTTAGCAGCTCCTGCCCAGATATGGCAACAGTATTCCATCCTTGAACGTACTTGGCTTTTATATATAGAGAGAATTGCATCAGTAGTGAGATATCTTCTGGAGCGGTAGAAGGATCCCACCATCTTTCCAGCGACCTTGGCAACAGACGTGATGTACGTGTTCCATTTCAGATTAGGAGTAAAGGTCACACTCAGAAGCTTGTCAAAACACGGGGCCTCACCCAAACGAGAGCCATCCATCACAATTGATGCCAGATGGGGATCAGAGCGTTGAATGTAAGGATAGGAGTTTGGTTTTGGATGCATTAAAGGTAACCAGCCACATCTTCCCCAACTGAATCACGCGCTCAAGATCAGAGGAAAGAGAATCAGAGAGAACTTTGTCATTTACAGCCTTTGATGTGTTGCCGTAGATGGTCGTGTCATCAGCATAGATGTCAACGAATGATTTAAGTATGTGTTTAGGGAGGTCATTGATGTAGATCAGGAAGAGAGTTGGGCCCAGGATTGACCCCTGAGGGACTCCAGCATTTATATTGCAGGCCTCCGATTTGTGTCCATCTACCACTACTCTTATGAGCCTATCGGAGAGATGTGATTTAATGATTGAGAAAACATTTCCAGTTATACCGTAGCTGGAAATCTTGTGAAGTAGACCCTTATGCCATACCTTGTCGAAGGCCTTAGATATGTCAAGAGCAATTGCCTTAGAAAGGAAGCCTTTGTCAAGAGATTCACTAATCCTGTGGGATATAACCGTCAGCACATCTGCGGTAGATCTTGCAGAGCGGAAACCATATTGTGTGTCACTAAGAAGGTTACTCCTGCTGAGGTGGTTGACTATTTCTCTATTTAATATTGACTCCAGCAACTTACTTATAACACACAGGAGACTTATTGGTCTGTACTGAGAGGGAGATGACTTATCACGTGAATTCTTAAATACAAGGCAAACTGATGAGGTCTTCCAGGGAGTCGGAAAGCACTTCTCCTTAAGGCAGCGCTTAAATAGTTTCGTAAGTATGGGAGCAAGTTCTGGTTGAAGCTTTTTTAACACTATAATTGGGATGCCATCAGGGCCAGTTGCTTTACTGGAATCTAGGTTCTTGATTAGCTTGGCGACCTCATGCACAGATATTCAGATGTTACCTAGTTTGTTCAGTGTTATAGGAGGAAATATGGGGAGTTGATGGCCTTCGTCGCATAGGGTAGAATTAGCTGCAAAGTTCTTGGCAAATAGTTTGGCCTTGTCTGATGCTGACGAGATGACCTCTGGTCTATTGATAATGGTTGGGATAGAACGCACACTTCTCTTCAGGATCCTATTTATTATTTGCCAAAACTGGTGAGAACCAAGCCGCTGATCAGCTACCTTGGATTTAACAGACTGGGCATATGGTTCTCTTGCATTTTTTATTACTCTTTTACAGTGGTTGCTGGCAGTCCTGCAATCAGCTTTAGTCTCAGTACATCTATTACGTTGGTAGCTATGGAAAAAGTGATTTCTGTGTGCGATAGCAGCAGCACATTCTGGGGAGAACCATGGCTGGCTGTTAGGTTTTTGTTGGAATTTTTTAGATGGTATCGGTATACAGTATGGTGGAGGGGTACGCCTGGGGGATTCTTACATTTCATTTTTATCTTAACTGATACGACGGAGTGGTCGGAGGATCCTAGAGGAGAATGAACGGAACATGAACATAGCTCAGGAGAAATTGAGAGAAAAGGTCTAGGAGGCTTGCATATTGACCGGGTGTATCGGGCACACGGGTGGGTTCGCGAACTATCTGAGTGAGGTCATAAGCAATGGCAAAATCATGACAAAACCTCCCCTCATCATCTGTCTTATTTGAATGGGTCAGCCATTCCACGTTATGGACGTTGAAGTCATCACAGATCTGGATGTTAGCCGAGGTATGTGAAGACTGTATGTGGTCTATTTTCTCAAATATGCTCTTAAAGATAGTAACTCCGCTGTTGTGGGGCCTATAGAGGGCAAATATATATGCAGTGGTGTTAGCAAGTGCAACCCTGAAGCACATATAGAGTAAATTAGGATCTTCTCTAGAGATATCCCTACCACAAGGGAAGCCATCCTTAATGTAGGCACATATTCCATGCCCATGGCGATCTTGGGTGTCAGATTTAGCTGTTAAATAAGAGTATCCGTTAAGTGTGAACTCATCTAGGGAAGTGGTCGGCCCTATTCCAGTTTCACTTAGAAATAATATGTCCGGTTTCGTCTCCTGTAATTGGGTTTCAACCTCTCGAAGTTTGGAACATAGACCCCTGATGTTGGAGAAGGAGACCTGGTAGTAGGGGTCTACGTTGGAAGATGGGGTTCTAGGTTTAATCGAGTTTTTATTCTGGAGATATTTCATGTTGAGGTTTTGGGATTTGTGGAATAGGTTGGCATACTTGGTTAG
The DNA here is from genome assembly GCF_053919585.1 of Euprymna scolopes. Taxonomy (NCBI): domain Eukaryota; kingdom Metazoa; phylum Mollusca; class Cephalopoda; order Sepiida; family Sepiolidae; genus Euprymna; species Euprymna scolopes. The sequence goes on from NC_136485.1 coordinate 27,742,826, forward strand.
AGCAGTACAGAGAGGGAAAGTAAGAGGGAAAAAGAGAGGAATTTTTTTTGTAGCACACGAAAAGGTAAAGCCGTAACAATTACCCACTAGTATGGCATCGAGAGACCCCACCAGAGACTACTGCATGGTCCAGATCCACTCACCAAATGGCAATACAGCAGTCCCAGTACTTTGCGCCTGCTTATAGGACAGCCTCCTTAGTGGTTAATCCAAGGTTCGGGTCCCTGACTATCAGGCGGATAACGTCAGCCCAGACAAAACGTTTACTTCCAGCACCCCTACTAGTGACATGGCTACAAGGACAGACATAGAGACAAAAAAATTTCCGACATCTCAGACTACTGGTCACCAAGTACTACCGACCTTTAAGCAGCTTTTTCTTCACCCTTTGTCAGAAAAATCACTCATTGAATGAGGACTGAATGACAAAATAGGAGAAGCGAGAGTTACTGGAGCTGCCGATAACACATCCACTGTATTATCTACTCTCCATTTAAAAAAAAAAGAAAAAAGTACGCCTTATGCTTACAATTTCTGGCGCAATGTATTTAACACGCCTTTCAATTGCTGCGAGTATAGGTCTTCACTGACCGTGTAAACAGTTGGTAGCAGTTCATCATAGACCATTTTACAGTCTATTTCGCGACGTGCCTACCAGTCACAAAGCATATTCTAGCGTATATGGGGAACAGAAACCTGAGGATACAAGTGATATCTGGAAGGCTTAGGAATTTCGTAAAGAACCCACTTTTCATCACTAATAAGCACTTGAATAAATAAGAATATGGCCCGGGAGCGATAAAGCCCAGAACGCGATATTTGGACACTTCCAACCTTATCGAAGTTACCCACTTTTAAACTGATAGCGGAGCAAATGCATGAGATTTTTACAATGTCTGATGTTTCTAAATCCGGTTAGGTCGATTTAAAAACAATTACTGTTGCATATATCAACATCATGATTGATGGAAGAAAAAGCAAAACTTTTCTACTTACATATTATATATATATATATATATATATATATATATATATATATATACAGAGGGTGGACAAAATAAGAGCAGCCACTTTACATTTTTTGGCATAAATCTTTGAACGTGTTTTAAGCAATCAGAGTTTGACATATTTTAATGGATTTTTGTTTATTATTTTTCTCAATGATATTCTTGATAAAAATTTCTTATACACATATTTAAAGATATCAAAACCTCTTCCTATAGTAATTGCAAATCTTACGGACTTCCAAAGAGGCCGAATCTGGTATGGCTAGTGTAACTGAAACTGCACGAATGTTTAAGGTTTCAAGGAGTACTCTCTCAAAAGTAATGACTGACTGAAAGAAAAAAGCAAATGTCTGATCGAAATAAGATATCTGGAAGAGCCCGTAAGATTGTTAGAGAAGATCGCAAGACCACGGCTCCCAAAATCACTGTTGAGCTCAATAAACCTTTACAGGACCCAGTTTCTACAAAAACTGTTCATCGGGAGTTGCAGAAATCTGCATTTTACAGAGGAACTGCAATTAAAAAACCTCTGCTCTCAAAAATTTTTTTAAAGCGATTTAATTGGTGTAAAAACCTCCAAAGTTGGTCCCTCGAGCAGTGGGAATATGTGATTTTATCTGATGAATGATCGTTTTCCTTATTTCTGACCATTGGTCGACTCTACGTTTGGCGACAACTAAAATGAGCATTTTTATCCTGACTGCCTTCTCCCAACCGTAAAGCATAGTGGGGGTTCTGTGATGAAAAGGGGTGTTACTTCTTGGAAATCCGCTGGATCAATGATATCTCTACGTGGGAGAATAATAGTTGAGACTATTTAGGAATTTCGGGTGACTAAGTTCATCCTATGATTCAAGAACTGTTTCCGGAGGAGAATGCAATCATTCAATATAATACCCCAATTTATACAGCTAGAATTATTAACAATTGGCACAACGAGCATTTCAATAAGGTTGAGTATTGGATTTGGCCACCATAATCCAAAGATCTCAACATTATTGAATATTATGGTCGATTTTTAAGATTTAAGTAAATAATCAATTTCCGCCGTAACCTTCTCTAAAAGAATTGGAGGATGTTTTATCTAAAGAATGGAATTAAATTCTTTTGGAAACAATTCACAATTTGTATGAATTAATACCTCGGAGAAATGAGGCTGTAACTTCCGCAAAAAGGGTTGCCTACACAATATTAAAAAACATGTTGATGATTTATAAGGTGTTTCTTTTATATTTTCCAACCCTACATATATATATATATATATATATATATATATATATATATATATATATATATATATATATATAAAGATGTGCGTCTGTGGGTGTGCCTGGTCACGAATAGGCTCCTATATGGTTGACTATTACAGAAAACTGAGCCCATGTAATGATAGAAGATGTATTGAGACACAGGAATGGATATGTTTGATCTTGCATAATGATGATTCATTAAAATTGTGGGGTCTGCGTACGCGCCTGGTCCGCAAAGTATGGAAATAAAAAATTTAAAAATTAAAAAAAAAACGTGTACAAGTGTTTTTGATATAGATGCACATAATAATACTTTGATAAGTATGTTTTAACTTAAATAGAGATGATATAATAAAATTGTGGGGTCTGCGTTCACGCCTGGCCTCCATAGAATAGAAATAGGCACACACTTTAATTAAGACTTTTCATATCTATCTGCGTAAGTATACTTTGATAATTATGTTTCAGTTTGAAGAACTATGGTATAATAAAATTATGGGGTGTTCTTTCGCGCCTGACCTCTATAGAATGGAAATATTTCACAAAGTTTAACAAGGTGTTTTAATATAGATCCACAGAATATTGTATTAAGTGTTTCAGTGTGAATAGGTATGGTATGATAAATTATGGGATTTATCTATTTTATTTTTACTTTCATCATATTTTGCTTTGGTTTTGATACCCCCAAATTCGAAGCTATCTCTTTACAACCGTTCCTTTTCATACCCTCTCATAGTTTAATAAATCAGAGTCCATTTTCTGTAGGCTGTTTTTGAACCCAGTCAACGGTGGGTACTTTTGCTAGTATATATATATATATATATATATATATATATATATATATATAATCATGTTAGTGGATAATATGAGTAAAAAGTAAAAAATAAATAAGAAAAATGGTTTACATAAGTTACGTTTAAAAAGTGTAATAATGTTTTCATACACCGATAAATGTCATATATACAAACCAAGTGTTAACGTAACATTAGTGGTACATAATGGAAGGATAAAACTCTCGCCACAAAGAAAACAACACTACAGCTTTATGCAAAAACATTTGTCGAAAAAATCAATTCAGGTGACTTGATTATGTAGCTGTCTTCAGCCTCAGTCATCATCTCGATACGGGTCCGGAATTGGGAGCATTCCTGGTCCACAAGTGTTGGCGGAAGTTCGGCCGATAATCAGCGGATGGCGGCGATTAGACTGACTGGTGTTGATGGAGGTCATATTCGTGATGTTACTGATGTATAACCAAACAAAGTATTCCAGGTCGGGGGAGGATGGGGGCCAGTAAAATGAGGTTACAAAGTCGTAGTACTCCTTCTTAAGCCTAATCTGGTCTCTTCGAACTAGTGGTCCGGCGCAAAATTTCGTTGTCACTCACAGGGTTTTCCAGTTGCCACGTGATTGCACCAGGAAATCATCACACATCACGTTGACTTTCAAGCTGACTTCCAAGATGTAAAGTAGCATTATGTAACCTCCTCTTGAAACCACACTAAAACCCATAATCGTGGCTGGAAATTTTGTTTTCATAACCCTAACTATGTCCTAGTTATTCGTGGTTGCAATCCAGCGATGCATGTCGAGGGTGCTGGCAAGGGTCCTGTTGTCCTAACTTGGATCGGTAGAGAGCATGAGCTGTAAAGCAGCGCATCTCCGCTCTAGCTCGTTGAACATTGTGTCACTTTCAGACATGATAGAAAACTCCTATCGCTATTTTGATTTGTACACACATGGCTTACAAGTCGATAGTCTGCTACAAAAAAAGAAAACCGTCTTGTTTTCTTGGACGAAAATTTTAGCGTTCTACGTTTGTATAGAAAAATTGCCCTTGTTTTCATCACGATAAAAGGATATGCGTAATATAAATTAGAGATCAAGACGTAATTGCATTATGTATGTCTCCACCGATTATTCGAACACGTATGCCGATATACAAATAACCAAAAGTATATATATATATATATATCAAAGCAAATATATAACTCCGAACTCATCAAGCCTCCATTTGGTAAGCATTAACGAGATCTTTTTCCAGTCTGTTCCTCAGAAATATGGGTTTATAATGCCGGACTGATTTTTTCGTTTCTTGAAAATAGTCTTATATGAAAAAATAATAGAAAGAAAACTAATTCAAAGAGAAGAAAAAAGGAAAAGGAGAGTTAAAAGGAAAGGTAGAGTCGAAGAGGGTTGGCCTAGCAAAGCCAACTGTATAGATTAAGTTTTTAGGATTTTAAACATAAATTCAAATAGAGTTAATTAGACGATTATTATAAAGTAGTAGAGATGAGAAGACATATATTAAGATATTTCTGTTGTTATGATATAGGGCGATAATTAACATAATTCTATATAATATTGTATGTATATATACATATATATATATATATATATATATATATATATATATATATTTATAATTTGAGGGTAAAGAGTAACTGATTCAATTTAAATTAAATTTTTATACCTTACTTTGTAAAATTTATAAAAGTGTACTTTGAAGATAAATAAATTTCAAATTGAATCTTGTTCCTTTATTTTTAAAGACTATAGTAAAAACATTTTGTTTAACAATTTTCATGCCTTGGATGAAATGGTCTTCTAACTTGTATCTACTTTATTTCTGCAGGAACAAACATAAACAGCGTCCAAATGTAAAATAGGCAAACAGTATCTGAAATTTACGTTTTTCATTGTTAGTCGAGTCAATAGATGAACGAAAATAAAAATGGCCGATGTACATTATATAGTTAAACGATATTTTAAATTAACGTCGATCTTGTCAATGCGAGTTATATATGTTGGTGTCAGATGTAATCTGTTTATAAATCTTAAAATAAAAGGAAATATGTCGTCTTAAAAATAAAGGAAATGTGTCTTTGAAAATCTTATCATTTCTGTGTAGTTTTACTGATATCTCTCAGTTTTCCCGCGTAACTGTTCCAAATAAAGTCTTAACGGAAACGTACTTCAAAGCTACGTGTTTGATATTTTAGCCTAATCGCTGTGTATCGACTGTTTCAGTACTAAATGGGTTTCTGAGGTTAATTTCATATCCTTGCAAACACCTGCCGTGCGACGTTTATCCGATGCGAAATTCTAATACGTTTTCTTATACAGGAATATGCTTCAAGAAACAAATTCCGAAAATGTGTTTAGTAGTTAACATTAGAATGGAACCAGGTAATATGTACAGATGTTTACTGAACTGACAATGCAATTATTCTGTTAACGGAAACAGAAAAAAAAACGCATTGATTGTAATGTCAAAAATTGTTTTCAATTTTTTCTTCGTCTCGTTTCGTATTACTCAAATGACGCACTGACGACTTTTTGTTTCATTTCTTTTAATCCAAACGCTTCGGTTTCTAATACATGCACACACCTGCACACAAACACACACACACACACACACACACACAGATATATATATATATATATACATATATATATATATATATATATATATATAGTATAAATGGTAATTAATAAAAACTGAAGAGAGTGCTAAATACTGTTGTAGAGCAAATATGCGTTTTATTTTTTATTACCGTATCTTTCTGTTAAGTTACATTATTGTTTCAGCTACCCGGCCGTATATATTTGGTAAAACTGGTAATTAGTAAAAACCTGAAGAGAGTGCTCAATACTATTGCAGAGCAAATATGTGTTTTATTTTTTATTAACGTTTTATCTGTTTGCTTACATATGTTTCAGATGTTGGACCATGTTTACTATCCAACAGCCTCGTCAGACCTTACAGAAGTAATTGTAAGTATTAGGAAGAAGTATATATATATATATATATATATATATATATATATATATATATATATATATATATATATATATAACTAGCATTTCAACCAGGCGTTTCCCGGGTGTTTGGAGGTGTGTGTTGAGCAAAAAAAAAAGTGGTAGTAGGAAGGCAGGCTCGAACCCGTACTGCGAAGGAGGAGAAGAACGTAAAAAAACGTGAACTCTTTGCTGTTACGACCACCGTCAAATTGGAAGTGATGTAGGTTTTAATTAAGGCTAGACAATCGAAAAGAAGAGGTGACTTTCGAAATATCGGCGAAAAAAAGCAACCCCCTCCCTGTCGAAACGTGCTCAGTTAAGGGTGAAGAAATTAATGTTTTTAGCAATTTTTTCGGTATTTGTATTCTGTCGGATCGAGCTCCAAAACGATACTGATTTTGTGAAAACCCGTCGCCTCTGTCGAAAGTTTTAGGCAGACATGCAAACATACATACATACATTTACATATTGGTAGCTCATATTTTCCGCCCAAACCGATTAAAAAGCTTGCCTTATCTATGTATACTCTTTATGTAAAATTTCAAATGTTTAGACAAGAAGTGTCTGAGTAATTTGGTATTATGACCCCTTAACATTTATGGTTTTAGGCTCAAATAAAGTTATTAAGTTAGGTCAATGTCCAAAGAACCTATATCGAAAATTTAAAGTGTTTAGACCCCAAATTGTCGGAGGAGTTTGGTAGAGTTCTCAAAGATCAAATCGTTGAACTTTGACCCCTTAATAGCCAAATTTCTGGCCAAAAGCCGATCACAAAGATTTTTGTAAATTTCAGTACCCTATATATATATAGACTGAAAATTGATAGAGTTATTGCGTTGGAAAATGTACACACTCTCACACACACACATACACACACAGACACTTTCACTTATATATATATATATATATATATATATATATATATATATGTATATATATATAGATAGATAGATAGATAGATAGATAGATAGATTATATACGTATAGATGCATGCTTGGAAAAGTATGGTATATATCTATATATCTACATATATAATATATATATAGATGTATATATGTATGTATGTATGTATGTATGTATGTATGTATGTATGTATTGCTATATGTACGTGTAAATATGTTGTCAGCTTCAATTCTTTTACGTAACTATCTTTTAGCATTCGAATATCGAACATTTCTATCTGATTATTTCTCTATTTATTTTTTCCCTCATTTCTTTTGATCTCAGACGCTTTTTTTTTTAATAAATTCTTACGATTCTGATATTTTTAGCTGAGATTTTCCTCATCAAATCATATAACGTATTTACCTCTCATTTTACATGGTTGGAAATATAGAAACTGTCGCTGCTAGTCGTAGGCCTGAAACAATATGGAAATTAGGTGTATTATTACATGTATTATTCGAAAAATGGAAAATTCACATAAATCGAGCAGTATCAGATGTTAAGTTGGAAGGTAATTATCAATAGGCATCAGTTTATTTATACATGAATATGTAATTTATTAGTGGGATAATGCTAAAAATCTGGTTTCTTTCGTTTGGTAATGTTGAAATGAATTTCTCACTATTTAATAAGACTATTTTGGGCATCTTCTGTGATCCCCCTTCATTGCAAATATGGAAGGAGGTGTGTATCTAGTCTTACGTTTTGTAGTGCTTTGATGTTGATAAATAATTTTTATTTCTTGGATTATTCGAGTTAGTTATATCACTAATGTTAATAGTTTCATAACGTATATGCAGATAAATACCTCCAATCTTTTCAAATCTAAACATATAGTAAAAATCATTAATTAAACAAACATTGCATTATTCATTTATTTAATCCTCTGCTTATGACCGTATCGTCATCATTTCTTTCACTTGCGGCCACCGAGGGGATACCCGGGTTTACAAGTATAAGAGAAAAGTAAAACAGAAAAACAAAAGCATAAAACTTAGACACTTCAAGTATAAATTATCTACTGGACTCTGGGCGTTTGTGACATCGTTAACTATCTACATACTAAGACCTATATCTATATCTACTGCCGAATCCTTTTCCCTCGGTTAGTTGATCAGTTCTTTTTCATCAAAGTCTAACTATCAATGCAGTCTTACTCACGGTTGTCGTTAAATCCAGTATACGATTCCCGTATAAACTACAGATCGCCTGTTTACAGTTCCCAATGTCATTTCCTAATAACTACTCCCTAGTGTCATTAAACTCATTTTAATAGTAACGTACACGAAAACCAAATCTAAATATATCGCAGATGTATTGTTACTGTCAATCTGACCAACCATCCCGTTTATTTTCTCTATCTTACTGTCTATTGTCTAGTGATAAACCAGATTTGCTCCTTTTTGTTACTCGCTAAACTTCTTTTTTTCATGTATATTTTCCAGAACCTGGACGAGAGGCGTCTATAGTATCATACATCTCCTATTAGCAACTCGCCGTTTATTAAATAATTTAAAATAAAACAATAATCATACTGTAATATTTACATAAATGATACACAATTCATATTTTTATATTACATAACTTATCAGATCGCAAAGATATGACAACCAATTCCAAAACAAGAACAACTTACCAAAATCTGAACGAAGGATTTCCAAACTGGAATCACATGTGTGTACCTAATCCTCTTGCCATCCAAAAGGCATTTTAGTACCCACAAAAAACATCAACGAAGCAATTTCTTTTTTTCGAGCTGGCTTCTGCCGACTGGTACATGCTTCTCAGAAAGAAAGGCAGAAATCACCTCCACCTCTTCATGTTGATGTCGAAGAAAAAACAAAGCAGGATAAAGTGTTACCACCTTCTACAGAAGGATTTTCAACACCTATATTAACAGGCATTCCTCAAATTCATTTCACCGGCAAAAAAGGAGAATTTAACCAAACTACTGCAGTAGGGCATTTAACGACCTTTTATATAAACAGACCCTCACCACTTTTACTCCCCCTCGAAAGAATAAAAGGTCTTTTAACAGCCTTATATAAAAAAGAGTTTTTAATTTTCTTTTTGTCCTTATCTAGAGTATTTTATTCATCTCCTGACCAGAGACTTTTATGCATACCTATAAATCTGTCAAATGTTTTCCATTCTTTTTTACAAACAATGATAGAAATGTTTTATATAAATTTCCATAAATTAAACATTAAACATTATTTGCAAAACAAATGACATTTTAACAAGAAAAATATCTCTACTGTTTCTATTTTTACCAATACCTAAACAACAATATAATTGAATACAATAAAACCCACACCGTGAAAAATATAATTGCAACATTTTACAATTATTAGTTTCTTCCTTTTGTTTTTCCTTCTGAATGTTTTTCTCATTTTTTGTGACAATCGATAAAAATTTATTGTGCAATTTTACACAGAAAAAAGCTGAATTAGTCTTTACAGTAACGGCTGCATAAAAATACAATATTCACGCAATTTCTTTCCTTTATTACAGCACATAAACCAAATTTTAGTCCACGTTTTAAAGGGTAGCTGTGTAGCTTAACACAGCGACCGTATAACCTCTGAAACCCAACACGTAAACCTGTAAAATTTAGTTGATTAAATTCTGTGCAGCCCTTGTTTCAATACAAACTTTACTACGAACGGATTCTTTATATGAATAATATCTATTATAACTTATCATAGAATGAAACCAACAGGTAGTAGAGGTAGAAGTGGTGGGAGCTGGATATAATAGGAGTATATGATTCTTATTCGTTTTTAAGTGTATCTAATCATTTTCAAAAATATGTTGTCTTTATCGTTTAAGACTAAAATTACAGTGCCATCAGTGTTTATAACATTTTAATTTGAAATAAAACTTTCGTCGATTTATACTTAGTTCTTTGGAATAGTTTCCACGGTCTGTCACACTACAGGTTGAAATAGCATTTTTGTCAGTCTGTCACAATTCAATGAAAGATAAAATTTTCGTGGATGTATACAGTATTCATTTATGGAATACTGTTGCCATATCTGGGCAGGAGCTGTTAAAAACAGCCTATCCTGTCGACAGAGTACAAAATAGACTTCGTGACTTAGTGGGGGATGCCCTTTTCTCTACGCTGCAACCTCTCTCCCACAGAACATACGTTGCGAGCCTATCCTTGTTTTATCGTTATTTTCATGGCAGGTGCTCGTCTGAACTCAAATCTCTGGTCCCCCCTCGCCAATCTTTCACGAAAAACACCCGTCTAGCTTAATCCACTGTAAATAATTTCCCCCACTCTTTATCTGTGCCTAAATCAAAACGCTGATTCCATGAACAAAGCTTCTTTCTTAGAACTGCACGCCTGTGGAACTCTATTTCGTCTGCCTGCTTCCCACATGACTACAACTTAGATGTCTTCAAGTCCAACGTTAACAAATTCCTAATAGACCGCCCTCTTAAGTAAACACTTTATTAAATCTCCACACTAACGTACTGTACTTTCCATAACCCTTATCCCTGAGTGGCTTCCGGGCCTTGATAAGTGGTGACCACGGGGTAAGAAAAAAGATATATATATATATATATATATATATATATATATATATATATATATATATATATATATATATCAGTCTGTCATACTACAGTTTCAAAAAAGCACTTTCGTCAGTTTCTCTCGTTTACGGTGAAAGTAGTATTTAAGATAAACCTAGGATCTCTAACAGATGTTTAAATATATGCCCGTCAATCTAGTTTAAGTTTCAAGGCGCATTTTTGTCGGTCTGTCACTTTTAAGTTCAAAATAGTATTTGTGTTGGTCTGAAACAATTTTCAATATTAAAAACATTTTTGTCGCCCTTCGCGCTTTTATGTTTGAAATTACATATCTCCATGGTATACTTCATCGATTTCGTTAAATATGCCACGTTTAAATTTAAAATAACGTTTTACATACCTACACACATTTTTACAAAAAAGCTCTGCGAATTTCATGTTAAATTCCTCAATTTATAGCGTTTAAATCTTTCAAGTGGCAAGTTGAGATGCGTCCATTTATCTCTAAAATCACCCTTTCCGTCATCCGTTGTGTTACGTTTCAAATTGAAGTATAATATCCGTTCCCGTTGATTGATTCACCGCTTCTTTCGATTATTTTTTTTTTCAGTCCTTTAATCGGTGGATCGAAATATTGTCATTTCCGGATGAAGACTTGTTTTTATTTTTATGTGTTTTTCTAATTTATTTCCAATTTATTTTTCCCTGTGATTATTTTTTTATTAATTCGTCTGTTGTTCTCAATTTTATGTTTTTCTTTCTATTTCTTTTCATTTTCGATTTTCGGTTCCTTATTTAGTTTGAACTTTTATTATTGCTAGAGCAAGGCCCATCATCTTTTTTTATTTATTCTTATTAATACAAAAACAACAATCAATAATCGAAGACGTATTGAAAGCGTGCCTCTTTAGCATTAAACTATCGATATCTAATATCATGTAAGGACTCTCCTGAAAGAAACAGTGTGTAGTTTGCCTAATGGATACCGACACTAAATGTCGATTAGGTTATGACGAGTTAGAATTCTATCGGACTTTTAAAAAAATATTAATAATAGTATCGCATTATGAGTGTTAATATTTTAGATGAGCAATTATTTTTTGTACTATTTGGACACAAGACAATACCTAAGCTCTAATCATTATCATCCATATACCGTAAGGAAAGGAATCGTTCGTCATCTACAACACCGAGCAAACGTAGTATATAGAAATACCAACACATATAAGGAGAAGATGGACTATTTAAAATCTTCACTAAAAACTAAAGAGCTTAACATCAGTTCCAAGTTCCAAGGAGTCGTGACCAAGTGTAACAGAGGGCAAATGCCTATTTGCGTGTGAAGAAAGAGACAATAAATAGAACAGATGCACAGACAGGCAATCACGTTCAGCATGTTCAACGATCTTGATGTTAGAGTGAATGGAGCACGATCACGTTCGGGATCACGTTTTATTCGGGAAAGTACCCGGAAATAAATGCTGTTGTTAAGGAAGGAGTCGAAATATTATTTGTCTTGGTCTCTTTTGTGTCGTATTGTGCTAAAACGTTTTAGTTCCCTTACAAGGTTATACAAGTAGCAAAATGTCGCCACCCAAAATCTCACCATATTTAAGTAAGCCTAGCATAGAATTCAGTAATCAATAAGAACCATTAATTAAAGATATTAGATAGCATGCATTTATCGTAATCTAACAATCTAATATTAATAAGAGTAATAATAAATCCATATATTACAGCTAGCTACTAAAGTTTTTTTTATTGTGAGTTAGTAACAGGGCAAAGATCAGGGCTCAGCCATAAACATCTCAGGAAAATAAAAATTGAGACGAAAGATACTAGCAACGTCGGTTCTGTGAGAATGTGGATTATAAGGAAACATTGGAAACTAAACTTCAACTTTTTAAGTCAATTTGGTACTTAAAACAGAAAACGTTGAGCTCTGTGGTATCTTACCATAGACGGCAACAATATTTCCTTTTGGGAAGCATCTGACTTCTTATAGGTAGAAAATTGTTTTTGTATCTTAAATCAGAGATTACTACAAAAATATTGTAAAATTTTCAGAGTACTTAGACCGCATGTGCTTTTTGTAATATTTCAGTTAAGTATAAGTCATACAGTAGTAGAAAGTCATTCAGACACAAGAATAGTCACGATCTAATATCATAAACTAGACAAGCAGTTTTACAAATGAATGTAGACCGGGATATGAACAGAAACCGTAAATCAGCGTACTTGATGCTTGGACTGGAATTCGGTACCTAAAATACATTTAGTCCTTATTTTGTGCATGTGGAGAATTGGAGTTTTCGCTCTTTCCCCCAGCAGCATTTTGGCCTTGAGTAGAAATATCTGTTAGAACATCTAGTGCTACCAAATCAGGTTGTCTGCAGATTCTAGCTTCCTGGCCAAAACTGCACCAAGCATTGATGTTATTGTTGTCTCCTTTCCCTTTGCGCAACTCAATCATATTCAGATAAGTGGAAAACAAAAACAAGAATTTTCTTCTACAAAACAATCAAACCAAACATCATAAATAAATATTTGAAGATATGTTGTAGTGCACCCACCCTAAGGATAATAAGAAACCTTTCCAATTACTAGAAATACACTGAAAATATGTATTCTAGCATTCGGACTGATGTATAGCCACACGCTTTATTTGTGGTATATACTTTTTTTTTATTTCCCATCTATCTTAAAAGACCACAACAAAATATAAGGAACTTAAAGCATAAAACCATTTATTTAAATTTTTGCATTCGGAACTAACTAAGGGTTGAATATTGTAACACAAAACAAAGAAACTTCAAAAAGTCAGTAACCAGCGATGGTAACGCCAATAAGAAGACTCAATGAAAACTAAAACGTTTTTATTGCCAACTTGTGTAAATTTTCTTGTCTTTTATGATTCCTCACAATAGTATACAGCCATATCACATTACAGCACAGCAAAATGATACACGCATAAACAGCCTCTTTGGTTTGGCGGAGTTCTTTCTTTGAACAAAACGTAATATTGTCGATTTCAAAAAGGAATAAAATTGGACGACGACCAAAGCCGCCTGAAGTGACGATACTATGTCGAAATATTTGAAATATTTATCATAAATCGCGAAAAAAACCATTGTGGATTATCGTCTTAAAATTTTCTTTTAACCACTAAAAATGCATTAAGATAATTTTCATATCAAATATATATTGTAATAATGCGAGATATTATCAGTGTTTATTGCGCTGGTATAAAAAAGTGGATTTTGAATGACTTATACGAATGTCAAACAATTGATATTTTAAGCATTTATTTGGATACCATATTCTATTAATGCACTATTTTATTTAGGTTCTCTAAATAACAATCACTTAAAACGTTCAAACTTATTTGGTACTAACTTTAACATGAAGATCTTTTGTGATGCCGGGAGAAAGGAAAAATAAAAAGGAGGCCTTATTTCGCTTTGCAGACATTCATTTAAAGCATAAAATAATAAAGAAAATTTTTAGTACAAATTCACAAATAAAAATATATAAATAAAATATACTTGATGATATGACTCTAGATAAAATCATGATTTTTACTAAGTATTATCGGTTCTATATTTCTAAAATCCTCCCGTTGAAGTAAGAACGTTCTAGAATCATAGGAGCAGGACTATATATACTTTAGACTAACCTGAAAAGGTATCGTTAATTACTATGGCCATGACAACAGCATATTCTTTTCATTGTTTTGACTTTTGAGTATGTATCCGACACAGACACAATTAATCAACCGAGAACCACATTTCTCTACATAGAACCATATAAGATATCAATGGATATAAACCTGATAATCAAAACTAGGAAAAGAATATACTGTTATCCTATCCCTATTAATTACTGATACCTTATACACGTCTCTATTTTGTTTTATGTTTGTACCCAGCATAATTATTCTTGAAGCGGATTGATGGATAAACAGTTGTAACAGAGCGTGTAAAAATATCGGTTGATGAAAATGGATCAAAAGAAAGAAAAAAGATTCTAAAATAAACGTTACCACAGAAAAATTCAGTCTCAAAAGAGGGGCGTAAAAATAAACCAGGCGAGACTGCATAACTAGGAAAAAATGTGATATCGCCCCAGTCGGTGAGTCAATTGTTCGCTCTTTTTTTTCTTCTTGTCTGCCAACCTTCGAATTTTCCTTGGTCCTGTCAGTCATATTTTTTGTTGCGCAAAGATTTTAAGTGAGAACGGTTGTTTATCCTCATTGTTGTTTTACTGTTGAAGACAAAAGTTATTTTCTTACAGGACGGTTATACATCATCATAATAGATATATTTCATACTCATTTTAACGTAACAAATAACTCGTTTTCTTTATTGAGAGAAAGTCAAAATATACCATTTCGACGTTAACATATTTTTTGTTTGTGTTTGGTTTGTTTAAGTGAAATATCTTGTTGTATTTTTATGAATTACAAAGGTTTTAACATTTGAAAACTTGCATGAAGTTTTCGCAATAAGGGAATAAATGTTAAACAAGTATAAAACGTGAAAAGGAAATATAAATATGAAAGTAAGTACTAAAATGTAAAAGAAAGTACTAAAAATTAAAAATAAATCTGATTTCATTTCTAAAAGTATGACAATTTAGTTCTAAGCTTATGGGTCATTTATCATTGACTATTCGTCCTGCCATTGTGGAAAAGGGTTATTAAACATGAAGACATTGTATTTATTCTTTTAATAAGAAATTTAAAAAGTAAAGACATGCCTATTCTTAGCACATGTCATGCTAATAAATAAGTTTGTTTTATTTTTTAAGATTTTAACTGCGTGTGGTACTCTTGTTAGTCGGTTTTTTGCTACTTACATTGAACTAAATACCGTACACTAAAAAGTTTTAATTTTAAGTCCTTTTAATTTTGAAATAAATGAAAAACAAGACTGCATGGCGGTTAGAAAGGACACATACATTCGTAACACCCTCCCCTTGACTAGCGAAACAAACCTAGAATCGGACGATAAAGCCTTTATGTGCTTTAGACTAAACATACAATATAACATTAGCTACTTTTATTTTCTCTACCGCTCTCCCTGGACACAGGACTGCACCATAATAAACAAAGTCTCTGACAGCATAGACACAGCACCCGCCCTCAACACTAGCGCACAAGTACATGTATTTGGTGACTTTAATGTCCACCGCAAAAACTGGCTTAGATTCTCTACTTACACAGATGCAGCGGGCAGCACAACGCATAGCTTCACTATATCTCACTCCCTATCACAAATGGTTACGTTTTCAACCCGTTTCCCTGACCAGCAAGAACAACAAGCATCACTTCTAGATCTGTTTCTGACATCAGTTCCCGATGATTGTATAACAAATGCTGACAGGCCACTCGTGATAATGGTCGAAATCGCCCTAAATTCTAGACCCAAAACTGAAGAGCCAGTGTTCAAAACAACACGATATTATAAAACAGGCTGACTGGGAAGCCATCAGAGATCTTATTAGAGATGGCCCATGGGGAAATAATTTCTTACTTCCTGCTGAACAATGCGCAAATAAGACCACTGAATGGTTCAAAACAGCAACTGAAGCACATGTTCCCATGCGGAAATTTTATAGCAAATCCCACTCTCCCCAATGGTTTACTTCTACTTGCGCAACTACCATTGCTCAAAGGCAGCATGCATACAACAGATTTAACCGACATAAGTCCACTTACAGAAGTATATAGAAGCTAGAAGTAACGTTAAGAAAGAAATAGCGACAGCTAAGAGAGAATTTACTGAAACCACTAAAAAACGCATCGAAGCACAAAAATTAGGAAATCGTGACTTCTGGAAAATCTACAACAGTGTAGTAAATAATGGGCAATCAACAATTCCCCCACTAACCAACAATCACGAGGTTGTTTGCTCAGCAACCGACAAGGCTAATACGCTTGCCAGTCGGTTTTCCTCAAACTCCACACTGGACCCTTCCAACCACCCCCTGCCTGACTTTCCTTTGCGGACAGACGCCACGCTAGACGATCTGGAAATCACCCCTGCTCAGATCATAAAAAAAAACCTTGATACCCGATCTCATCCCAGCTGTGCTAGTAGAAAAGTGGCCAGCCGAAGTAGCTCCATTTCTCTCCAAACTCTACAACAAATGCCTTAATGAATCATGCTTTCCGGGTTGTTGGAAAACTGCTTCTGTTGTACCAGTATTCAAGAAATCTGGCGAAAGAACTGACCCATTAAATTATCGCCCCATTAGCCTCCTCCCACTTTTCGCCAAAATATTTGAGACCATAATTAACCATGCTCTAGTCCGGCACCTTACAGATGCTAAACTTCTGACTGACAAACAATATGGATTTAGACAAGCCCGTTCCACAGCAGACATCCTAACTGTGATCTCTGAACGTATACACTATTCACTGGACAAAGCGGGGGAGGGCAGAGCGGTAGCTGTAGATATGTCCAAGGCTTTTGACAGGGTATGACATGAGGGTCTCCTTAGGAAAATTAGATCATACGGTATCACTGGTAGAATACTTAACATAATTAAATCCTTCTTAGATAAGAGAAAAATCCAGATTGTCCTCGACGGTCGTATATCTAAAATATATGATATAAATGCGGGAGTGCCTCAGGGGTCTATCCTTGGACCTCTATTGTTCCTAATATTCAATAATGACCTCCCCGACAAAATTGCCTCTGAGATGGGTATATATGCTGATGACATCACACTCTATAACAGGCATGACAGAAAACAAATGAACACATATCGTAAGAAATGGCAAAAACACTAGAGGATAACCTCCAATCTGTAGTGGAATGGGGACAAAAATGGATGGTCACATTCAATGCTGCCAAGACTAAACTGGTTTCCTTCAATAATTACAAGAAACCTTCTCTGCCACCAATAGCAATGGCCAGTGACTCTTTATCTGAGAGTACATCTTTTAAACTGCTTGGCCTAACGTTCACAGGAAATATGAGTTGGAACAATTACATTGAAAGCATTGCCAGGGCCGCTGTGAAGAAGGTAGGCTATCTCTACCGTGCTAGAAAACTATTAACACCCGAAAGTATCCTGTACCTCTATAAGGCTACCATTCGCCCATGTATGGAGTATTGCTGTCACATTTGGGCTGGTGCATCTGCTACTAGTCTAGACACGGTTCAAAAGAAAGTCGCCAATCTGATAGGCCCTGAACTGGCATCTAAGCTTCAGCCTCTGTTCCATCGACGAAACGTTGCATCTCTCTGCCTGTTCTACAAGTATTTTAATGGCGAATGCTCTGGCAAACTGCAGCCACTTGTGCCCCCCACGACGTAGACACCCTCGACAAACCCGACAGGCAGCTAAATCCCACGCCCGCACAGTAGAGATCCCTAGGTGTAAAATATCTTTCTATTCCAGTAGTTTCTTCCCCAAAACCGCTAGACTCTGGAATTCCATTCCAGGTCCCTGCTTCCCTAACTGTACTGACATACAGAAGTTCTAGTGTAACGTGAACCGACATCTTGCTGCCCAAATCCCAACATAGTGCCCCAGTAGCTGCTGCCCCTGATATAGCCCCCTACACCACAGTGGCAATGTGCCTTGTTTGGGGTGAAAGTGTAATAATAATTAAAGAAAAAAAAACTACAGACACTAATGTTTCATCCTTTCGGGAATCTTCAGTGCACCTAAATGGCAATGTGTCTTGTTTGGTGTGAAAATGTAATTAAAAAAACTTGACATAAAGAAAATTATTCTTTAAAACTAAAACTCTTTATGACGATAGGCCGCAGCAGCTTGCATTGCCCCTCTGGTAGAAAGATAGGTGCTCAGTAAAAATTTGGAGTGTTCACATTTCTCAGTTATAGAGATGGATAATGTAAATAATGAAGGGTTTTATTTTTTGTAGAAAGTCCGAAAGTTGTGAGTAATCGCTTAAAACAACGGCAGAGCGTTATGAGAAAAAAGTGACCGTGGAATTAGTAAATGGTTAAATAAACTAGTGCTTTTTTTAAATAATCTCGTTAAAACTAACTGAGCAATAAAAAAACAAATGATCATAGCACTAGTAAAAAGCTATGATAATTAGTTTAGTCAAAGATTTCAAAGAGGAATTTTAACCAAAACAAACATATTTGGGCATTTATCGTAAAAAGCTATCAAAACATCAAAGAGAGATACAATTGTAATGCCCGATAGCATGTTGAAAGAGAATGGAGGATTGATGTAAGTGAATGAGAAAAAATTTGCGTTAGAACTGCACGCCAGTGGAACTCTCTGCCGCTTGCCTGTTTTCCACCTGACTACAACTTGGACGTCCAACATAAAGAAACCCCTAACAAACCGCCCCCTTAAGTAAGACGCTCTATCAAAACCCCCAATACTAATGATTACTACAATACTATCTCATTGATTACTGTATACGCAATAACCCTAATCCCTGAGTGGCCTTCGGGCCTTGATAAGTGGTGACCCCATGTAAAAACACACACACACATGAAAAATATATATGTATCTTACACAACAGCATAACATATATGTTATGAAGACTGTCAAGAAGCAATAAACTGATTTTATTACTAAAATAAAAATATCCAGTTTCAGTTTGGTGAATTTACAGGCTTAAGATCAATAACCATCAAAAACAACTCTAGTTTTATATTGCAGTGATTTCACTGGTTTTGTAAAGTATTTTAGCATTTAAAACTGCATTTCTGAAGCAGTTCAACGCTGCGTCAATGAAATTTCTGCAAATATAAAAATACGTTTTCTTTATTTAAACAGTTACTAGAAATGTGTCCCTTTGAACGTATTAAAACGTTGTCTTAAAATACGCTAGAATATTTTTACATTTACAAACGAGCAGAGAAATAATGATTGAGAAGATAATTTCGACGAAAAGAAATATAAAATTGAAATGACTATACACTGACATATTTTTTTTTATTATTATTCATGTTTTATTGTGTAAAATTCTGATTTTCTTTCTTGTTTTTTTTATTACATCTGTTAGATTAAATCAAACTTTTTGTAAAGTATTTTTGGAAGGGAGGGCATTAACAGAGCGCGTATGTGTGCGTGTTAAAATATCAGTAGCAGTCGAAGGGTCTACCGAAAATATTTGTAGCAGCAATCGTTAAAGAAGGTATGCAAATTAGTAAGTATATGCGGGCTTGCATCACAAAAAAAATAAGAAAAATATTCTACGTTGTCAGGAGAAAAGTGTACTGTGGAAGATGGGCGTGTAAACACGAAAGCGAGAAAGCGCTGGCTGGCGCCGACGTCAGGTGGCGGGTTGATAGAGACTGTTCAAAAGCACAGGTGTGTGCGAAAAGACTTCCAAATTAAGCTAAATGCGTTGTTTTAGAGGAACAACAAATAAATGCATTACATTTACACTTACGAAAAGGTGCCGAGTCGAATTTTTATTTATTTTTCTTATTGTTTTATTTGTTTATTCCTTTGCGACGGTGCCAGACGTCGTGTGGATCCGGCAGATTATAAATGTAATGACACAGTTGATGAGTAACGGCCACGTCACATAGTTTCGCAATAGTAAAGTCGTTTTCATATATTTTCACGACTTGTGTTTCAGATCGTGAAGATTAGCAAGGCTCACATCTCGACATATTCTTGAATACATTTCCCAAGACTTGCGAGTACAGAATGCGTATTAGCTGATGTTAATGATGGATATCTCAAGATTTCTCAGAACAAGATATTATAAAAGTGCTGATTGTTAATTTATTTGTGATCATATTCGAGACGTCCAATGAAATAAAACCTAAAAATATGCTATAAAATTCTGTTTTAAACTTCGCAAAAATACTATTGTAAAGTATGGAATGCTTTCGACTGCTTTTCGACCACTTTGTCTGAATCGAGCATCAGTTTTCGAGTGCCATAAGCGATTTAAGGATATCAGGGCGTCTGTGTGTGATGATGAGAAGATTAGGAGGAGTAAGGAAGTTAGAACACTAAAGTTCATTTGTCAAATTTAGAATTTCATGAATAATGACCGTTGTGTGTCTATAGAGACAATAAGTGCACAATTTGATATCAGTGTGGGAACTGTGCATTTAACCAGTCGCAAGGAAGTGAAGATGCAGAAGTTTTGCGCGAATGCACCAGTCCAAAATTCTATTCTTGTCACAGACTGTTTAACCAAGATTGGCATCAAAACAGTTCCTCAGCATACATATATAGTTCATACCTTACTTCTTGGGACTTTTTGTTATTCCCTAAGCTACCAGAAAATCTTAGAGGCTGTCGACATAAGACAATTGGGGCGATGAAAAAGGGGCTGTGATGAGGTCACTAACACGCTAACACAAGATGATGTCGTTGGAGCCTTCCAGAAGCTGTTAGAACGGTACTAATGCATTGCAGCCAGCGGAGATTATTTCGAAGAAGACCAGTATTTCATGTCTGTACTATCAGTAAAATAGCCATACGAAAAAATTCTTGAAATGAAATTGAAGGGACCTCGTACATATATGATGGACTCTACATCGATTTCGACAGGTGAGCTTCCGCCACAACAGGTAAGTTGCTCGGAAATCTACACACATGGTTTATTTATAGTGGTGAAGGCTTTGTGTAGAACTATCTACAGTAAATTAACGCGCCCCAAGATACTAACCTGCAAATTTCTACGAGTTAGCGCAGTATATACAGCGCATAGCCTTTCCAAATGGTAACCCTTCTGCTTTGCGTTGCTTAATTAAGTGATCTGGTGAGAACCGGTGTGTCAAAGTGATTGTGCTGTATTATATATATATATATATATATATATATATGTGTGTGTGTGTGTGTGTATACATTTATATATACATGCATATATATATATATATATATATACACATATATATATATATATATATAGTAATTTATAAAATATATATGGCGATTAAGCTACACTTAATATTCGGCGGTTCATCCACTATAGCATTCGTCAGGCATAAGCCTGACGAATCCTATAGTGGATGAAACGCCGAATATTTAGTGTAGCTTAATCGTCATATATCTATATATATAAAAATGTAAATGCTGGTTCGTTCTAAACGAATACAACCCTATTTCTACGTTACCAATTTATTTGAAATTTTCAGACAACCCCTCTTTAGAGTCGAGGTATGTTTTATGTTATTGAAATAAATTTACCTCGCGAATTATTAAAATATTAAATAAAATAAATATATTTTTTAACCGTTACTGCGAATCTGTTCTGTTGTAAAACTGAACTTCCGCTTCGATTCATTTCACAGCCACGAATTGACGAAAGATTTCATTTTCTGTTAACTCGATAAGTAAAAAAAAAAAAAAACTTACTCAGAGAGTGATCCGTGCTGAAATAATAATGTTATTATTTAAAAAGCCATTCTTAACATGGGGAAGGGGGGTATTTTGTACCTATTCTGTACTTTAACCTTACTATTGAATAAAAACATATTATAAAACTTTAATTAAACGTGGAAAACGATTTTTAAAAAAATAGCGCGGATCACTCTCTGCATTAGCACACACACACACACACACACACACACAAAAAAAAAAATAATAATCCCATATTTTAAAAATTTAAATTCATTTATGTACTTACCAATTTTTTAAATTTTATTTATGTTAAGGCTTTTCACTCATGAAACATTACGTTTTAATTGTTTAGTTTATTTTCACGGCATTGTTTACATAAAAAAAGTTTGTTTTAACTTTTTCTAAACTGTTTCATTTTTACGACATGCCTTAACGTATTATAAACACCCTAAACCCCCCCCATGTTAAAAAAAACAAAAAAAAAACGCCCTTCCATAAACCTCGAACGCCGTTCTTAACATGGGGAAGTTAGGGTGTTTATAATATGCTGGGGCGACTCGTAAAATTAACGAAGTTGCTATCTATTATTTATTGCAAAAATTGCTTGAAATTTATTTATTTGACAAAAAAAATTACATTTTGGTACTCCTTAGGTGTTGAGTTCCATGGCGACCAGTAGAAAAAAATAATAGTCGCTCCCTTAGTCTCCCACCTCACCCCGAACGTAACATATTTTATTTACTGACTTTGCCGTAACTAAACGATTATTTGTCACATTTACAAACATTTATTTATTTATTTATTTTGAAAAAAGTTTTACTTTTTATGAATATTAAAAGAAAAATGGGTACTCATGCAGAGAGTGATCCATGCTGAAATAATAACGTTATTATTTAAAAAGCCATTCTTAACATGAGGAGGGGAGGGTGTTTTGTACCTATTCTGTACTTTTACCTTGCAATTGATTTTTTAAAAAAACACGATTTAAAAAATAGCGCGGATCACTCTCTGCATTAGCACCGAAAAATGTTACTAAACATTTATTAATAATTTCGCACTTTTACAAACATTTTATTTTAAATTTCTTTTTAAATGACGACTTTTATCGACTTTTTGTTTAAAATATCCCCCCAATGGTGTTTATTCCGAAATCCGTTGTTAACATATAGAGGTTGGGGGGTGTTTATTCTGAAAGCCGTTCTTAACATTTGTGGAGGTTGACCTAATGTAAAAAAAAAATAAATAAATAAATTAAAAAAAAAACTAAATCATTTACTGATAACTTCTCACTTTTACAAATATTTTTTAATTTACATGCGCGGATGAACAAATTGTTGAATAGTGCGAAAACAAAACATTTAGGTCCACCGCCACAATTTTCTTTTTTAAATGACGACTTTTATTGATAAATAAATTTACTTCTCCGCAACTTTTATTGATAAATAAACCTACTTGTCTGCCACGGGCACTGAACCCCTCCTTTTTTTTAAATAGTATTTTCGGGTGGGTATGCTGACAACAAATATCAGTTAAATTTTGCAAATAGCCCCCCTCCAAAAAGGTGTTTATTCCGGAAGCTGTTCTTAAGATGAGGAAGTTGGGGGAGGGGTGATTATAAGGTGGACCTAATCTAAAAAAAACAAGTTGTGTATGCGCACATAAGCAACTACTTTTTTTATTAACCCTTTTTTTCACTTTTTTATTTAAAAATTAGTAAATTTCAATGCATAGAATAATAAATCATTTATCATTAATATGTGTTTTTGGTTTTGTGTTGAATGAAACTTTTTTTTTTCATTACAACAATAAAGAACCAATTTAAATCTTCCGGCATGCGTTTAAGGGTTACAAAATTATCAATAAATCGTTTAGTTACAAAGCCAACGTCAGTAAATAAAAAAATGTTACGTGCGCATGCATTAGCCTTGACTGGAGGGGGGGGCTAAGGGAGCGACCATTAAATAATTATGCTGGTCGCCATGGAACTCAACGCGCAAGGAGTACCTAAAGTGGCACTTATGTTACCGTGTTATTTTTTAAAATAGTATTTTCCTGTTAAATTCAAATTTTACAATATGTTTTTCTTTTATTAATTTGTTAAGTGAAAGTACAGATAACCCGGTCGGTTTTTAATGCGAGGAAAATCTACCCCTCCCCCCCAAAAAAAGGGATACTCTGGATAATAACAAAACATTAAAATTGCCTCAGTCTCGAAAGATTTCTTCTCTACTAAACGAGGAAAAAAAACGGTGAAGTGTAGTTCACCTTCTGTTTCTCTCCCCCTCTCTCAATATCTCTCTATCCATCTCTCCCTTTCCCTCTCTCAATCTCTTTCTCTATATATCACACTCTACATCTCTCTTTGAGTCCCTTTCTCTCTCTAACTCCCTCTCTCTCTCCTTTCCTCTGTTTCATCCCTCTCTGTTTCTAACTCTCCCCCTCCCTCTGTTTATCTATCAATCCCTTTATCTCTCTATCTCCTTCTCTTTCTCTATTTTCCTCTCACTGTCTCTTTTCTATCTATATATCTTCCTCTCTATCTTTCCATCTCTAATCCCTCATCCTATTTTAGTCTCCTAAATTAATTACAGTGAATAAGGCATTGTCAAAACATGGATAAATCCTATTTTGGTCATCTAATTTACTGACTGTGAGAATAGAAGTTTTTTGGAAATTACTGCAACCTTGAACAGCACCAGAAGTAACTGGTAAAACCTTTCTAATTAAATTGATTTTGGCAGCCATTTGGTAACAAAATGACATAGTCTTAGCCCTTGCTGCATGAGAAATACCTCCGACCTTGCTGCCAAGTAGAAGAATTATATATTCTACTTTAAAACATTCAATTTTTCACAAATCTCACGTTCGACATCTCCAAAACATCCAATATGGGGAAAAACATTGCAAAAATGCAAACTTATTGTTTAGGATAAATGCACAATGGTACGCAAAAAATCACTTGAGGCTCTTGGTCGATCCTTGCAAGATTTGCGTGGCAATTTCAGACCATTTGGGAATGCAGTAATATTGCTTGCAGGAGATTTCAGACAAATGTTACCTGTTATTCTTTAATCAACACCAGCAGATAAAATAAATGCTTGCCTCAAATACTCTACTTTTTTGTTCCATGTGAAGACATTAAACTTAACTCAAAATATGCATGTACAGTTGCAGATTGTTCGATCCGCACAAAAACTTTTGCATCACTTGTGGGAAATTGGGTACGAAAAATTGCCAGCTGATCAGAGTTAAGGGCAAAATTCTTTGACTTCTGTATTTTCTGTAATTTTATTTCATCAAAATAATAGTCAGTTTAAAAGGTTTTTGCAGATATTCAAATTATAAGAATTCCATTTGACTGAGTTAATGAGCTATTCTTGCAGGTCAATACAAAGATGCCCATGAACTTAACGCTATAATTAAATGTAAAATTCCAAGTGAGGTAGTCAAATACAAATCCATCGACACTGTTGTGAAAGCAGATAAAGTGGTTAATTATCCAACAGTTATATTTGCCAGAGATGCCACCGCATGTATTGCAACTGAAATTTGGTGAACTAATTATCATGTTGTGAAATATAAACCAATCCAAGCTTTGCAATGGCACATAGATGCAGTAAAAAAAAATAACAAAAAATATCATAGAAACAACAATCTTAACAGGACCTTTCACAGATGAATATATTTTCATTCCATGCATTCCTATGATTCCACCGGATACATCATTACACTTTAGCAAATTGCACTTTCCATTTTTATTGTCATTTGCAATAACCATCAACAAAGCACAGGGAACAATCTTTACAATTGTGGGCCTTACAGTTACACACTGACTGTTTTTTACATGGACAATTTATGTTATATATTCAAGAGTCACCAAACTGGAAAATCTCTATAACAGCTAAGAAAATGGACACACAAAAACTGTGTACCCATGCAAAATGGAAATTTAAACCTATAAGAAACATGCTTTTTCTCCTTTTTGGAACTTTTTCCATTGCGCCAATTTGAGCCACAGCAACGCGTGGCAGGGTACAGCTAGTATTTTATAAATTACTAACTGAGCACTTTTGAAGTAAATATTTAAAGTTTACGCATAAATCTATACTTTCGTATATTAAATTTATGTGAGTGAATTAATTAGTTATATATATATATATATATATATATATATATATATATATATATACTACCAAAAGTACCCATCGTTGACTGGTTTCATAAACAGCCTTCAGAAAATGGACTCTGATTTTTGAAAGTATGATAGGTTATGAAAAGGAAGGGTTGCAAAGAGATAGCTTCGAATTTGGGGGTATCAAAACCAAAGAAAAATATGATGAAAGTAAAAATAAAATAGATAAACCCCATAATTAATTATACCATACCAGTTCACATTGAAACACTTATCACAATATTCTGTGGATCTATATTAAAACGTCCTGGATATGACCTAAAACTATATCCGATGGTGAGACCCCAACTTGCGGGCCTTGGGGAGTGTAGAACCACCCTTTAATTGCTATTGCTCCCAGGTCCACTCTGATCCGAAGTAGTAGTACCTGTTAGGGTCCCAACTATGAGTTAAGTAGAATCCGACTTAAAAAAAACATACTCCATTAAAACTCGATTCGCCATTAAATAACCTGAAAAATGTTGATATGCCGTAAAACAAAAACAACCAACAAAATCTATATTAAAAACCTTGTTAAACTTTGTGACATATTTCCATTCTAAGAGGTCAGGCGCGAAAGAACACCCCATAATTTTAGTATACCATATTTCTTCAAACTGAAACATAATTATCAAAGTATACTTCCGCAGATAGATATGAAAAATCTTTATTAGAGTGTGTGCCTGTTTCATTTCTATGGAGGTCAGGCGCGAACGCAGACCCCACAATTTTATCATACCATTCCTATTTAAGTTAAAACATACTTATCAAAGTATTATTATGTACATCTATATCAAAAACACTTGTAAACGTTTTTTAAATTTTTTAATTTTTTTATTTGCATACTTTGTGGACCAGGCGCGAACGCAGAGCCCACAATTTTAATGAATCATCATAAAGCCAGATCAAACATACCCATTCATGTGTCTCGATACATCTTCTATCATTATATGTGATCAGTTTTCTAGAATAGTCAACCATATAGGAGACTATTCGTGACCAGACACACACACACACACGTTCAGCTTTATATATATATATATATATATATATATATATATATATATATATATATATATATATATATATCCTTAGGTGCATTTGGAATTGTATCTGTTTTTAAATACACTAATAAATTTCTAAGCACAACAATTATAGGGTTGGGATTTTTTTTGCTGAAACTTCATTACAAAATCCCCGATGTGATCTAAGTAGGAACGTGGCAACTATGAAGGACACAGTTCAAAAGTCTATATTATCTTTTATTATCTACTAGCATGGGTTCCCGGTGTTGACCGGATGTTTGAAAGTGTATGCTGAGCAAAGAAAAACGGTTATTTTTTAAAACTTTTACCCTCATTATGACCTCTTAAAATTTATTGTTTTGGGATAAAATTACGTTATAAAGTTAGATCCATGTCCAAGGAAACTATATCCAAAATCTAAAGTGTTTAGACCCCAAATTGTCGGAGGAGTTTAGTAGAGTTCTCAAGGGTCAAATCCTTGAACTGTGACCCCTTCAAAGCCAAATTTTTGGGCGAAACCTGATCACATAGATTTTCCAAAATCTCAGTGCCCTGTATATCAAATTTCGAGTCTGTAGTCTGAAAACTGACAGAGTTATTTCGAAGGAAAATGTACAGAGACACACAGACTGACAGACACACAGACACACAGACACACAGAAATACAGACATGTTCACTTTTATAGATATATATATTTTCAAACTAAGGGATAAGATAAGAAAAATCCAGCTATCAAAAACATATAGTTTTTGATACAATCACGCAAAAATTTAAATCAACTTAGTCTAAAATAATCAACTTTCCTCTGAAAGTATACTACAGTTTGATCGAGCTTTATTGTCGAGAACTGTGTTTAATCTGCTCAGGAATAGCTAGTAGGATTAATTTCAAAGAATACTAGAGAAAGGGCAAGTAATTTATGCTGATTTTCCCATATAAATACACGTTTTACTCTTGGGTAAGATGCAGTATATTTGCTAGTTTCGTATCTATATTAATTTAAGTATATAACTGTGTTTACGTCAATAATCAGCCATGTCGAGCTATAAAATGCTTGTGAAATAATGGCATTTATATTAGGTTGAGAGAACAATTTGAATATTGCTTCTGTATAAACGCGTACGAAAGAAGTCGATACAGATATAAAATCACAGTTTGTAATTAATAATTTAAAGTAAAATATTAGAACAAATCTATTTCTTTTGGATAATGTATAATCACACAGATGTTGAAGACATGATTAATTTCACAGGTTCTACTAGATATTTTTTGTTGTTAAAACCATTACAAACGATTTGCGAGCGATTTTTATCAATTGTAATTATTGAATTTCCAACCAACTGTGAGGTGCAAGTGATTTTATCTTCGACGGTCACATGAATTAACGCGAATTCTCTCGTTCGCATGCAAATTGTATTATGCTGGGCTGCGTAAAGGCAATTTGTAAGAATGTTGAATAGCGTTTGGAGAAGGGAACCCTGTATACGTTGAAGCTTGACAAATTATTTTCTTTAAGACAACATGAAGAAGTCAACAGGGGACTACAAAGAAAACGCAGTTGTTTATTACTGAGACAAAATACAATTTGTAACGGAATTATGTTGCATTATACTTAACTGAAATCTTATTTCTATCGCAAACCTAACAAATCTATAAGAAAAAAACTGGGTAAGATTTGTATTATTAAATCAGAGATAATGGAAAAATGGGGTTTCAAGTTCGAATTTAGTTTGATCCATGAAATCACTTTCATCAAATCTACGTCTGACCTTGTCTATTACCGTCGTGTGGAGTAACTAAATAAAATTACACATTGTAGACTTCGAACCACGACAGACGTTGTTTTGAAAAAAATTCATAAAAATAAAAATTAGATTTTGTACATTTTGCCAACCTAGTGGTTGTCATCTTTCTTAGTAAACGCTTGGTGTAAAGAAATGTCATTGGATTTTGTTCTAGGAGGATCGACATCGTTAGATATCCGCCGGTAGAAAAGGTATGTTTATTGTTGATTACCTACGATGCTCCTACCGGTGAAAGCTACGATTTCCTTCAAAATTATTTTTTCATTTGACCAGTTTCCCCTTCGGGTGAGCTAGTTTTTCTATCTCGCTGCTTTGAAAAACAATAAGAATAAAAGACTTATTACTAAATGAGATAATTGAAATTGCCGATGTTTGGAATCTAGTAGAAAATGTTTTATTGTCCTTCGGTCTAGACTGAAAGTTAATTGTCGCTAGTATTCACAGTCAGTGACGAGGATATTTTTACTAGACTGAGGCAAGCTTTATTTTGTCCCTATCCAGAACGTCCCATTTGTAGGGAGAAGTGAATTTTCTCCTTGTGAAAAATCAAAATGATGTAAAATGCTTCCCTCGCGGAAAATCAAATAAATGGAAGCATGAGTGTACACAAAAAAAATCGGAAATAACAGCGTGTATTTTAATTTAGTGCGATCACAGCGTCTCTATAAATATCTTGGTCGAATATAAAACTTAAGTATACAATAACATTTTGTTTGTCTGTAATGGTTCTGTTTCAAATAGCATTTCCATCATTTACTGTATTGATGGAATAAAGCTGTCTGCATAAAATCTTCTTAATAGCAATGAGCCCGGCGTTTTCCGGTCGTAAAATACGCTTAAATATGACATGTTAATTCATGAAAATTTTGTATTTTTTATTAGAGCCAATTTTTCTATTGTGTATTATATTGTATCCAGTATATAGTAGAACATTTAAAGTATTTTTAATATATAACTGAGGTGCAATCAGCTTAAATCGAAACAAAAACATACAGCTATCCAGCTTTATTCGTTATCATCTGAGCTAAATCCATATGCATAACAAAACTTTAAAAATGATATTGTAAAATGTAAAAATGTATATTTGTGAATGCGTAGAAGATATACGTTTATTCGGCTTATCGGCTTATGCCTGTCGAGATTTAATTTTCCTATCTTGACTTAAAGCAATAACTTTTACAGCTTAGAAACTAAATAACATTTGTTCTAGGTGTCTGAATGTACTGTATATCAAGTTTCAAGTCTGTAGACAAATGAGTTACGGATTCGTTCACACAGACAAATAAAGTCACACACACACACACACACGCATATATATATGTGTGTGTGTGTGTGTGTGTATAGTCAAAAACGAAGTACATTAAAAGAAAATTAATCTTATTTTGATTTAGATTTTTCAAACACCTGTGTGTTATGTTGTGGTGATTATTTTTTTTATTTTGATATATAACGGTTTCATGACACAATAAAAAACAATAAGAAAATTATTTGAACACAAAATTCGATTCACCAAGTTAGAAAGATTTATTGTTTTTTATAAAAAATTCTTGTATTCTAATACATTAATCTTATCTCCTATATTGTCAGATGTTCACCATAATAAATGTGAAGTCTTACCTGTAATTGATGCATTCTATCAGAAATACAAAAATATAAACTCACGAGGAATATTTACTGTTTTTATTGTTGTTTTCATCATCTATTATCATGTTTTATTTCGGTGTGGTATGTATAAACAAATAAGCAACAATAAGAGAAAACACAGTTCTACACACTTGTAAAGATATACGAATGTAAGTGTATCGAACTATAAGTGGCACATATATATATATATATATATATATATATATATATATATATATACATATAGTGTAAGCAAACAAAAATAATATCGTTTTTGACATGAAGTTGGACATCAGAAAACGACATTATTTTCGCACCATACTAATAGTACTCTGAAAGGGTTGATCATTTTAAACAAAAATGGAAACATTATTCACGCGGTCCAATTCCATGGCTTAGAGATAGACATGCTGATTATCAATTAAATGGTTGATTCCTGGCTTGGGATAGATACTAGTCCATCCGTACTGAAATGCTGTGATTAACTACATCTCTCTCTTTCTCTCGCTCTTTCTCTCTCTCTTTCTCTCTCTCTCTATCTATCTATCTATATATATATATATATATATATATATATAAATACTAACGTCCCTATAAATGCCACAATTAAAATAATCCTTACTCAAGTACATAACCACAACACAATACCCCCTCCAGTTATAAAACACCAACATTCTAATGCTAATCGGATGAAACGATAGAGAGCGCATGAAAAGAATATGGCTGAACAACAACTTTTGTGGGTCGTTTTATACAACATGCCAACTGAAATAAAAAAGATCGCTCGGCGAATGAAAAAAAAAAACAGAAAAATCGGAAAAAAGAATAACTTTACCGTATTCAATCAGACGTGCTTTAATAATGACTTACTGTCAATATATATATATATACAGTGATGATCATATTTATTGGCACGGTAAAATAAAAGTTAAATTTTGTCTAATAAATTCTAAAAAAGGGATTAAATTAAAGAAAATAACAAAGTATATTATGTATTTTTAACTGGCCTTTCCGATGCAGCAATCGGATTTTAGAAAAAATAAATAACAAAGGAACAACAAACATAATTGCAAAAAACCCTTGTTCAAAATTATTGGCACGATTTATTTAATAATCAATTGTATAGCCTTTGGCCTTGATTACCTTCCTCAGTCGCTTTTCATAGTTTACAACCAAGTTGTAGCACTCTTCAGTAGTAATTTTAGCCCACTCTTCCTGACAATAATCCTCCAATTGAATAAGATTCTTAGGCTTCCTTTGCATTACCCTCAATTTTAATGTTCTCCATAAATTTTCAATTGGATTAAGGTCTGGGCTTTGTGATGGCCACTCCAAAACATTAATATGATTGTCCTCAAGCCATTTCTTAGTCAGTTTAGCCGAATGCTTTGGGTCATTATCTTGCATGAACCACCAACGACGACCAAGTGAGAGCTCTTTAGCAGAGTCTTTCAGGTTTTCATCGAATATTTTAACATAATCTTCCTTTTTTATGCTACCTGTGACCTTAACAAGTCGCCCTGGTCCAGAGGCAGCAAAGGATCCCCAAAACATCAAACTGCCTCCACCGTGCTTCACTGTGGGTATGGTGTTCTTAGGCAGGAAAGCTTCGCCAGATTTTCTGTAAATATAAGACACTTTATTATGGCCAAATAACTCTATTTTCGTTTCGTCAGTCCATAGAACACGTTTCCAGAATGCAACATCTTTATCAATATGACGTTTTGCAAAGGCTAGCCTTGCTTTCAGGTGCATAGGCTTCAATAAGGGAGTCTTTCTCGGACGACATGCTTTTAAACCAGCTCTCTTCAAAACTCTACCAACTGTATGTCGAGATACATTCACTCCAGAGGTGCTCTGTTCATCAACAATCTCCCCAACAGAGATCCTTGGGTTTTGTTTTACTTGTCGAACAATTTTCCGTTCATCTCTTGGGGAAAGAATCCTTTTTCTCCCTCTACCCGCTAAACTCATAACGTGGCCTTGCGATTTGAACTTGTTTATTATGGCTCTAACAGTGGATTTGGGAAGGTTTAGCTTCTTTGAAATCTTATCATAGCCCTCCCCATTAGTATGGCATGCTACAACAAGCTTCCGGACGTCTTCGCTGTGTTCCTTAGTTTTAACCATGGCGATTGAAAATTATAATTTAGTCACTTATAATAGTTTAAATAAATCGCTATCTAAAAATTATCTGAAAAAAATTATTCACTGAATTAGCGTTAAACAAGCATAATATGGCTATAAAAAAGTTCAGAAAGCACGTAAACCGGAAATTGATTGATATTATACTGATACTAAAAGAAAAACAAAGCCGTGCCAATAATTTTGAACAAGGGTTTTTTGCAATTATGTCTGTTGTTCCTTTGTTATTTATTTTTTCTAAAATCCGATTGCTGCATCGGAAAGGCCAGTTAAAAATACATAATATACTGTGTTATTTTCTTTAATTTAATCCCTTTTTTAGAATTTATTAGACAAAATTTAACTTTTATTTTACCGTGCCAATAAATATGATCATCACTGTATATATATATACTCCTATAAATTTGATTTTTAAGTGCACTGGTATGTATATCAAAGACGCTTTTTTCTTTATATTTAAAAAGTAACTACACCTGTGTTAGATATGAGCCATGCAATTGCATTCATTTGCAAAAGAACTAATTTGCATATTCCTTTAAATATTCATTCAAATGAACTAATTTGCATATTGTTTTAAACATTCATTATAATTGATTTCCTTCTAGTATTTCGATTTTCTTATTGGTTGATCATCTTTAGTTAACTATACAGATATTCTACATGATATATACTTGCGTAATATTTGCCTAAAAAGGTTATAGAAAACACAAACCTCTTTTTATATATATATATTTATATATATATATATATATATATATATATTTATGTAAGTGTATATATATATTTGTTTAAAAATTTTACCTACTAAACTCCTTGTCAGTTGTTGGTCTGCATACATTAAAATTAATATTCAGTGTATTCAAAGCCATACTTAATTATATTTGAGTTTTAACCTGGATATCGGGGCAAACGTGTGAAAATTTAAAAAAAAAATGGAATATGCCAGTTGAAGGTCGAACGACGGCATTGCGAGCATACATGCCTAAAGTTATAGCTTTGGTTCATGTTTACGTGTCACACCTTGCAGCAAGCACGTCTTAATAGCTCAGACATAAACCTCAATAGAAAAAGTAACTCCGAAGCTAATCGTTTTGGTTTTCATTCATGCACGAATTTTTTTTTAACTTTTGCAATTATTAATATGTATTTGGTCCAACATAATATAATATATTATTATTAATAATAATAATAATAATAATAATAATAATAATAATAATAATAATAATAATAATAATAATAATAAAACAAGATTAGAACCATGACAAAAAAATGTTAAATGTTTTTATTCATAATTATACGGATAAATTAGAGGCAAATTTAGAAAGATATCAACGGAAATATGCACAATTATGGAGTGAAGCAAGGAACATCTTCGGTTCGCAAAGGATATCGCAATTTTACAAGAACGTAGTCATAAAAAACTAGTTCTTAAATTTAACAGTAAATTGCAACATTTAATATACAACAAGGTAGAATGTACCACCAACTCCAATATTGGCAAGAACGTCTTCAATCTTTCTTCCCATGATATTTCTTCCTCTGAACTATTAATACTTGATCATGGTTTAGACTCTTGTATTCCATTATCTGGCGTTAAACTTGAAGAGGTATTTTCTGAATTTGTAAATCGTCAATTCCCAAGCAAAGAAACTTTCACCGGTCTCTGATATTAAAGTAAGGGATTTAAAAGCATGATTAAACGACCGAGCCCATAGCTATGCAAGTACACCAATTTTCCATTCAGTGTTTAAATGGCGCAAAGAGCGTTATGCAAACTCCACGGAAAATAAATGATTAGTTATTATTAGACAAATAAAGGTTCCTGGGTTGTAATACTAGATTACCATGATTATGTCCACAAAATGTCTACCATACTGAACGACAGGGAGACATTTATAAAAATGGGTCATGTCGCAACTCATTATCGTACAACCTCTTTAGAATCTAAATTTCAAAAGAAATTAGTCAAGTGGGTCCGGAGTGGTGTACTGCCATCGAGCATAGCTAATGGGATTTTACTCTCAGGATAAACCCGTCCTATATGGTTTACCGAAAACTTACAAAATAGGTATTCCCTTAAGGTCAATTTTTATCTATGGTAGGGTCTTCACAGCATAAAGTTGCAAAATGGATCTTAAATATTTTGCAACCAGTCTTAAAATATTACCGTAAATATTGTTTGAAAGATTCACTTCATTTTGTAGACTTTATTCAAAGGTCTAAGATTGTTATTAAATTTATGTGTCCTCATGACATTAACAACCTGTTTACTTGTGTCCTGATTTCGGAGACTATAGATATCTGTACAGATTTTTTTATATCGTAGGCAGACATCGCCTCCTCCCATTTCTGAAAGTATATTCGTTGAGCTGATGAAATTTGTCACTACATCTGTTGAATTCAATTTCAACAGTGTAATGTATCGGCAAATAGGTGTGTCGATAGGCTCAGTTTTGGGCTCGATAATGGCGAATATCTTCGTGGCTTTCTATGAAGAGCAATAGCTCTCTAGACCCATGAAACTCTTGGTCTATTTTCGCTATGAGGACGACACATTTTGCCTTTCCGATAACCAAATACAAGCAAATATTTTTCTTCTTACTTAATAACATGCATCACGCGTTGAAGTGTACTTATGAAGGAGAGTCTGATTCGTCCATAGCTTTCGTCGATGGTAACGAAAACACAATTCAGTCATCTTACATCAATATATCGTAAACCTACGTTCACGGGATTGTATACAGGCTGGGATTCATTTTGCCCCGAAAACATGAGATAAATTTAATTTGGACCCTAACAATCGTACCCTTATAATCTACTCAATATCAAAATTGGATGAGGAATTTAAAATAATTACTGATACCCTCTCCAAAAATGGGTACCCTCTTGATGTGATTTGGTCAGTTATACAAAATAAAATAGCAGATCCCTCTGTAACTAAAAGTTCGAACGGTTAATAAATGTCCAGTGTATCTGCGTTTACCTTGGCTGGGGCAGCGAGAAATTCGCAAAGCAAATCAGCTCAACAGTGTAAAATTGTTAATTTGCTTTAAATGTGTGTGTTGTGTTCTTTACGAAAACTAATGCCATCCTTTGAAAAGATGTTCGACCCCCCCATCATAATAATACTGAAATTTACAATTTTGAACGTAGTTGCAGCGCCAACTATGTGGGGCGAACAATATTAAGATTGGATGGAAGCGTCCAACAACACGTATCTACAGCTTTGATAAAACGAGGGCGAAACCGATCAGCTGACTCACCTATTTTTCTTCTCTTCTCTTTACCCCGTTCACTTTATTTTAAACGTTTTTAATCATAGAGTTAAGTCCCCGCTTCATGATTGCGGTATATATATATATATATATATATATATATATATATATATATATATATATATATATTGTATACATACTTATGAAAATAATATCAACAAATTATAAACTACTATACATTATAAGCTAAGAGATTTAAATTGTATATGGTTTTCAATTCGGATAAATTGTTTAGTTATGATAAATGACTGAAATAATCAATCGTTTTCTAATTTCGTTTCATATATACAAACATCTATAATAGTTTTTAATTTGTTGATATTATTTTCATAAGTATGTATACAAAACTTAGAATTATTAAATTTACTAATTATTAAATAGAACATTTTGGTAGAAGATTCATAAATTAATTAAAATTGTTAGTACGAATAGTTGGGTTTAATGACTTTGTTTGATAAAAATTCAATATGGCGTAATGGAAAACTATAAAGATAACTGCAGCTTCTCTTCCAATGTTCATATTTTTACCAGGGCAAATCACATTTCAATTCCTTTTAAGGATTGACTGTAGCTATTACTTTTGATGAGCTACGGGGATAATAGATTCACTGATTGATATAATAATTAAGTGATTGATTTTGCGCTACGAAACATATAATGTCAAGAATTGTATAAGTCAGCTGAATTAAAGGAATAAATTAAAAGATGGTCAACATCATGAATTTTGGAATATAATTTTTTGTCATATATATATATATATATATATATATATATATATATATATGTAAAGTTAGTCAGGTTTACATAACATTTTGTTTGATATTTATATTAAGATCATTTTTAGACGTTAGTAATATGCAGAGATGTAGTAGCAGCCAAAAAAGACAAAAAGATACAAATTAAGGCATGATGTTGAGTGTAGGCAAAAAACATTTGAAACAATCATTCATATTTCATTTTATTGCGTTCAAAAGTTTCTATAACGTTTATACTGTTTCTATAAATATTAAGTATAACTGATCTCCCTATTTATGTCAGTGGAGTCTGAGCGAATTGTTCTATTATATATTTCGAGCACATATCCTTTCCTCAAATGTACTGTTTAATTCTTATTCAAACGTGCATATAAAGGTCGGGGTGGTAATTCTTAGAAAGTGAAATGGATTTGAACTCAAATTATTTTTTTATTTATTTCATTCGCTTTTAAGCTTATTAGTGTCAACATTAATATTAATCATTTCATTTCTTTTTTTTATTTTTCTTACATACATTATATATATATATATATATATATATATTATAAAAACTTTTAATCAGTTATTTTCTACAGTTTTCTGAGTTCGATTTAGATTCATTAATTAATTTACATTTTTCAGAGCATTCGGGGGGGGGGGCTGTAACTCTGGCGAAATGAATAGCTGCTCCTTTCTATCCGATGTCTATTTCCATCTTACTGTTTATAAAGACGAAATCCTGTTAATTCAGTCGTTAATGAAGCGGTTGCTAAAATGTTTGTTTTCTTTCTTTTTTGTTTCTAATTACGTATTCGATGTTAAAGTAGATATTTATCATCTAAGCGGAGATTCTTCTCTTTGTCGTCAAAAAAGACTAATTTATTCAAGTAACCTGAAGGTAAAAACAGGCAAGAAATCAATTAAATTTTTAATCAAACTAATAAATATATCACACGTAATAAAATATATAAAAAGATAAATAAACTTTACATATAGGTATATATGCATGTGTGTTATATTGGTTTTGAGTAATCTTCGAACAAAATTATCTGGCTATTATGAGTTTTAAGATGACTGCAGGACTTAAAGTCATCTAATGTAAACTATATTATGCTTAATTTTATGCTATGACCTCCCACGCCAATTCCAAATCCTTTTCAATTGTGGGGAGGATGTGTGAAGCAGGGGTGGCGCATTACTTATTTCTAATTTTATATCTTGTTTCTCACAAAGTCGGTATGTTTAAAGTTTAAAGAGTTGAGCAGCATGGCCGTGACAGTAGGAAATATGGTTTTTTTGTTTGCTTTTTTTTACAAGGTGATTACCACTTATCGAGGCCCGGAAGCCACTCAGAGATAAGGGTTATTGCATGTACAGTACGTTAGTGTGGGGATTTAATAAAAGTGTCCACTTAAGGGGGCGGTTCATCAGGAATTTGTTTACGTTGGACTTGAAGACATCCAGGTTGTAGTCAGGTGGGAAGCAGGCAGACGGAACAGAGTTCCACAGGCGTGCAGTTCTAAGAAAGAAGCTTTGTTCATGGAATCTACGTTTTGATTTTGGCACAGATAAAGAGTGGGGAAATTGTTGACAGTGGTTTCAGTTAGACGGGTGTTTTTCGTAAAAGATTGGCGAAGAGGGACCAGAGATTGGAGCTCAGACGAGCACCTGCCATGGAAATAACGATAAAACAAAGATAGGCTTGTAATGTCTCTTCTGTGGGAGAGAGATTGCAGGGAAGAGAAAAGGCATCCCCCACTACGCCACGAAGTCTATTTTGTACTGTGTCAAGGAAGGATAGGCTGTGTTTTTGAGCTCCAGCCCAGATATGGCAGCAGTATTCCATCCTTGGGAAGAAGCGAAAACTGAGATTTTTTATATAGAGTTAAGACAAGGCAAAGGGGAGAGAACATATCTCACTTGCACATGAACATTTTGTAATGATAATACCGATAATGTTACTATAATAATGAATCTGAAAACAACGGACTAAGGTATTGTGAGAAATATTAATGCATATTTGATGTTCTATTAATGTAGTTGAGTTGTTTATTTTAATACTTTAATTCCTATTGACGTGCTGGAAGATTAGAATTTCAGAAGGGATATATTAGTGGTATCTATGCAAAATGGTATATGGTAAACAACAGGCATTTGTCTCTGGATGACTATATATATATCATGTTGAGAAGAAAGTTATTGCGTGTTTTTTTTTTACTTTTAACTTCAGATAAACATATCTCGGCTCAAACAAAAATGTATTAATCAAAATAAGAACTATCAGAATCAATCACTCGTTCTAGTGCAAGAAAGTTGCTGAAGGCGTTTTTGATATTGCTTAGGTTTTTGAAACAATTCTTACTCAGAAAGTATTCGAGATGCTTTAGAAAAATGATAGTCGGTAGGTGAGATGTCTGGTGAGCATGGCGGAGTATAATGGAGCAAGCAGAGTTTCAATTTCTGGAGCGTCAGCGTCTAACCACTGAGCTGAGTGTCCCCGGTTGTCGTAAAGCACCCAAGTCACAACTCGGTCGAAAAACGATTCGTTCTTGTTACGTAAAAAAGGAAAGATAACACTTCATAACGACCTTTCTTTTTGTGTTGTCGTTAAATCTGTGAGGCACCCATTTATCAAGTTTTTTGTCTTTCTATTCTCTCTGAAGTGGTTGGAAATCGATGTGTACGTTACGTTTAATTAACAAGTATATTCTCGAACCGCTGTGTGCAGATTAGCTTCGAGTTAGACACATAATGGACCGTTATCAACATTAGATGGCCGATTACTACGCCCATCATCTTACAGACTCTCGTCACCGCCACGAAATTTCGTAAACCACCATTGTGTTGTGCGTTCAGTAGTGGTTTCACGGGCCAAACGCTTCGTTGATATCCCGAGCTGTTTAAGCAGCATCTCCTGCTAGCTTAAAATACAATTAGAAAATTGTGCGATATTGTTTTTTTTTTTGTATCTTGTATTCAACCTTCTGAACAGAAGACAACATTTTTTAACAGGATTGTTATTTAAACAATTTGATACTGCGAGAATCGCTTTTAAAAATGATATATAAATAAAAGCATTACAACAAAAAACTTATTCGAAAACACATCTTTTGAAATTAAAATGAAAAATTCCGCAAGAACTTTTATGTCAACTTAATATATATATATATATATATATATATATATATATACATAGAGAGAGAGATATATATATACATGTATATATATATATATATATATATATATATCATACTAATCTATTTTACTATATATCTATTTATCGGGTTTTTTCTATTATATAAATGTTAGGAACTTTATGAGTATGTATAAGTTTGTTTCCTATAAACTCGAAAACGGCTGGGCCGATTTTTCTTAATTTCGTAGGAAAGTACTTGATGTGTCTGCGAAGGTTCTTTTGGTAGGTTTTGTCTCGGAATGTGTTCAATAATATCGAAATCGATTAAAGATTAGCGTATATTTTTCACAAATATTTTCACTTTTATACACTTTTATACACTTTTACCCAGCCTAACATCACATTACATTTGTGAAGTTTTATCACATCACAAGCAGAAATGCCCGGCATATAAAATCAACAGAGAATTACTTTATAAGACAGAGATGCGTTCGAGCACAATTGAACCATGATACGTGTTTGTTTGTTTTTTTTACGTTTGACTGTAGTTCAATTATTATGTCAAAATAGTTTTATAAAATCAATAGTTGTTTTATTTTTAATAAGACAAGGCACCTTCGCAAGGACTATTTCTGTTTTGAGCACAATTGAACCACGACGCTTGATTTTGAATTGAAAGCAATGTTAAATATCATAAGAGTTTCCGATGGGTAGCTAATCTGTACTGTAAGCCTCTCCCGGTCACCGGCCACCAGATGTAACATCTGACCCCGTCAAGGTCGTAATAGTCGTGATCGTCCTTCTCCTGGGAGTTCTTTATAAGATTCTTCCGTGTCACAGGTCTCGTCGTTGGTTTAAGATGCCGGCGTCAGCTGAAAATTAATCAGCTTTTCATGCAGGCCAAAGAAAAATAAACGCAAAGGTTTCTAGTCTACAAAAACTTAATTCACGAAATGTACAAGTATCTTGCATATGTACAATTGTTCAGTTCAATCTAGTTACATCAGAAAACATTCCGGAATCTTATTCTCTGTTCTCTACAGTGGCGACGGTGGACGAAGGGGTGGGGGGTCTTTCTGGGTTAGTGTTCTCTCTCGAGATCCGGCTCCAATCTGCTAATTTTGGCGCGATGATTTGCTTATATTTCGAGGAAAGAGTTGGTTGGGGCAAGCCGCTAAACCAATCATCGATCAGCACGTCTTTCGGAGACGTCCTGGTGTCTTGCATGATCTGAGATCCTGTAATCACAGCTCAATCTCATTTACACGCTTATATGGGTTGATCGTATGACTCCGTCCAATCCTACACTCAACAGCCAGACGCCATTGAGTCGGATTTCGTCAAGCCAAAAACGAAATTATATTTCGTTCTAGCTTTCCAAACAATAAAATTATATGTCTATTTTACAAAACACAATAAGTTCATCCTTTCAGCTAGCTTGCCCGCCGCTGCCCGGCCACCCAATAATGCTTAACAGACAATATTAGCATAATTCCCTGGGCTTACTCAGTGTTTCGGGGGTCTCAATCTCCCCCAATGAGGAGCTCTATCGCTCCATAAGGCGGTCAGCCAATAGTGCGATTTGAAAAACCGTGTTCAGTTTTTAGTTGATCTCTTTAAGCCTTAGACTAAAGATTTATTGGGCAAAGAGCTTTCTCGTGTAAAAACGGAACATAAAGTGTGGGAATTCTGACAAATCCAATATTTTTATGTAGTAATTAAGGTTTCTGATTGGTTCCTAGAAGATAGAACAATAAATGTATGGGAGAATGCAATATTTGTTCATTCCCATTCAATACTTGACCCCATCGGGTTTCTCTGCTTTTATATATATATATATATATATATATATATATATATATATGTATATATAAATATATATTTCTCTGCTTTTATATATATATATATATATATATATATATATGTATATATAAATATATATATATATATATATATATATAAAAGCAGAGAAACCCGATGGTGTCAAGTATTGAATGGGAATGAACAAATATTGCATTCTCCCATACATTTATTGTTCTATCTTCTAGGAACCAATCAGAAACCTTAATTACTACATAAAAATATTGGATTTGTCAGAATTCCCACACTTTATGTTCCGTTTATGCACGAGAAAGCTCTTTGCCCATTAAAAGATGTGAGTAAATTAAGTAGTTACACACACATATATATATATATATATATATATATATATGTAACTACTTAATTTACTCACATATAATTAATATACGAAAGTATAGATTTATGCGTACACTTTAAGTATTTACTTCAAAAGTGCTCAATATGTAGGTAGAGCTAGTTAGTAAGTTATAAAATATATATAGCGATCAAGCTGCACTAAATATTCCGGGTTTCATCC
This sequence comes from Euprymna scolopes, assembly GCF_053919585.1. Lineage (NCBI taxonomy): Eukaryota > Metazoa > Mollusca > Cephalopoda > Sepiida > Sepiolidae > Euprymna > Euprymna scolopes. The sequence goes on from NC_136485.1 coordinate 27,784,980, forward strand.
ACTCTAGGATTCTTCAGGCATATGCGCGAATTATGTGGTTGTTTGTCGTTTTTATATGCTCAGCTTCTATTGAAATTTTAGTTAGCCAATCAGCTTTCTAGTATCCACCGCGCCCTTCCTATCAGCTAATGATAATGCATTTATCGGACAAAGGCCGATTTTGACCTCTGGTTGACCTGTTCCTTTGTGTGTGCTCTATTTAGCCTGGATATTTAGCTTCTTGATATGTTTTAAATCTAGGTTAGTGTTTTTTTATGTTAGTTTATATATAAATATATATGTGTGTACACACATACTGTTACATGATAATGGCTGTCCCCTTTTCATGTAAGTATAAAAATAGAGAGATTTAGTTAAAATGAAAATGAAATAGAATAGACGAAATTCGAACCTCGGAAATTAGGTTTCGAAATTAATTACGAGAGAGACTTAGTAAATGGAATATAAAACAAACCATTTTTTAGCTTAGAGATAAAATAGTTTCGAGAAAAGAATGTGCGTTGTCAATTCTGTTATGAAAAATTCAATTGAGGAATGCAACTACAAGATAATTTAATAAACATGTTTTTAACATATTTGAAATATAGGTTACTGGGAATATAGGTTAAAATTACTTTTGTAAACAAAGGAAAAAGTTTTGGACACGCATGTCCAGAACACGTGAAAGAAGACACATGTTTTAACATGTGTATGACCTCATGGAAAATGGGAAGTTCTAGAGATAGTTAGAAAACTTTAGAGCTTCATGATGGTAAATGTGTTGTCAATTAGATGTCATTTTGTCTGATTTCGATAGATTCTTAAGAATTTAAGGGCCGTCAAAAGGTCAGACAGGCTAAGTGGAATGCACTTGTTATTTGATAATTAAGTTTTTATTCCATTTCTTTTCTAATATTTATTCATTTTTATCCATGTCATTCCTTCTCCATCTTTCTATCTCGGTTTTGTCGTCATGTGAAAGAAAATTTGAGCAGTTGCAATGTCGACACCGTTCATGCCAGCTTAACCAACGATTTTGTTTTATATTTCCTGGAAATGTAAAAATCAATTATATGTTATTATTTTGTTCCTGTTTTCCTCTCATTACAATAGTTCCAATTTCAACTAATAGTACCAGATCACATAATTAATTCTCGGGGGGAATTAATGCGGTGTGAACGCCCTCCCCCCACCCACTATAGGTTTAGTCGTACTTGTGAACGAGTTTTATTCCCTTTGATTTGAAGAAATGACTTTCTCTGGGCATAATGTAGCAGGACCTACCAGACCTCCACGGCATAGATACACTAAGGTATACACGAAAAAGCCATGTTACACTGCTATTGCTTGTTACGGCTCAGTGTGTAGTTTTCTGAAAACGAAATAGAAAAAATAATCCGTCTCGTAGAAAAATGTGCTACGTTAATTTTCTGTTCTCAACCACGCGTTTGAACTGAGAATAGATCAGGAAACATCGGCTATGCTGGTACAGACATGTAATGCACATAAAACAACACAATCGCGAATATGAGATTTAGAATGGAGGCTCATAAGAAAAGGGGAAGCACATGAATAAAACAAAGACAGTTTCCTACGCTACAATACGATTCCAATTTAGATTCAATTGTACTTCATTCTGAATAAAGTGTGGGTTATGTACTAGAGATAGTTAAATGCAATGCTGTCATATTCTCGCAATAAACACTGCACACCATTTAGAACTATAACTCGCTATTTAAACGTGTGTATTTTTATCTCTGGTTATTATATATGCATGTTTACCGGTAGAAAAAATTAAATAATTTTTTTTTTATATAGATAGTGGAAAATAGACATCGCTTTCTTTTATTTTCTCCACCACAAATGTTTTTGACAAAGGGGTAAGCATTGTCGTTCATTATATCAGCTTTTATTCATGTCGTTTTCAATCTTTACTTTGAATTAGTATATTTAGCACGTTACATAAAGTGAATCCCCGCCTTGATTTCTATGAAAAGAATTTTCATTGGCAAAACCCTACTCTTGCAGCTTGTTTGTCAGATAAAATTAATTATGTAAATGCGTGACCACTAAATTATATTTTATTCCTTTTTTTTGTAATTATATAGTGTCTTTTTACGAATCGTTATCTCCTAAGATATTTATATACATAGTGAAAGACTTTATACAGTGATTTTGTTGTATTTTTTAAATTTTCTTAATTCCAATCTTGCCTCGGGTATTTCCATAATTTTAAATAATTTATTCTGATGTATGAAGAGTTTAAATCTCACCGAATGACATTGTATCGCAAAGAGGATTATAGGATTAAAAATCAATTTTGGCTAAATTGTAGTTGCTAATCCGTAAATTCTTTTTTATTAAAGAAAAAAGCTTTCATATTGAAAACGGTTCTTTAATCTTCATAAACTCCAAACATTTTGAACGATGAATCAGCATTTTCTAGAGACGCAGACATTTCTTAAGAGGAACAATAATAACATGTCTTGTCTTTAAATATTTAAATAACCAATTGCACTATTAGTAATAATAGTCCATTAAGTAAAGAATCTAGGCTATATTCATACCAATTATGTGTGGTTTAGCAAGCTGTACGAGAATCAGATATTCCAGTGGCAATAAATGTGATCAATCTGACCCGGTGTAGGAAAAAAAACTGAAATTGCTTTTATTCAAATATCCCCTAGAATGATATTTTATTTTATATGCTACAAAGTATAACACACGTGATTCATACGAACACTCGTCGTTTGTTCAAGTTTAATGTATTATAGTTTTATCTTGTTTTGTAATATTAGAAACTGTGATTTATTAGCGTTTTTAAGATGTTAATTTTCATTAATGTGACCGCTTTAATAAAAAATCAACCTTCCAAAAAATTAATCAACCGAACATTTCATCGAATACATTTTTTTACAATTGATATGAATTTGTATTTTGCTGGCGTGATATAAATTTCTTAATTAATTTAAATCGATTATAGTATAGTTATTATAAAATAAATTCTGTTAAAAAACGTGTGTGGCTATAATTATCGCCACATCTAATTTCTGTTAGAAAATATTTAAACAACTATATCAAACCATAATTTTGAAATTATATAATTTCCGTGTCTGAATGATAGATTTTCAGAAAAAAATCTACCTTAATTTTGATATGTTTAAAAGCTAATTTTCAATTGTCATTAATTACTTCTATATAAAATTATTATTTTTTATTTATTCTACCAGGAAATCATTTTCAGATTGGTTTGATTATGAAAAACAATTTACTTAAGACAAAAATTCTCATTGGATAATAAACATATTTATGAGACTTCGTGTAGCAGTCATCCATGTTTAAACAACGATACTATTGATTGGGACAACTTCAGAACATTCCTATCAGATATACCTCTGCGTTCCATGTTTAAAAAGAATGTGTTCTCTGTAGTATAAGAACTGACTGACTGCTTATTGTCGATATTGACGGCTTCATTCACGTAAAAGCCTAACAGTAACCGTTGTTTACTCAAGAATGTGCCGCTACCGTTGCGCACAGAAACGAATATTTCCATTGCTTTCAACAAAACAGATGTTATGAAATGAAAGCTACCTTTAGAAATACAAACCATAAATGTAAAAGAGTAATAAAGAATGCGAGATATCTATTTTCTCAGTATGGCAGGTTAAAAGTAGCAGAGCAGCGGCTTAGTTCTCACGAATTTGAGTAAATAATTAGCAGAACCCTCTGGAGAGGTTGATCCTCTATCCCAGCTATTATCAACTTACCTGGGGTATTTTGTCAGCATCTGACAAAGCAAAACTCCTTGTCGGATACTTTGCAGCAAATTCTACATTTTTTCATAGTCACGTTCTAGCTTGTTACAAGTTAGGTGGGCGGACTTTTAATGTATATATTTATATATATATATATATATATATATATATATATATATATTTATTTATTTATTTATTTATATATATATATATATATAAAATATATTTACATACATATACACACACGCATACATATTCAAAAGTTAGCCCAAACATTTCCAAACGTTTCGGCTGCACTCATAATTAATATTATTTATCTTAGGCTTCTTTGTTTTAATATACAACGCCTCGAGTATTCTTAGCCGCCCACCTAACTTGTAACAAGCTACCACGTGACTATGAAAAAATGTATATATATGTAAAAAAAAAAAAAAAAAATTTCTACATTTATTTCTACAATATTCCTAAGGATGATAGAAGCACTTCTGTCGAAAGCGCTCGCGATTATGGATCCAACATACAATTTTTGAAGTGTCAAGATTTTTTTATGATAGCATGCACCTGAGGAGGGGTGATTTTCAGATCGTCTAATGTGGCGTCTGTCCGCAAAGGAAAAGCAGTGAGGAGGTGGTTAGCAGGGTTCAGTGTGGATTTGGAGGCAGACCGACTTGCATGTTAGTTTTCTCGGTAGCTGAACAAACGGCCTCATGATTGCTGGATAGTGGGGTATTGTAGATTGCCCATTATTTACTACACTGTTGTAGATTTTCCAGAGGTCACGGGTTCCTAATTTCTGTGCTTCGATAAGTTTTTTGGTGGTTTCAGTAAATTCTCTCTTAGCTGTCGGTCTTTCTTTCTTAAAGTTACTTCTGGCTTCTATATTCTTCTGTTTTTGCGCGATGTCAGCTGCACAGTTGGAAGTAAACCATTGGGGAGAGTGAAACTTGCTATAAAATTTCCGCGTGGGAACATGTGCTTCAATTGCTGTTTTGAACCATTCGCTGGTTTCATTTGCACACTGTTCAGCAGAAGTGAAAAGATGGGGCGTCTCGGATGAGATACCCGATGACTTTCCAGTCAACCTTTTTATAATATCTCCTTGTTTTGAGCAATGGCTCTTCACTTTTGGCTCTAGAGTTTAGGGCGATTTCAACCATTATCTCTGCATGATCAGCGTTCCCAAGTGGGCTGTGGGCATTCGCAACACAATAATCGGGAACTGTGGTCAGAAACAGATCTAAAAGGGATGCGCGTTGTTATTGCTGGTCTGGGAAACGGGTTGGAAACGTAATCATCTGTAACAGGGAATGAAATATAGGGAAGCTATGTGTTGTGCTACCAGCTGCGTCTGTGTGATTAGAAAATCCAAGCCAGTTTCTGTGGTGGCCATTGAAGTCACCTAATACATGTACTTGTGGGTTAATGTCGAAGTAAAGTGCTGTATCTATGCTGTCAGAGACTTTGTTTATTAGGGTACAGTCCTGGTTCGACGGAGAGCGGCAGAGAAAATAAAACTTACTAATGTTATTGTTCATGTTAAGTCTAAAGCACATAAAGGCTTGGTTTTCCGATTCTAGTTTTGTTTCTCAGTCAACGGGAGGATGTTTCGAATATAGACTCCAAGCCCCTGCATATGTCTGTCAAAGTCTTTACGGCAGAGTGAGAGATATCCGGGCATGTTAAAGTAGTTAGATGAGATTTGTCCCGATGTTAAATTAGATCCGGTTTAAAAAGTGCTGTAGTTTTTTTATAAGTATGGTTTCTAGTAAGTTTAGTCGTCGTGTGCAGTTGTTAAGATATCGAATTTTGGTATTGTTAGCTAAGATATTTCTAATGTCGTACGACTGCAGCTTTTTATCATGGGATGTTACATTTTATTTTATTGCGCTATTGCTAGCTAAATGATAGGTTAATCGTCCTTAAGGTATTAGAATGGTCAAGTCAATCACCTGACCCCGATTAATTGAAAATATGTTCCAAAAGTTGTAGTTGATTGTATAAAATGGAGATCCGAATAATCTGACAGAGCTTAAACGAATTTGCCAAGAAGAAGTGGATAAAGTACCAGTTAACATTTGTAACAATCTTGTGAGGGACTATCCCAGACGTTTGAAAGCTGTTATGGCGATTAAAAGCAATATTACTAAAATCTAATACTATTTTGTGTGTGTTGGATACTTTTTAACCTTAGATATGACATTTATGTAATTATCTAATGGATGCGTAATTATATAAGATTTGTGATGCGAACTTTGTATTTATCATACAAAAATACATTAGAATAGCATTTTGCTTTAGTGTAATAAAATTTAGTGAACTTTTTGCGTGGTATCGGATACTTATATCACCCATTGTATATACTAAGTTTGGAAACTATATATGGCTTTTACGTTTTATTGTTACATAAATTTAATGCCAGACATAAAGCTACACAGAATTTTTCGCTTTTCATCTTAGTGAGGATTCGCCAGATATTAGCCGGACAAATCCTTACGAGAATGAAACTTATTACCTAGTTTTACATACTATGAATCACCGTCAATGTAAATGCTGAAAAGATTTACACAGAATTCTATATAGATGCATAAAATAATGCTAATTATATATGGATTTATATGCAATACTGTATATATTTATAGTGCTATGTAGTAAAACAAAAGTAACTTCAACGCTTTAAAAATGTATACGGGAATGGCGAGCTAAGGCACCTTGCGTAATAGATTAAGTATTGTGTAAAATTAAGTTTTTAGTGAAAGTTTTCTGTAAATTCGAGTTTAAATCCTCTCTGCGTGTGTAACCTAGTAAACAATTCCGGATTATGGATGATTTTTATCCAATCATGCTATTTCCCTCGGTCAAATTAATGGCTCCGTTAGAAATTCGGTGCAGATTTTGGACAAGAAGACTTCCCATATCTACGTATAAAGACATATGAAGATGATTGGAAGTACATCGGTCTGAACGTTTTAAAAATACCACTGAGGATGAGAACAACAGTCAGAATAATCAAATAATTTAAAGACGACAGGGAAGTATTAAAACGAGGGCATTTAATAATAGTACTTTTCTGGAGTGGTAGTTATAACAAGGTTTTATCGATATAATAATTTGTTTCTTATTAGTTAGTCCGTACGTTACGCTGTCAAAAAGCTACTGGCTTGCTCGAGTTTAAAATATACCAGTTAATATATAAAATCGTAAAAGATTAACAAAGGTCGCCTTTAATGAGTAACCAGTAATCAATACTAAATCCATTCGCTGATAAGTGTTTATGAGAAGCATGGAATGACAATTGATTAATCATGAATATTATAGGGAGATCGAAAATAATAATTGAAATTAGCATGATTCGTGAAAATTTCACAGAATTATAAATATCTTTAATTAACAAATATGTTTTGATAAAGCTAATATTTTTCTGAATAGAAAAAAGATTGGTTTTAGGACAGAAAGAATAATAACACGCAGCAAATATGTTATTAACAATACTACAAACATATTATTGGTTGTATCATACATATAGAACTAACCCAAACGAGATAAATTAGTAACTGCTGATAAATGCCCAGTAAATATTATTGGGCTACATAGTTCGATACAAATATTAAAATCACATTGTAAGCGACAATCTTTAATTTACTCTTTCAATCCATCTCCTCTTGGCAGAAAATGTTCGTCTATTTTTGCTCTGTTTTTCTGAACGTTTCCTATTAATCTTCGAAGACGTCTTTCTATAATACTATAAATAATCACTGGACGTTGCAATTACGACAAGTTTTTTTCTTCACATGATAACAACAATAACTATATATTATTTTATTCGTATTCGAAAACGATTTTATATCAAAGGGAGGTCATTGTTATATTCCTGTCAAGAGTTGCCAGATTGGCATTTTAAAGGTCAGATTTCGCGCATCTAGCCTTATTGAAATGGCTTCATTTTGAAAAGGTGTATTTCGTTTTACTCAAAGTGTAACGCACGTACTAAGTAACGGCTGAAGAAGCAGACTATTATATGGATTAAGAACTGTTAATTACTTGTGTTAAGTGATATTAGATTTAAAGATTATCATGATGTAGTACCGTTAAAAGCATTCATGTGCTCGCAATTATTACGTCAACATCAATTACTATACCATTGTTAAGGAGAGGTGCGAGCGAACTATTGTACAGGCAAGCATGGAAAACAATGTAAATGCCAGAAAAGGTGACCTAGGCTGCATCCAGGCAAGCAGGAAAAGAACAATGTGTCGGTCCCAGGAAAAGGTGAGCAAAGCTACATCTAGGCAAATGAAAATAAACAATGGAATCCATGGACTTGTAGCGACCTTGATCCATGGCGTCAATCGGTCATGTGTCAGACCGAAAACCAGCAAAAGTGCTATAACAAGCTGGCGAGGGAATAGGTTAATAGGTCGAAAAGATATCAATAAAAAGAGGAAAGGAACAAAGCAACAGGTAAAAAGTCAGAGAGACGGACAGATAGGGGGGCAAAAATTCACACAGTTTGCGATCACCCCTACCAGTACCCCCACCGCTGTCATTGGGTTGAAGTGTGTATATTAAATATATCGTAAAATAAACTAAGTCTTTTTTTATAAACAAAGTGGCTCGTATTCATTGATGAATGAAATAACTGTCCATTTAAATCGCTAGATGATCACCAGACATATATGTATGTTACATATATGCCTGGATGTCTACGTTAATAAATTAGTTTAATTAAGGCTTTTATATGTTTTAATAACACAACATAACCACTGACATATTCCTAATTTTTTAGTGATGTTAGAATAATCAATTTTAATTCGTATAATCTGGATGTAACTTATTAACAAGTACAAGTAACCAATACCTGTATTTAATTCATCAAGTGAGCCATTTCTTTTCACTGTATTTCAACATGTATTGTTTGGTTTCGCCTCATTTATTTCATATGCTTGTCTGGCCACTAACATGTGCTAACTTGTTAATAGAATTTTAAAAGACTTATTTACCTCGAATAATGCACGATGCAACGCGGACGTAAGGAGCTAGTACTTGGGATCATATCGACAGGAACACTATGAAGGTAGTTCAGCAGTGAGATGTTTGTTGTTAGAGTAGAACGCTTTTCAGCATCTAAGAATCTCTAGTTTGAAAAGTTGATATTTTGCTGCTTGCGTGGTTTAGTCCGGGGTTTTTACGTCGAGGGGGCATTAGTGCTACGAGTTGATCGAAATACATTCCATTAAAATACTTGTAAAACAGGCTCACGGGCGCAACATGGCAGTGATATGAGATAGGTTGGAGTTCGTTTGATAGTGTGATACACATTAGGCTGGGGAGTCTTTTCTGAGCCATTTTAAGAGACGGTTTGTTTGGTAGGTGTGTTAGCCCAGATATGGCAACAATACTCTATGCATGGTTGAATGGTCACTATGTAGAAATATAGGATACTGTCAAGTGTAACTAATCTCCTAGCATTGTAGAGATAGTCCATCTTATCATCTAGTCGCTGATTAAAAGGGAAATATCTATGCGTACATTTTTATAAAGGATTCAGTCCGATATTCGGTATTACGAAATCGACATAATAAAATCCCAAGTCATAGATAAAGATTCCCTAGTTAAAAACAATGCACTTGAAGGCGGTTAACTCGACCGAAATTTGTTAAAATACCAATTCATAATGAATAGTGGTCTTTTGAAACCAAATGATAAAAATAATAAAAATTAACAAATATCTTATTATGCAAAGTAGATAACCTCCTCACCAAGCGATTGGAAATATTCATAAATTGTTTGTTGATTTTGTAAAGTTTTATATAATATTTTTGTTTCATTTCGTTTTTCAAACATTTTACACACGATCGACATTTCGCTTTTAAAGTTTTTCATTACCGGCATGAATTACTTTTTAATTTTCTTTTTATCTTTCGGGGATTTAAGTATTTGTAATGCTTTTACATTTTTCTCTGATTTCACTTTAAGTTATCTTCGATTCAGCATTAATTCTTCTTCGAATAAATGGAATCGCTTTTATTGGTTGCTTCTAGATTTTATTATTTTTTATTTCAACTTCTCAGATTTAAAGAAACTTTATAATCCATTCATCTTTTTATCAATTTTATTTTATCTTCATTTCTTCGTTTATTGGGATGAAGGAGACATTCTTCGAAATGTCACTTCTATGCCTTTCGGGATGATTATCTTTTGTTTGGTCTCAAATAAATCTTAGTATCAGTCATCAAATGTCTTCACATTTTTATTCTCTTGTTGTCCTCGTCTCTATTTCCCCCCCCCCTCTCTCTCTCTCTCTCTCTCCCTTTCTCTCTTTCTCCATCCTTTAATATCTTATTTTTACGTGTGCATTTTTTATTCCTAGTCACAAGTTATCTCCTCGATCTTAGTATAACTAGCAGATATAAATGTCCGTGGGAGGCAAATACAGGGTAAAATAATAAAATCGTCGCCATAGAAAAGACGACATACTTCCATTTCCATTTGATTAAAACTGTTTTCTTTTTGTTGTTGAAGATCATCTAATAGTCGGTCAGTTGTGTATAAATCTCAAGAGCGATAGGACCCATCTATCATGTCTGAAAGTGACACAATCTCCAAATAGCGACATCGGAGATGCGCCTCTGTGCAATTCATGCTCTCTTCCAATTCAAGTTATGACAAAACGACACTTGCCAGTACCCCCCCCAAAAAAAAAACAAATCCGAACGGGTCAGGTGAGCAGTAAGATATCTGTTCACATTACACTTGAACGTCCGCATGTCAGTACAGTTGGGAAAGAAGAATTCGAGAAGGGAGTTCCAAAGTCTAGCAGTTCTAGAGTATAAACTCTTGGGGTAGAAGGCTTTCTTACATCAAGGGATCTCTACTGTGGAGGGATGGGATCTTGCTGCTTGTCGCGTTGTCGAAGGTATTTACTCCGATGAGGTACAAGTGCCTGTAGATTGTCGGAGCATTCACCATTAAAATACTTGTAGACAAGCAGAGGGATGAGACATTTCCTTCATGGGGCAGAGGTTGAAGCTTAGATGACAGTTCAGAACCTATCAGTTTGGCGACTCTGTTTTGAATCCTCTCCAGGAGTGCGAGACTAGTAGCAGATCCACCAGCTCGAATGCGACAACACTCCATACATGGGCGATAGTGGCCTTATAAAGGTACAGGATATTTTTAGGCGTAAGTAGCTTTCTATCATGGTAGAGAGGACCTACCTTCCTCGTAGCGGCTATAGCAATGCTCTCAATGTATCCGTTCCAACTCATTTTCCATGTGAACGTTAGGCCGAGGAGTTTAAAAGAAGTACTTTCAAATAATGTATCTTTAGCCATTGCTATTGGTGTTTGACAAGGTTTCTTGTAATTATTTAAGGAAACAAACTTGGTCTTGGCAGCATTGAATGTGACATCCATTTATGTCCCCATTCAACTAAAAATGTAAGGTCTTCTTCTAGTGTTTCTGCCATTTTCTTATATATGTGTCCATTCGTTTTCCCTTCGTGCCTGTTATAGAGCGTGGTGTCATCAGCAAATATATCCATCTCAGAGACAATTTTAACAAGGAGGTCGTTTATGAATATTAGGAATACAAACGTTCCAAAGATAGACGTTTGAGGCACCCCCGCATTTATATCATATTGTTTTGATGTACGATCGTCAAGGACAACCTGGATTCTTCTCTTACTTAAGAAGGATTTAATTATGTTAAATATTCGTCCAGTGATACCGCATGATCTGATTTCTCTGAGAAGACCATCGTGCCATACCCTATCAAAAGCTTTAGATATATCGAGGGTTACCGCTCTACCCTCACTTGCCGGTGCCAGTGTATGGTATATACCTTCAGAGATTACAGTTAGGATATATGCTGTAAAACGGGCTTGCCTAAATCCATATTGTTTATCGGCCAGATGTTTTGCAGCTGTAAGATGATAGACGAAAACTTGGTTAATTAAGGACTTAAATATTTTGGCGAAAAGCGGGAGAAGGCTAGCGGACCGATAATTTAATGGGTCAATTCTTTCGCCAGAATTCTTGAAAACAGGTACCACAGAAGCAGTTTTCCAGCAGTCAGGAAAGTAAGATCTGTAAAATCATTTGTTGTAAAGTTTGGAGAGCACTGGAGCAACATGTGCGGAGCATTTTTTTCAATAGCATAGCCGGGATGAGGTCAGGTCCACATGATTTTGAGGTGTCAAGATTTTTTATTATATGTGGCTGAGAAGGAGTGATTTTAAGATCATCTAGTGCGGTGTCTGTCCGCAAATGAATGTCAGGAAGAGAGTGGTTTGCTGGAGATTTAGGCAAACCCACTGGCAAGCATGTTGGCTTTCTCAGTTGTCGTGCAAAAAAAAAACTCATGGTTGTTGGATAGTGGGGGAATTGTTGATTGTCTATTATTTACTACACTATTGAAGATTTTCAAAAATTCTGGTCTTTCTTATTTCTGTACTTCAATGCGCTTTCATGTGGTTTCGGTATATTCTCTCTTATATGTCGCTATTTCTCTCTTACAATTACTAGCTTCTATAAACGTCTGTTTGTTTCAACTGGACTTATGTCGGTTAAATCTGCGGTATGTACGCTACCTTTGATCAATGGCATCTGCACTAGTGGAGGTAAACCACGGGGGAGAGTGGGGCTCGCTATAGAATTTCCGCGTAGGAACATGTGCTCAATCGCCGTTTTGAACAATTCAGTGGTCTCATTTTCGCACTGTTCATCGGGAAGACAAAAGATATTGTCTTTGGTGCAGTTATTGTCATTGATGTGGCTTCAAGTGAGGGACATATCATGCGACCTCACATCTTCGACATCGGCTTAAAAGTCAACACCAAAGTATTCTTGGGTATGCTAAATAGTATGGTGATATCCTGGTGCAATTATGTCTCTGCTGGTAGACCCTGGGTGTGGCAGCAGAACTCGGCACATGCCTACAAGTTCAAATAGTCCTAGTTTTGGCTTAAGAATGAGTGCTACGACTTTGCACCCTTTTCTCACTGGCCCCTTCTCCTACCCCGACTTGAGCCCGTTAGACTTCTTCGTCTGGTCATATGTCGAGAACATCACTAACATAGCTTCTCATCACACTAAAGCCAGGCTGATCCTCGTCACTTGCTGTATGTTCGCCGAGCTCCCGTTTGTGTATGTGGAAAAGACATGCTCCCAGTTCCGCGCCTGAAGGCGGTTACATTGAATAGATGTCAGCTCTACTATATGATCAAGTTACATCAATTGATTTTTTTTCAATAAAAGTTTTAAAATAAAGTTGTAGTATTATTTTATTTAGGAGACAAATTTATCATTTCATTCCTGTAGTAATAATGCTGTGAATGCATGTAAAATCAATAGATATTTTTTTAAACTTTTCTCATGAATCTCCTAGGAAATTAATAGAATAAAACCGTCTGTATATGTGTATATACACCATATTTTTTTATTTACATAGTTATTTTTAGATGCAGATACCAGTATTTCATGCTGACGTAATCTACAGTGTCTGCACCCAGATATCCAATATAGCTATATATCCATCTAATATATATATATATATATATATATATATATATATATATATATATATATATATATATAACGTACTTTGGGGTAATTGCAATGTACATAGTATTATGTTAAAAACTATAAATGTATATTTGCACTTGCGTAGAAAATACATACCAAGTCCACTTTCATCTGCCAAATTCCGAATTTTCAATTTTGACACTTTAGCAGCTTTGTTCTTCTGATTAAAAATAATATCGAATTTGTCTCACACGCCCTATATATCAAGTTTCAAGACTGAAGATTAATAATTAACAGAGCAGTTTGATACAGACCGATCCAGAATACAATTTTCAAATGAAAGGACGAGTGCGACTTACTCAATATCGTAAACATGTCACCACTGAAATTCGTGGTACACGCATGGTTATTTATAAAGTGGTCGCAAATCGCAGAACGATACGTATTATTCAGAACATCCGAGGGTGAAAAATTTGCATAATGAATCTTTGCTGGGTTTTTTTTTCAAACGGAAATCCAACATAGTGCGCACTGCAACTACATTTAAATAAATAAACAATAGAATTATTATGGTGGGGGGAGCATCTTTGCAAATGGACGGCAACATAGCTCTAGTTTAAAGACATTTGGATTCGATGCAAAATAACACCGTTGCACAGACAAAGAAATTTGCTTAGCAAATCTGTCGCTGATATTACCTAGCCAATCTAGACGTAGATAAACAGGACATCTATTAACTACGATTTCGTTAGGTTTATAAAAATTGGAAACTTTCTTATTTATAGTAGTTCCAACAATATCCAAGGAGTAACCATTATTACAAAGGGTCTTAGTAATAAATTTAAGCTTGTCATTCAGATTATGTTTAGAACAAATCAAGGCCCTATATGCTAAAGTCTTAATTAAACGGTATTTTTGATTTGTAGGGCAAAAAGAGTCCCAACGCGTATAGAGACCGGTAAAGGTTGGTTTACGAAAACAGAAGTAAGAAAACACGAGGATGTCTTGGACATAAGAACATCCAAAAACGGAAGAGTAGAATTCGTTTCCTTGTCTACCGTAAACTTAAGAGCTGGATGAACCAGACAATAAACCCTGTTCATGAAAACCCACAAAGATATTAGCCAACGCTGGTCCCAATGGGGAACTCATGGCCACGCCATCAGTCTGTCTGTACATAATATCATTAACACTGAATTCTACCGACATGGTGGCGAATTAATCAATTCTACAAAAATATTTTCTGGAATTGGAGGAGTTGGAAGTTTACTCCGATATAAGGCGTCATCACAAATATTAATAGTCTCTAACAATGGAAGTTAAAGTAAAAAGACTAGAAATATCAAACGAACACATACATTTTTCTGAATGAGTATAATTTTGCATAAAGTTAGCAAAACTAAAAGAGCTTTAATGCAAAATAAACTATAACGTTCCAAAATATGTTCTAAAATACTTGCCAACCATTTTGCTAACTTATGTGGACAGGACACTGTCATGGATAATATGCGTATCAATGGTAAGCCCTTTATATGGGTCTTAGACAACCCATATAAACGGGGTCGAATATAACCAGTAGGTCGAATTCAATTAGAAATGAAAGTGGGAAGAACACCACTTTTGACAAGTTGTTTTTGGAACTTGGTCTCCATAGAAATATTAGAATCATCAGTATCTACCGGACCTAATTTAACAAATTTAGAGGCTCCCCCCCATGATAGTCATCATTTGATTGACATAATCCTGGTGATCCATTATGACAACGCCAGAGCCTTTGTCGGGTTTTGTGATGACTAAAGATTTATTATGGCGAAGTGCTTTGATTGTACGATAATATTCACTTCGCAATTTTGCTTCACAAAACGAAATAGGCGTGCTAGCATAAGAATGTGCGACTTCATTACGTTTCGCCTTAATATCACTAATATCACGTTTCGCCTTAATATCACTGACCATAGAGTCGGAAACAGGAGAGAGTCTTTCTAATTGAGCAAAAAAGACTTCAAATTCAGCATATATCTCTTCACGCTTTGGGGGTATGGGAGGAATGCAGAAGTCCAAGTCATGCGAAAGAATATTAAGTTCAAGATCGAACAACTGCGCGGAAGAGAGATTTAGGACGTTTTGAATAACACTAGGGTTCGTCGAGCAACCATTATTTTGAAGATCAAATGTTTCAAATTCTTTTGATTTTTTAATGAGAACCTAGAAAGACTACATTCGTGAATTATTGCAACATATCCAGAAAATCTAATTTTGTCGAAAAACAACAAACTGCCAATCGAATCTTTCCACATTTCATGATATTTTTGTTTAACGTGCCAGATTACAAGAAAGCTTGGTCAAAAAATTGGAAATAAAATCACTTTCAATTTTGTATCTGTGAGGTAACTTAGCTCGCTTTATTTTAAACAAAAACATCCTTTGTTGCTCAAGTACGAATTTTCGAAGGTCTGGTTTGCTTAGGCAGTCTAGATTTTACTTTTAATTTTTATTAATGCATTTAATCTATTGATTAAATCAGGTGCGTATCTGATCTTAAAATATTTGAAAATTTTTCGGAGGCGGGGGACAGGATTTAATAATGGCTAAATACAGACCAATCAACATAATGATTTTAAAAAATATAACAAATGAAAATAAAGGTTAGCGAACCAGGTTTTGTTCCTCGCTCACCAGAGCTAAATCGAGGAAATTATGATTTAAAAAAAAACAAGGTCATGAATATGGCGAGGGGAGGAAAAAACGAAATATAAACGGGGGAAAATTATATAAAGACTAAATTAAGTCCTAAAATATGTTCTTTTTGCTTGCAAAGAGAAGGTCTTAAAGACTTCATAAAAATAGTCTCTAGAATTTTCAAATGAAAGGGCGAGTGCGACTTATTAAAGATCCTAAACATGTCAGCACTGAAATCCATGGCACACGTATGGTTAATTATAAGGTGGTCGTAAATCGCAGAACCATACGTATTATTCAGAACGTTCGAGGGTGAAAAATTTGCATAACGAATCTTTGATGGTACATGTTGTTTCAAACGGAAATCTAATCTTTGCGACATTCACCCAAAATAGTTCGCACTGCAACTACATTTAAATAAATAAATAATAGAATTATTATGGGGGGGAATATCTTTGCGAATGGATGGCGACATAGGTCTAGTTGAAAAAAAAACAACACGTGGATTCGATGCAATTTAACACCGTTGCACAGACAAAGAAATCTGCTTAACAAAATCTATATATATATATATATATATATATATATATATATATATATATATATATATATATATATTGCCGAGCCGTAAAATACATTTAAGAATATTTTAACTCATGCAAAGTTCGTATTTATTATTACAGAGCATATTCTCTAGTGAATAGCATATTTTACCTAATATATAGTAACGAATTCAAACGTTTAAAATAATGACTTGGGCGCTATCAGCTAGAATCGTAACTAAAATTATTAGAGCTTCTACTGATGTTGCAATCGAAAGATGGGTAAGAACTATTAAATATTTAACGACTTAAATGAATTCGATTTGGCCATGTGCAACAAGTAGTGAAAAAGATTAAATAAACAGTTTTCATTTTAACAATCCGACATGTGCCCGTATGCGATAGTAAACTATCACAAAACGTTTATTCGTTATAAACCATTATTAGTGTATGATTAATATTTCTTGGTTATTACAGTGTTATGTAACTCGTAGTTTAAGAGTTTATTTTATTAATATTTACACCCAGAAATGCAAACATCAACTGTTATATATATATAGGCACCGCCAAAAATGACCGCAAAATCAAGTTGTTGTTATTTTTTAAAACGAAATTACATTTATTAAAATCCATTATTTCTGAGTAACTTTTTTTTTCCAGAAAGATAAAACCCTGAATTTTATCATATAGAAAACAGAATAATGTAAAACTTTTTCTACTATTTTTAATTCAATTTTAAATGTTAAATTTTCCCAAAAAGTTAACAATTGACATTTTTTGTCTTGCACAAAAAACGTACTTAAATATTTAAAAAAAAAGGGTTTTTGAAATAATTAATTAATTTATTTATTGTCTAACTAAGATTTAGGATGATTTTCTAAGAGAATATGCAAAAATATTATAATATAAGTACCTGAATTTCATATAATTCCACTTATTCATATAGGTAAACCAGATATTCGCGTTGACGTAGAGTTCAGATCGACTCTGTTTACGTTTTCGTCTGATAAAAAGCAAACTATGGAAGACCAAACAGGCAAAAAAAAACTTATTTTTCAGTGACGAAAATTTCAATGTATTATTAAGCTGAGGCTGGCCAGTACCAGATGGGTGACCATTTGTATGTGTTTGGTTTTTAATGTGTATGTGTGTGGGGGCCAGACTCCCCAAAATGGGGGGGGGCAATTTAAAGCAGAATAAAAAAAAATTATTTCAGCGCGTTTGGTCCACCATAGTCGAAAGGCGGCAAACGTTTTCAAACGGGATCGAAAAAAAAGATGCTATTTTTAACACAAAGGGCACAATATTTATCGAATTTTTTTTTTTGGTATCGATTATTCAAAGCATGCCCTGTTTAATAATGGTCATGCATTATTCGGCTCGCTAAAAAAAATTGTTAATTTATTTATCAAAAATTTTAAAATAGCTTTTTTCGTATAAATATTAAAAAAATTTTTTTTTGTTTTGCTTAACTTAAATTAATTATTTTACTTAACATATTCACCGAATTTCACACTTCAAAACTCAAAAGCGGGATAATTAAACACAATCGAAGTTCTGATATTCAGACGTCAAAATAAGGTATGCAAACAATTTTTTTTTTTTTTTTTTTTTTGAATCTATAATTCTGTCCCTTACAACACAATATGTTGATTTCAGTTTCAGATGATTATTTTAAGCATATTTGTTCCCACTTCAAAACAAGGGGGGTTTTGTAAGCAAAAATATATATATATATAAATATCGTTTATGAAAAATAAGTACACTGTTATAAAGTTCATTCTTCTCCTAATAATCGCTGAAAATTTCGTATTGATCGGATAATTACCTGATTTTTGGTAGATTTTTAAAAAGACGGTCCGTCAAAAAGTACTGACCTGCCCCCCCAGTTTTGGCGGTGCCTCTATATATATATATATATATATATATATATATATATATATATATATATATATATATATATATATATATAATCATTTTAATAGCTATAGAGTATAGAATATTGTTTTGTACTTCTGGAATCAGCAATGCAAAGTTACGATAGCCGCTGGTCGTGAAATTCGAATCTCACAACGAAAACAACTCTTTCCTTAATTGCAAGAAGATAACTACAGGGCCAACATCAATGGCAACGTTATTAAAGTGAATTAAACATTTATAAAGGCATAAACGTTATTAAATTTCGATCTACAGTGATTTATAAAGCTATATGTCTCTTTTCCTCTTAAGACTTGTATGTCTAATAGGTATAAAATTCATGCTTCTGGTTGTTATCTATATATCTATAAAAGTGAACGTGTCTGTCTGTCTGTCTGTATGTGTGTCTGTGTGTCTGTCTGTCTGTGTACATTTCCCTACGCAATAACTCTGTCAATTTTTAGTCTATAGACTCGAAATTTGAAATACCGGGTACTGAGATTTGGGAAAATCGATGTGACGGGTGTCAGCCAGAAATTTGGCTGTTAAGGGTCAAATTTCAACGATTTGACCTTTAAGAACTCTACCAAACTCCTCCGACAATTTTGGGTCTAGACACTTGAAATCTTAGATATAGGTTCCTTGAACATGGATCTAACTTAATAAAGTGATTTGAGCCCGAAACAATAAATTTTAAGGGGTCATAATAGGGATCAAAGTTTAAAAATATTAACCATTTCTTTGTTTTTTTTGCACAGTATACACCCCCAAACACCCGAGCAACGCCGGGCACCCCTGCTAGTATATATATATATATATATATATATATATATATATATATATATATAACACCCAGCAGCATGAATATATATATATATAATGTTTTTGTATAGTAATATTCATATTAAAACCACTTGTTTCTATTCATTGTAAAAGAAAATACAACTTTCTTATATATGGTTCGTGGAATTGCATTCATCTGCAAAACATCTAGCTAATTTGCATATCCTTTTAAACATTCATTTTAATTAATTCTTTATTATTTTTTTCGGTTTTCTAATGGCATAATCATATTCAATTAACTATAACGTGTAATTATATTAATGCGGATATTCTACATACTTTATACTTGCGTAATATTTGAGTGAAAAGGATATAGTGAACAGCAAGCCCCTTGCAATATATATTTATATATGCGTATATATAATTTTTTAAAAGAAATTTTACCTACCGAACTTCTCTGTCAGTTTTTGGTCTACAGACATAAAACATAATATATAGGGTATGATCTGAGATGGAACACGAACATCAAATCGGGTGCCAGGGCTTCTGTCAAAATGGTGTGGTTTATTCATTCGCTCCGGTAGATATCTCACTGTCGATGCACTTTTCTACCTGTATTCGTGCCAAGTACATTCAGGATGGATTACTGTTGCCACATCTGGGCAGAAGCTGCTAGAAGTAGCTTATCCTGCCTTGAGGAAGTTCATAATAGACTTCATAGCTTAGTAGGGATGGCCTTTTTCTCTTTCTTGCAACCTTTTTCCTACATGAGACGCTGCGAGCCTGTCTCTGCTTTATCGTTATTTTTATGGAAAGTGCTTGTCTCAACTTTAGTCTATGGTTCCTCCTGACCTGACTTCCATGAATAACACTCGTCTAGCTTAAACCACTATCAATAATGTTATCTGTGGCTAAACCTAAACGTAAATTCCATGAACAAAGCTTCTTTCTTGCACGCCTGTGGAACTCTCTTCCGTTTATCGCCTTTCCAGCTGACTACAATATGGCCGCCTGCAAGTCCAACGTAAATCGTAGGCTAGATTATTTGGTTTCGAATCTCGATGCTTTAAAATTTTAAATCATTACTGTATATTGTGTCCAATATAAGCTGTTATATAAAAGACAAAACGTGCGTGTGTGTGTTTGTATTTCTGCTAAATACTTCCAACAGACGTATGGGAACGTCACAAAATCAGTATCCTTTTTATACTTGGTCTTTCGGACGATAAATATCGAAAATTTGGCCAAAACATTAATTTCTTCACCCTCAACTGGGCAATTTTAAACCCAGGTTGCCTACTCTTGTTTTGCCCCCCCCCGCTACTACCACTTTTTAACACATCTCTCAACCTTTTGATTTTCTTTACTACACCACATGTTCACACCCGGTCAACGCCGTGTAACCCTTCTAGTTTGTTATATAAAGGCGAAATGTGTGTCTGTCTGAGTAGGTGTGTGTGTTTGTATGTCTCGTAAAAACATCCGAGAGACGCATCGGAACGTAACCAAATCTGTATCGTTTTAAAGCCCGATATCTCGGACGACAAATATCTAAACATAGGTCCAAAACATTCATTTTGACACCCTCAACTGCGTCGTTTTCTATAAAATGTGGTCATTTTTTCGTCATCATTTTTGCAAGTCATTCAAACCTCACACAAACAGACGTCACATAAAAGACGTTATTTCGATCGTCTGTGACGTCACAATCTCGCTGGGCGCATTGACAATGCCGTTTGGATTTTTTCGCACCCTTTTTCTCCTGCGCGTTACGGATTTGAGCCTTCCTACTACTCCTGATATATTTTTTTTGCTTACACACAGCTCCACACACCTGGGCAACGCCGAGCCTCCAGGCTAGTCTATAATATATAAGGCAAAATGTGTGTTTGTGTGTTTGTTGTATGTCTGTCATAAACTTTTGACAGATACGTCGTACTGTGACAAAATTAGTATCGTTTTATAGCTTTACAAAAAAGTTTTTTTTTCAATGTTAACTGGGCCGTTTTTTACAATGAAAGGGTCACGTTTTGTCGACATTTTTTGCAAGTCATTAACCCCTCTCGTGCACGACGTCACACAAAATAGGTTATTTCGAACGCCCGTGACGTCACAATTGAAGGGAGTGCATCAATAAGACCGTTTGATTTTCACATTTTTTCCTCTTGCGTGTAACGGGTTCGAGCCTTCCTACTACTCCTATTTTTTTTTCGCGCTCACGCGTGTACTCGCTACTTTTTTTGGATTGTTTTAATTTTTTATGGCTTTGGTTGCTCAAAAAACTCTCTTACACACACCTCAGTACACCGGGCAACGTCGGGCACCCATGCTAGTATATTATAAATTCGAAATCTGCAATAATCAATCAGGTTCATTGCTATACTAAGCCAGGGTTTAATCGAAGTTTCGTTTGATTTTACCTCTGTGTTCACTTTTTAAAACTATGGCTCATCCTTTTTCTTTGTAATTGTGTTACATTTATGAAGAGTGTTCTTGTGGAGTATGCAAAAAAGAATGACTCGTCCATTGTATTCATCGAATCATATTGCAGAGAACGTAGAAAAAGAGAAATAAAATAAAAGGCGTATCTATCGGCGTAATATTTCTATGCACATTTTTCCGCGATTGCGTAATTGAGTAGTCGATGTAGACGTCAACGTAATCAAAGAAATATGATAACGAACTCTTATATAGAGAGTACATAAGACGACTTTGTTTTCGTTCTGTCAACTGTAGCATACGTGTAAAACAAATAGGCACAGTCAGTAATTCTAAGAGGATTAATGTTTTCACAACAGAAAGTTTTAGAGAATCTTTCTCTAGAAATGTCATTTAAAAGATAAGCTATATTATACCCGTTTTATACATAAAGGTAAGGCTATTTATTTTATGATGTATCTGAATTTTAAGAGGAGGATTGGTATTCGTATTATATATATATATATATATATATATATATATATATATATATATATATATATATATATATATTAATGTTTTTAATTATGACTTGTATATACCATCTATTGCTTATAATTAATGGTTCCCATATCGTATTAAATTCTATACTAGGTCCCCTTAGTTATTCCCCAGCATATGTGTTGCTTTTTTCAGTCGTCTTATTCTTCGCCGTTTCTTCTCTGTCAATAGGCTTTACTTCGTCCCATCTTGGTAGATGGTTTCCTTTTTCCTTTTAGATATGGTCAGCTATACTTGACTTTCCAGTCTCTCTATGTACTATGGTTTTTCGATATTCTTCTAACATAACATAATCAGTGGACGACACCTTTCACCTTTGTATGGATTTTCCACATTTACATGGGGTTTCATATACACAGTTCTTAGTCATAGCGATGTGTTTATTGCCAGTCGTTGCAGGTTTTCCTTCTGTAAACATAAACAAGGCAGAAAATATAGTTGTTTTCATAGTGGTAAGGCTCGTGAAATTAATAATATATCTTATTTTGGAGTTCGGGAATTCCAGAATTCTATTTGTCCATAATATTTCTTAATATACGAGTATGCGACTCTAAGGCAGTAGCTAATTGATATTCAGATATTCGCAGCGGATTATCACTTTCTAATGGATTTTGGCTAGTCATTACCTTAATCAGAGTAGACAATCGCTTTCCTTACTTTGTATTATAGTCCTCAACATCTATGAGCGATGTTTCTGAAAAAGAGGGAATTATTGCCGTTTTAGGGTTTTAATATATTCCATCTAACACTTATAATTGGCAGGTATTGACCTTTAAATTGCATTTTAGCTCCTTATGTCGTGTAACTCTATGAATAGTCGGCATCAATATCCATGTTAAATTCGCTCAGTTTCTGGTTGGTCGAATATCTATGAACAGAGGGGAATAGCAGATGTAATTAGTCCAACACTCCAGCTACGATTAACTGAGAAAAACACAATCAGCCATCTTGGATTTTCGATATGCAGAACAGGACAGTCAGAGTAAGCCCTTTTCACGTAACATATAAGTCTTTATTTTTCCTGTGAATTGACCAGAAGTTGGAATAGTTTGCTTCTCAACGCAGAATGAGCTCTTGGACTTGTTTTTCTGATTTCCTCGTAAAAACATTTGGTTGGAAGTCATTTGTGCAAAAACTAGTACGATTGTAACCTCCAAGAAATTGTTTAATTTTAGTTTTGTTCAGACGAATTTTTCTTCTGTTGTTGAACTGGCCGAGACTATACAGCTTATATTGCAACCTACGTTGGAATTAAGTAACGACTAAGAATTGGTACAGCAAGCGGGCAACTGCAGTTTATGCAGTTTACAAACACAGAATATGTTCATACTACTGGAGCATTAAGCTAGGTAGGTTTTCTTCTATTTTACTACCTATTCCAGACTGTCCCATTCGGGTAAGCTCCACTTTCCTCTATTTTAAACTGATTTTCACATCGCCATAGTGAGCTTTACAGTAACACACTAGATAGGTTTACAGTAACACATTAGATTTTAATGGCATATATATATAAATATATATATATATATATATATATATATATAAGTTTCGTGGTTAAATTTTTAATTCTGAAAAAAAAACATATAGACACATATATTCGATTTAAGAATATATTGTTTGACAAAAGGAATATATAGAAGAGGTTATTTTAATTTCCTTAATCCATGAATTTTCAACAATGGCTCATATACTCAGAGGAAATGAAATGCGGTTAGCAAAATGTTCAGCTGCGAATGAACGGTTATTTTGCTTTTCAGCACAATCATTGAAGATATTTTTTGAATGGTTGTGGATAAGTATATGGAAAAATTATACGAAATGAGAAGTTGATACAACCTGGGTAATCCATTATAGGAAGGAGTCCAATGTCGTTCGGGGTTATAAATTCAGGTGGGCAGAAAATAGGCTCGGGGAAGAAAGTAATATTCCCATATAGCAAAAGCGTATTGCTCCTTATTGATTTTTCGAAATGTATACTGGGCAGCCTTATTCGTTGTTGCATTGAGTGTGTGTTGGTTGATGCAATCCAAATGCTTTCTCGGTGTTGCCAAAGTGTATCCGATATTGGGTGGATATACCATTTAATTTTAATTATCCCTGTGAGTAATAGAATTTGAGCATTGGGTTAATATGCAATGGACCTCGGAATTAATAGTATAGGTTGCAAAATAGAAAAATAATCCGGGAGATTATATTCAGAACGGTGCGTTGGACAGCTTGCTTCTGGTGTGAGTCCCGGTAGAACGAAAGATAGTTAGCTTTCTTGTTGATAGTGGGTGAGGGAATCCTTTTAGATTAGGGAAAGGGGAGAGTGTGGTGAAGTAGAGAGGGTAAAGAGAGAGGAGAAGGTTTAAATTGGGTGAGCATACAGGTTCTTAATAGAATTTTTTCGGCGGGGGAGAAGGAATTGTATTTTAGTATTCTTTAAAATTGTTGACCTCTTGATTTTAAGTTCAAATGGGAAATGGATATTCTTGTGATTTTCATTGGGAGTGTGCGTGATAAGGGCTGGGTGTGCTGTTTTTGCTGCGCGGATGGGTGAGCGAATGAGGTAGAGATGGAGACGAATCATGTTCTGAAAATATGGAATGTTTGGAGGGTTACTTATTTATATGATTTCAAGGTTGGGTTCTTTTAATGTTGAGTGTATATTTAAATGTGACTTGATAAGTTGAGATAAGTCAGTTCATTACGCTTGTTGTTGTAGTGTGATCTGGTTTAATTAAGTTTGTTTAAATTTTATTTAAAATACATATATTTCTGTTTGGAGGCGATCTATTGATGAGTTTGTTTTGTTGTTCGTTGAGTTGGAATTGATGTTTGAGTGAGTGCTTTATATATTGTGATTAATTAGCTATTTTTTAATGGGGAGAAATTTAATGTGGAGCTGGGTATGGGGTCGCCCAAGCGTGGTTGATTTTAACTATTTATATAATCATTACTTGTATATCCATCTGTCCAACCTAAATATAATTGCAGATATAAGCACATATATACCCACAGACACACATACATACTTACATATACATCTATAGACATACACCTATACATATACATTGTATACACTTATGCAAAAACACTAATCCATACCATGCATACATAAATACAGACTTATATACACACGCATGCTTATACTAATGCATATGTGCACTCAACTACATATATACATACGATAACGAAAACACGCATATTAGAGAAGGGAACTACTTATACAGACGGGCGAATATGCATGCGCGCGCACTCGAGTGTACAACTGCGCCCATATGTACGGCCGAACATCGCTATAATCAAGTGCAAGCATGCAAGGCATACCCCCTCTTGCATACCATCATATATATATATATATATATATATATATATATATATGTATATATATATATATATACAGGAAATAAACATCTACATAAGTGTTATGTCTAAAAAGAGATAAAGGTGCGCACACTGATATATCTAACATGCAAATACAGGGAGCTTGCACCTACTGTTAAAGATATACATGCATCAACAAATGACCGGGTTTATCTAATTATTCTATTTTAGAGAGGGGGATAATCCCCAATTGCTAACGCATTTATATGGTCCAGGGAGATATAGATAGTTGGAGTGTACTAATATACGTCTAAGGTGTGTAACTCCGTTAAATGTCCATGCTCACACAAACACACGTACATATATATATATATATATATATATATATATATATATATATATATTAACATACATACGCGCACACACACACATATAAATATACATACATATGCACATATAAATATACATACATACGCGTATACACATACACACATATACGGCTAAAGCGAACAACTCCGTTAAATATCCATGCTCACACAAACACACGCATATATATATATACACACGCATAAACATACATACATACATACATACATACGCGTATACACGCACACGCACACACACATGTGCATACATACATATATACACTACAGCACATAATCATATGTATATACACTCAACACAAAAGACACGCCTACAAGCTCACATATATATGCATCCACATATATAAGGAAATGAAATTAACGGAGACAAGATCATGCGCGTATATATACACATTTATATACAGATGTACAGCCATACATATATAGACATGTACAAACATATACTTGCTCAAACATGCACATGTATAAGTACACATAGAAACATACGTAAATATTAACATAGATACAACGCATGCCACATCCACCCCCTCATGCGTGCATACATATACACTCATACAAGCGTGAATCTATGCTTATACATATAGGGGCAACCTGCCTAAACTAGTTCAGGTATGGTGACTTAAGTGGTTTTGAGCTGGCTATACTTGAATTTTTCCCTGTGCTTGCATAACGAAATAAGCTCATTTTTTTATGTTTATTGTGGCTTTAGGATATGTTATTATTGCAACTGCTTCTGAAGTACAAAGGTTACAGAATTTGAATTTAGGGGTGTATGAATTGGATTTTTTCAATAAATCCCATTTTAGCGAGTACGGAATATTCCTATATTGGAGGTCTTTAATGAGAGTTGTTAGGGAGGTGCCTCTATTGCTATTTGTATTTTCATTATTAAAGGAGCTGATATGGTTGGAAATTCTCAGTTTAATTAGATTTGCCGTTGCGCCGGTATACGTGTGGGATTTTACATTTGCATTAATGATTTTTAAGCTGTCGGAGTTTCTACTATAGCTGTGGGATAAATTTGTAGAGGGTGACGGGATGATTAGCTTCGAATCGTTTTCAGGATGGGTTCCTGAGTAAGTTGGGTGTTATTATGTGTCTTATTGATGGGGTTGACATAGTGGAAGTAAGGGGAGCACTTTAATGTTGTTGGTTTAGTAGATAATATGTTTTGAGTACGATTTTAGGGTGTTCTATAAGTTGCAATTGTTGTTGTGGTTGGGAGTTCAGTGACTGTACATGAATAGTTTACGTACTTGTGCATTCAATCGTTTCTTAAGGGGTAAGATTATTTGTTTCGGTAATTATAATTTTGTGTGGGTGTTATCTGCAGGGGATAGGCCTGGGCTTTTCTTATTTTAGAGTTGTTTGATATTATTGTCGTTTGTGCTATGTTAGGCATAGTGGAGTAAGGGATTTTTATTGAATTTTTATTTAATATAATGCTGTATCTATGGGGTTGTTGAAAGGATTGTTCAATTATTTTAAAAAATTCCTTTGGTATATTAGTTTTTACGTTGGAGCTGTATGGTGGGTTGAACCATATGGATTTTTTCGCCTTAATTTATTGCTATTCTTTTTATTTTGTTTGCTATTGGATTTAGTCTTAGACTTTCTGTGCTCTGGATTAGGATTATGCTTGTTCGAGGAGTTACGGATGGGGTTATTGCTTTTCTTTTGGATCATGTTATGCGTAATTATTGAATTATTTTTGTTATTCTCCAGTTTGTTACCTATGTATTCTATCATATCCGTATATCCTGAATTGCGTAAGGCATTATTGTAAAAGGTTGCTTTTTGGCTAAACGTTTTCGTATCGGCTGATAGGCTTGATATTCTTTTTGAGATGGATGGTACTATAGAATTGATAATGGATTTTGAATGATTCGATTGTTTATGCACATAAAAAAGGTTAAAATTAGGCAGCCTTTATCACACCCCCAATGAAAATCACAAGAATGTCCATTTCCCATTTGAACTTAAAATCAAGAGGTCAACCATTATAAAGAATACTAAAATACAATACCTCCCCGACCCCGAAAAACACCATTAAGAACCTGTATGCTCACCCAATTTTAACCCTCCCCTCTCTCTTTACTCTCTCTACTTCACCCCATTCTCCTCTTTCCCTAATATAAAAGGGTTCCCTCACCCACTATCAACAAGAAAGCGAACTATCTTTCTTTCTACCGGAACTCACACCAGAAGCAAGCTGTCCAACGCACCGTTCTGAATATCATCTCCCGGATTATTTTGCTATTTTGCTACCTATACTATTGATTTCGAGGTCCATTGAATACTCAATGCTCAAATTCTATTAATTACGGGGATAATTACAATGGAATGGTATATCCACCCAATATCGGATACACTTTGTCAACACCGAGAAAGCATTTGGATTGCATCAACCAACACACACTCAACGCAACAACCAATGAAGCTGCCCCGTATACTTTTCGAAAAATCAATAAGGAGCAATACGCTTTTACTATATGGGAATATCACTTTCTCCCATGGGCCTATGTTCTGCCCACCTGGATTTATACCCCCAAACGACATTTGACTCCTTCCGATAATGGATTACCCAGGTTGTATCAACTTCGCTTTTCATATAATTTTTTTTCCATATACTTATCCACAACCACTCAAAAAATATTTTCAATAATTGTGCTGAAAAGCAAAATTAGCCTTCATTCGCAGCTGAACATTTTGCTAACCGCATTTCATTTTCTCTGAGTATATGAGCCATTGTTGAAAATTCATGGATTAAGGAAATTAAAATAACCCCTTCTATATATTCATTTTGTCAAACAATATATTCTTAAATCGAATACATCTGTCTATATGTTTTTTTTTTTTTTCAGAATTAAAAATTTAACCACGAAACTTATATATTGCTCAATTCTTAAATATTGAGCTTTTTCTTTTTGGCTAGGATCACCTTGAAAGTATTACTTCTAGTAATATCTATCAGGATTTTTCATCTGAATTCTATCAGTGTTTTATCTCGCTTATATATATATATATATATATATATATATATATATATATATATATATATATATATATATATATATATATACGGAGGGGGTGTTTGTGTTCACCTGAGGCAACTATCGGTACAGATCTATCCTTAAAACTGCAAGTATATGCAATTTTTAATCTTCAAACATTTGTATCGGATGTTTAAAAATTTGATGCCTGCGTTCAGTTTCAAGAGGCAATGGATAGATGTGCGTGTAATTGTGCGGCAATAATTGCGCTATCTCTAACGACAATCTAGTGACAAGGAGAAGTGCTAAACGACTGAAAACACTACCACGATGAGCGGAGAGCACATACCACACATGGAATTCCCAAATAGACACTTATTTTTCTACGGGCCATGCTCAACGTTACTTTACCTAGGTAATCTTTAATTATACCGTATAATAAAACGTAATGCATATGTAAGAAACCAATTCATTTTTTTTTAAATAACGGTGTATTTCGATACTAGTAGGCATAAAAGGAGACAGTACACAAGAATGATGTGACGCTGTAAGCATAGCGAAAAGGAACATGTCACTGTTTCTCATTTCTTTACTGCTAGTATTGAGTACTATGAAATATTACGCACATCTTGTTCACGATATAAAAAAATTGATCGTGACGTCATCTGTAGATAACAAAGTAAACAACACGTGTGTTTATGAAGTGAAATAGTTTATTTGACTTTTTGACATTTATGTTGTTTATTCTAGTTTTGTCTTATATTTTCAATATCTACAGTTCGATAGGTGAAGATACGTAAAATTATTATATTTTCTTCTTTTCTGTCATTCTTCTCCAGCTTTTATTATTTTATTCAATATTTGGCTCGTTTATTGTGTTTATTTTGTTGCTTCTTTCATATTTAATTACTTCTGGGCCACATCAGATTTTTCTTGAATTCCCCTCTTACCTCCTGCCCGCCACTCAACAATTTTTTTTTTATTTCTGGTTTTCGGTATATATTTTCTGTTGGTTACGCTCCGTTCTTTGTCTTCACTTGGGAAAATAAAAACTGTCATTTCCAAATGTGGTGGAGAAGAAAATGTTAACTTTTCTCCGATTTTCAACAGATGTCCACGCATATCTCTTAGTGGATCTGTCTGCCTGTCGATAAAGCTATCAGGAGTCAGTTGCAATTATGAGTCTCACAGTGTAATGTGCAAATTGAATGGCCGTACCTTGATTTTAGATACATCCATGCATTTTTACCAAAAGAGTTGTTCATTCGTAGATCTGCTATAATTAAGTTACAAATTTGATTTTGTCTGTCTCTAAAGTTGACGTTGGAAATAATAGTATTAGATGCATCTACGCATTTATAAAATTGATTCTTTTTATTAATGCTCTGAATATTTGAAATGAGGGCTGAATGTTTATATTACTTGCATTGATAAGACTATTGTTCTTATCTTGAGTGTTATTTGTTTCAGGTCGTCCTCAGCCATATTGGTTGCTGTTTGGAAAAGAAAATTGAAAAGTTACTGGCTCCGTAGATATTTTCGTATTCTTGAAGTTATTCTCTGTTTTATAGTTGTGATTTAGTATGTGTGGAAAAATTGGTTGACAAAGGAGGAGGGTCTAATAAAGATCGACAGGGGATTATCTCCTTTACATCGCCGAAAATTAAAGGGTGTACAATGTTTGTTTTTCCTACAATTAGAGAAATGCTATTAATGTGTAAACTTTGTTTGCTTAGTAATATTTCCTTTTTCAGCGTATGTGATGCATCTTTGCGTCTTTTGGCTTTCTATCTTGAATCCCTGTCAATTATTTTTACCTCGTTCCATAAAGGGAAGAATATTTCTGTTTCTTTCCATATGTAACAAGCTAGTCCCGACGTTTCGATCTCCTCAAGACATGGCTTTACAATGTTCTTCTAGCATTATTTTTACATCTAATGGTCCTGGATATGACCTTAAACTATATCCACTGGTGAGACCCCAGCTTGCGGGCTTTGGATAGTGTGGAACCACCCTTTAATTGCCATTGCTCCCAGGTCTACTCTGACCCGGAGTGGTAGTACCTGTTAGGTTCCCAGCTGTGGGTTAAATAGAAACTGACTTGAAAACAACAAATATATTCTATTAAAAAAATGTTCTTCAAAATCTTTGGATTCGGCATTAAATAACCTGAAAAGGGTTGATATGCCGTAAAACAAAAACAGCCAACCATTTACATCTGAAGCATTATTTGATGCAGTTCTAAAATTAAATAAAATTATATTTGCATATGTCTGTCACGCTGAATAATATTTTAAAAGTTCTGTCACGTTTAAATATGAGATAATATTTTGTGTGCCTGTCAAGTTTAAGTTGTAAATATTATTTTCGTCGGTCTGTCACAATTTGGTATTAGATATTATTTTCGTCGACCTGCTTTCCTCCTTAAGTTTACAAAAGCACACTTACTGTAAACTCTACTAATATGTTGATCTGTCACAATTTGAACCGGATGTTGTGAGTCTGTAACGTTTCAATTTAATATAAAATGTCCCTCAGTTTGTCGCGTTTAAACGTCAAGTAGTATTTTCTCACTAACCGTTTAAATAGCAGTTTGGCGATCTGTCACACATTTTTGTAAAACTTTTAAATAGCAATTTTTTGATCTGCCAATTATAACTGTTAAATAGTAGTTTTGTCTGTCGCTCATGTATTTGCTGAAATGTATTTATCTGTTATGTTTAACTGTTAAGTATCATTTTATCGATCTGTCATATTTAACTGTTAAGTAGTAAATTAATCGATCTGTCCGATTCAACTCCCAAATACCATTCTATCGATCCGTCACATACAACTGTAAAATACCATTTTTGTCGATTTGTAGCACAGAACTGTAAAGTAGAATGTATATCTCTATGTAATCCTTAAAATCAATTAGCGTTTCATTCGATTCTGAAATGGGATTTTAAGATGTTTTTTTTTACTAGAGAATCATCACTTACCAAGGTCCAGGGGCCACTCGACGAGAAAAGTAAAAGAGTCTACAGTGGTCAAAAGGACAATATCATAGTAATCGTTAGAAAAGTAAATTTGGTAAATTGTATTACTTAACGGGAACAGCTCATCAAAAACTTGTATGCATTGGACTTGAAGACGGCCACATTGTAGTCAGGTAAAACCAGGTAAACGGAAAAGAGTTTCACGGGTGTGCAGTTCTAAAAAGGAAGCTTTGTTCATGGAATCTACGTTTAGGTTTAGGAATAGATCAAGCGTGGGGGAAATTATTCATAGTATTTTCAGCCGGACGAGTTTTTCTTGTTTGGCGAGGGGGGCATAGATTGGAGCTCAGACGAGCACTTGCCATGAAAATAACGATAACACAGAGACAGGCTCGCAACGTCTCTTTTGTGAGAAAGAGGTTGCAGGGAAGAGAAAAGGGCATCCCCACTAGGCTACGAAGTCTATCCTGAACTCTATCAAGGCAGGATAAGATCTTCCTAGCAGCTCCAGATGTGACAGAAATACTCAATCCTTGGGCGTACCTGGCTCTTATATAGGTAGAGAATTGCATCAGCGGATAGATATCTGCTGGATCGATAGAAGGATCCCACAATTTTTCCAGCGAGCTTTGCAACGGATTTGATGTACGTGTTCCATTTTAGATCCGGAGTAAAGGCCAAGACCAGAAGCTTGTTAATACATGGAGCCTCCCGAAGACGAGTGTCATTCATTTCAATTGATGCCAGATGGGGTTCACGCATCTTTAAAATAATCTCTATTTTCTCTATGCCTTCGGTTTCAACAGACATTGTTGCGCTGGTTTGTCACGTTTTATTCTTAAATAACATTAAACGTACAGTTTGCATGGACTTATCTTTAGCGTATTTGTACTTGTTTTGTTGTATGTTTTTATTAGTGTTTTTGCAGACATGAAAAATCTCCAGCAAGAATTCGAGATCCGAATTATTTGTACATTTTTCTTGTCCGCATTTTAAATTTCTTTAAAAAAAAAACTTTGTTTATTTGATTTTCGTATTTTGTTGTTGTTGTTGTTGTTATTGTTGTTGTTGCTAAATTTTTATTCAATGAGTCAAACGTTTTTGTTTTACTGCTTAAAATTGTCTTCTATTAAAGTTTTTTTTTTCTTTAACTCACTCATTAGTACACAAACGAAGAAAAGAATACAATTACTAATGAAGGTAATGTAGTTATCCGGAGAAAACAGAAATTCTATTTGCCAATCAGCTTCCTCTATTTAGATTTCTCAATAATCTTTTTTTTTTTTTTTTTCCTTTTTGATGACTTTATTTTTAGTCATTATAAAAGTGGCTGGTCACACTTGTTCCGTCGTGTCAAAGAAATCAGTTCAAAACAGAGGAAAAGTGATGACCAATACACGGGACTTTTTTGTTTTGTGGTTAAATATTACACTTAATGCGATTTAAATACTTGTAAATAATCCCAAAGTTAAATAATTGTTTCTGGTTTCTCTCCTTGCTGGTTTTATATTGCCCCCAAGAAGAAGTATTTAGATAGCGGGTGATTAGAAAAATAGGAATCTGTTCCATGTAAACAGAAATATTAAGTAAGTATCGAAGGAAATCTACATCCTCGTATCTTCCCTAAGTAATGTTTAAGTGTTGCGGCCACAGAGAAACGCGGAAAAATTGCAGTACATAAATTAATAATTCTTTTATATTGTTTTTGTTAAATATTATTTATTGATATCATTATCAATAAACACTATAAAATGTGGAATCATTTCTAGACATATAATTTCGTTTTTAGATAAACAAGATATCCGGTGAATTCAATGGGCATTTTTGTTTTGATTTAGTACATTCAAATAATGTTGATACATTCCAAGTGTATTTTTCTTAATTGTACATGCATAATACTAATAGGATTTTAAATAAAATTTATTTTACATAGAGTAAGATTATATTGCTTAGCCGCCCTAACAACAACAACACTATAAATTTATTTTAGCAATTCATTTAAAAAATAAATCCAGGTAAATTGATTATGTTGTAGAGCTGACATCTATTCAAGGTAGCCACCTTCAACCTCAATCACCACCTCTATTAGGAATTAAACTTAATAAGTCGTTACAAAATTATCAAAATAAGAAAATAAAGATGTCAAATAAAAAGAAACGAATCATATAATGCACTAAATTACGCACACACACACATACATACATATATATATATATATATATATATATATATATATATATATATATATATATATATGAGCAAACAGTTAATAAAATATTAAAATATGTTAAAAAAACACTTTGAAATGAGTTAAAAACATATTTAATCTGAACAGGAAACACTAGATAAATTGATAGTCCTTAATCCGCGGAGTTTCGAAGAAATACTCTTCTTCTCATCAGAGGGTAGGAATTAGCAAAATACAGGATCGGATTTTGCATGCAGAAGTATTTGATCTTACTTGAAAACAAAAAAAGTGAAGCAGAGGGAATATGGTAAAGAAAAAGGTGATTACACATGAATGCATAGTCTGGTGGAAGATAGCAAATCCAGTGACGGTAAAATCCAAATGTAAAACTTCAAGAAAATTAAAACAATTTCCATTTGTACGAGTAAAATCCAAGGAATATTATAAGCTCTATTTCCTATTTGGTTTTATCGAGCTTTTATATCTGGCTAAGATAATTTTTATAAATATTAATTCTTTAATATTTATAATTTACTTTAATTTTACCATCTTGGATCATTTTAGTAAATTCAATTGTAATTTTCATTTTTTATATATATATATATATATATATATATATATATATATATATATATATATATATATATATATATATATATATATATGTATGTATATATATATATATATATATATATATATATATATATATATATATAAGATTGTTGCATTTTAATTATTTTTTTATTAGCGATTCCGTACTAATTTCTTTCTTTTTTTTTTTCGCTCCCTGAGCGTTTATTATAAGAAAGGAGTTATTTGCCCTTTTTCCGACGACATTTTTTTAGGACGTATTACTTTTTTTATTTTATCTATTTTTTAAAATATTATTTAATAATAATTATTACGTGCATTTCTTTAGAGATGAAACGTATGCACGTAATAATTATATATATGTGTGTGTGTGTGTGTGTGTGTGTGTGTGTGTGTGTGTGTGTGTGTGTGTGTGTGTGTGTGTGTGTGTGTGTGTGTGTGTGTGTGTGTGCATACTCGATAATCGTGACACCCTGAACTGATGATTTTTATCTATAGGTACTAAAAATAATTATAGTAATAATTTTGTCAGTCCTTTTAAGAACTCGGTTCTTATTGTTGAGCAATCTAAGGTGAAGTTAAGAGTTGATCATTTAAGCTTACATGCGAAGATCATGATGTCATAATCATTCGATCACCATCACCGTTTTGACATTTAAAAATAAATGTTTAAATTTCAACTGTATTTCTCGCGGTTAGCGGTGGTCATGTGGATTTGTTCCTTGTTAATGGATTCAGAGATGGCTTCGTTGCCAGGTTCGAATCTCTCGACCGACACTAATCCTGATACCCTGCACTGATGATTCCGAAAGGATAAAATACTAGTGTCTGTAGGTATAAAAACTAATGATAATAGTAATAATTATATATATATATATATATAGATAGATAGATAGATAGATAGATGTGTGTGTGTGAGAGAGAGAGACAGAGATAAAAAAGGGCAAACCAAATTATATGTTCATCAACGTTTTGTCTTTATTTCAAGATTTTCTTGGGATGAATACTTCGACGAAATAAAATACCAGTACAATAACTTAAGCTATACTTGTTGTCGTATGAGTATTAATCCACAT
This sequence comes from Euprymna scolopes, assembly GCF_053919585.1. Taxonomy (NCBI): domain Eukaryota; kingdom Metazoa; phylum Mollusca; class Cephalopoda; order Sepiida; family Sepiolidae; genus Euprymna; species Euprymna scolopes. The sequence continues at coordinate 27,820,656 of NC_136485.1, forward strand.
TGTTGTCTTTTTAAAATCCAGATGAAGGCTTTTGTATAAGCCGAAAATTGGAAACTTTCAATAAAAAATATCTGTTTATTTAAAAAAAAATACAAATTTGCACGTGATCTTAGTTTCTAAATTTTTAAATTCGATCGTCCCCGTGCTTCTTAAAAGTGGATTAATACTCATGCTACATATTCGCGCACGAACAGCGCTTACCACTGGACTAACAATACACAACCACTCTGCCAAACGACATCATGGCCCGTAAGAAAAGTGAAAAAGAAAAAATATATGTTGTATTGTTTTTTTTTAATCCTGATGAAGGCTTCTTTATAAGCCGAAAATTGGAAACTTTAACTGAATAAATATCTGTTTATTTAAAAAAAATACAAATTCACACGTGATCGTTCTTTCTAACCTCACATTTTAAATTATACTTGTTGTGTTTGTGATGTAAAAATTGTGCCTTTCTATTTTAGTACGAAAACAGCTGTTAAAATTCAAAGTTTATACAGAGTTGTGAAATAGAACGAGTGAGATTTTTTAACGCTACATAGCAGTTATAGATTTTAGAAGAATATGATACATATTCTGTTCGTTTTGATGTGAATATGGCCGTTATAATTCAAAGGTTGGATGTGTAATTCAATAATTCATTTCTTCATTACATTGGAATATTATTTCCATAATAATCTTTACACACACACACACACAAACACACAAAACACAAATGGTAATACCTCTTATTTTTTTTATTTTGTCCGACTGAATTTAATGAGATTGAATATTGAATTCTTATTATGACTGAATTTATGCATTCATGACCTATAAGTTTAATTTTTCTGTTGAAAATGTTGATGGTGTGAGGCCCTAAGAACGCATTCCCTATCATAGACGTACCTTAGAAGCAGATATATTATCCCTGAGTGGCTTCCAGCCCTTGATAAGTGGTGACGACCGTGTAAAAAAAAATAAAAAAATATGAATCTTTGAATATCTCCATACAAAAAAAATTGAACCGATCAACATTTACCGGCGCCAGTTGATCGTTTACAAATCTGATGCTGTTGCTGTCAACAGAGTTCGGAGATGGGTTTGTCAATTTCAAAATAGTGATATAGCGGTGAATGACAAAGCACGCTCCGGATGCCCATGCGTAGCAACCAGCCTATCGCTGGCAAAAGTGCATTTAGAATGGTTGTAAGTATGTAGAAACATAAAGGCTGAGGCACAAAAATATCGGTTTGCTATCACTCCCGTCTTTGTAAATTAAAAAAATATGATGCATTACATTTGGAAATATCCTCTAATAAAGACATAGTTTATTTTTTTTGTTTCCGGACAATAATTTTTGTAAATGTTAATTGGTAAATTTTGTAAACGTTACTGGCATATCTATGCATATAAAGTAGTAGCGTTCATAACTAAATCTGGCATGATGATGGTCCCCATGATGATGGGGTTGTGCACACTATTTTTCATGGTTAAATCAAAGGTCAAGATCCTAGCATATATATATATATATATATATATATATATATATACATATATATATACTCTCCTATATATACTCTCCTACAACCCACACCAGTTGGCCGATCATGACCAACTAATCATGATGATGGTCCCCGACCTAAGGATGGTGCACGCAATTTTTCAAGGTCAAAGTCAAACATCAAAATTATGTCCTATGTATATATACTCTCCTAAAGCCTACAACAGTGGACCGATCATGACAAAACCCGGCATAATGATGTTCCCTCGTTAGGGATAGTGCTCACTAGATTTTCAAGATCACGGTCAGGTTCAAGGTCATAGACTATGCATATATACTCTTCTTCAGCCCACATCAGTGGGCTGATCATGAATTAACTTAGCATGATGATGGTTTCCCACCTAGGGATGGTGCCCACCATTTTCCAAGTTAAATGTCAAGGTCGTAGCCTAAGCATATAAACTGTCTTACATCCCACACCATCGTAATGATCATGACCAAACCTGACATGATGATGTTCTCGGACCTAGGGATCGTACACACTGTTTTTCCAGGTCAAAATCAATAGTTTCAGTCGGGACGTAGCTAGTATATATATATATATATATATATACATATATATATATATATATATATATATATAAACCCTCTTCTAGTGTTAACCAGCCATTAATGCTATCGCCTGCTACGAGTTAAGCCTAATGCAAAAAAGGGTATAGATCATTATCATCTGGGATCATTGTTTATATAAAAACATTTCAAATATCCTTAGACATACTGACTATCTACTAAATATTCATTTACTTGATCTCTTGCTTCGGGGTGCTGCTGATGTATTAATACTGAATAGATGTGATACAACGAAACAGTCTGTTTTACACACAAATATGTTTGTATATAGATAGATAGATAGATAGATAGTCAGACAGATAGATAGATAGATAGATAGATAGATAGATAGATAGATAGATAGGTGTGCGTTTAAACTCCGTATGAAATATTTTGGCTACCAAAGGAAATGTTTCTGATTTAGAAGATATTACTGGCTTATTTACAAAACTCATACATATATACAGAATAACAAAATACCTTAACTCAGAAACAATAAAACATATGAAGCACTGGAAAAAGCGTCTACCAAAACAAAAAGGTAAGATCGAATTCAAAAATCCACTTTTTCTACTAACGTTCGGTCCATTCTATCAGCTACTCAATTTTGTTCTGACTTTTAGAAACAATATATTCATGTCGTATACTCTCCTTCTTTAAATAATTTTCAAATTATCTTTAAAGGTACTTCTCATTATTATCGGTACGTGGTGTCTTAACAGTTTGAGTTGATTTCTCGACCATCCTTTCCATTGCATTAATGTTTTAAAAAAAAACTCCTTTGTGTTAAGCACATAAATCCACACAAATCTTCATTTATCATTAGCGTTAAGACAACAGCATATTATTTTAATTATTTTTACTCTCGAGTGTGTATCCGTTGATATCTTACATGCTTTTGTGATGTGGTTCTCGATTGATTAACTGTGTCTAACTGTATCGGATATATACTCGAGAGTCAAAACAATGATAAGAATATTCTGTTATCATAGCACTATTGTATCATCAATAAATGTGCCAAAATACTCAGCTATACCTAGCGAGTTTGCCTCCGTTCATTCACAAATATACCTATGTACAGTTTCCAGGAGTTTAGTGGCTCGCCTTTCACTAGATTTTTGAAATGAAAAACACCCAAGCATGTTTCACAAAAGTTAGTATTCTTTGTTACATCATAGTCAAGGCTAGTTACCAGTTTATCCTTTACTAGTTTCTGTAAATTCTTTGCTCTAAGATATCCAAAACGTCTATGCCAAATCTTTTTTTGTGTTACTCCCTGAACATCTAGTTGCTAAAAGCTCCTTGCTTTCCTTAACTGCAGTTTAAATCGCATATGTTTTCATTTTTTGAACCTGTAGGTACTATTTTATCATACAGACTTTTAAAACCTGGCTTATTATGCAGGTCTTTCCAGAT
>NC_136485.1:27826660-28026660 GCF_053919585.1 Euprymna scolopes
ATATATATATATATATATATATATATATATATAAATTAGCTGGGCAGGGAGAGATTGAAAAAATTAATTTTTTGTTTTTAATTTATTATTTATAGTTTTTTTAATTGTCGGGCGTTAAGTTGAAAGAAAGAAATGAGAAATAGAAGGGTAAATAGGTGAATTATACGTTATAGGTTTATTTAATAAAGTAAAAAAACTAAGGATATCAGTAAGTTAATTAAATAATAAAAATTAATATAATTATTAATAAAATGTAGATAGTAAGTAGATAACAAAAACACACAAATACATACACATGAGTACATATGTAAAAAAATACACACATCAATGGGGGAGGAGCATGTGCTTGAGTATATGTACAAACACAAATACGAAAAATATGTAAATAAGCTTCGTGTTAAAAAATATGATAATTATTATTGAAAGAATTAGTAAGAGGTAAATATAAGAGAAAAGCGTATTATATATGTTATATGTAGATGGTAAATTAAATAATTAATTAAAATAGAAGGTAAGTAAATGATTAGTTGTTAACAAGTAGATAATAGACCGAGAGGCAAGTCGAAGGATACCAATTGTGATAAGTACGTAATTGAAATAAGAGAAATCGAGACCTAATTATGGAAATAGCCAATAAGAGACTATGGGGCGAGAACCTTTAAATAATGACATAAGGAGTGATTAAGACAAAGGGGGGGGTACAAAAATGAGTTTGGTAAAGAGAGATGTAGCTAAAAAATGGTGGGATAAATAGGTGGGGGTTCTGTGGAGGGGTTCTTTTAAAATGAATGGGGGACTATATAGTTTAGGTTGTAAATAGGGTGTGTGTAATTCGTTAGTGTTAGATTTTAGGGGTGGGTTATAGTTATTATTAGAAGGGTGAGAAGTTGCTTAAGAGGTGGGATTTATAATGTTTACAATTAAGTGAGGTTTCAGTTTTTTTTATTTAGAAGTTTATCTCTATCTCTAAAATTAGTAATCAGTAATTTTTCAGTTAAGCATAAATAACATGGGGAGTTTAGTGATTTACCTATTTCTATATTAGTAAAATAAACTTGTAACTTTTTCAATTCCCCCCCTCCCAGCTAATTTATATTTATATATATATATGTATGTATATGTATATGTATATATATATATATGTATGTGTAAGTGTTTGCATCTGGATGTATGTGTATTTGCATATATGTTTATATATGTATATATGCGTGTATTTTTACGTATATGTGTATGTGTACATATATATGTGTTTGTATATGTATGTTTGTGTATATATGTATATATATATATATATATATATATATGTATGTGTGATCACGCATGTGCTTTTCCCCCATTTACGTATGTGCATTTGCTGTACATATTTATGCGTGTGCTTATATTTGTGTGTTACTTATTAAAAATGTTTTTTTCTATTATTTAAGTTACTTACTTAAGCTTTCACCTATTTTATTTTATTTCATTAAAATAAACCTGTAACGTATAATTTCTACCTGCCCGGCTAATTTATTTATATATATATTATATTTAATTATATATATTATTACACTATCAAAATAAACCTGTAAAGTATAATTCATTAACTTATTTTTCCTTTTCTTTTTCTTTCCATTTTATAAACAATAAATATCTTTCAATCTCTCCCCGCCCGGCTAAAATACTTTAAACCCCATTTTCAACCCGTTTCTTCACTAACATTAACTTTCCAACCTGTTGCCATGGTGATCCTTTAAATTAACTGTTACTTATGCCGTTATCAACAAAAGTAGCGTCTTTTAAGTTTAAACCTTTAAAAAACACGTATATAAGAATTTACACATAATTAATATTTAATTATAAACCCCTCTCTTTTTTTAATACACTCCTACTACTTTAAACTCCAACGTCCTCTCCCCACCACTCCCCCTTCTTTTCTAACTCCCCTTTATCTACGATCTTTCCATTTTTATTTGACTTTATAACTTAGTCCATCTATGAATTCTGATGATGCTAGTTGGATTTTTCCTCTCTTTGAGGATTTTCCTCTAGTTGAAACAATTTGTAAACTCATTCTGGACTCACAGTAATAAATTTCCTATATACTGCTCTGACTACACATTGAGCACTTTAGTCCGGTTTTTTTTTTCACCACTGGTAAATAAATAAATATATATATATATATATATATATATATATATATATATATATATATATATATATATATATGAATTAAAATCAGTTGGATTTTGTGTTGGACTGAACATACACGCCTTTAAAAAATGTATAAAGGTTATTAAAAACTACGTTCTTTTTTGTCAAACGGTTATGAGATTCCGCGTGAACTATCGTGGCAAGAAATGGCCAATGATAAAATTTCCCGTTTTGTCAACGTATTTCACTTTGATTAATTTCACTATATTTTGTTACTAAGAGCGGCGGACCACACCAAGTATCAAAATAAAATACAATATATTAAAAACAATATCGTTCTTATGAATCTTACACCTTACAACCTTGGATATATATATATATATATATATATATATATATATATATATATATATATATAAAGTTGAATGTGTGTGTGTGTGTGTGTGTGTGTGTGTGTGTGTGTGTGTGTGGGTGTGGGTTCGTGGTCATGAATAGTCTCCTATATGGTTAACTATTTTTAAAGAACTTATTACATATAATGATAGAAGATGTATCGAGACACAGGAATGGGTATGTTTATCTCGCAGAACGGTGGTTCATTAAAATTGTGGGGTCTGCGTTCGAGCCTGGTCCACAATGTATAGAAATAAAAAATTAAAAAAAAAACGTTTACAAGTGTTTTTGATATAGATGTACATAATAATACTTTGATAAATATGTTTTAACTTAAATAGGGATGGTATAATAAAAATGATGGGTCTGCGTTCGCGCCTGGCCTCCATCTGCGTAAGTATACTTTGATAATTATGTTTCAGTTCGAAGAAATATGGTATAATAAAATTATGGGGTCTTCGTTCGCACCTAACCGCCATAGAATGGAAATATGTCACAAGGTTTAACAAGTTTTTTTTTTTAATATAGATCCATTGTGATATTGTGATAAGTGTTTCAGTGTGAACAGGTATGGTATAATAAATTATGGGGCTTATCTATTTTATTTTTACTTTCATCATATTTTGCTTTAGTTTTGATACCCCCAAGTTTAAACAACTCTTCCTTTTCATAACTTATCATACTTTCATCAATCAGAGTCCATTTTCTTTAGGCTGTTTTTAAGCCCAGTCAACGACGGGTACTTTTGCTAATATATATATATATATATATATATATATATATATATATATATATATATATATATATTCGTCTTTATATTAAATTGTCTATTTTTCCTTCATTGTCCTTAATTACTTTGGATCCCCCGAGATATTTTGGTTGCTTTTTTAACATTTTTAATTTAATCGTTTTTTGTTTTGTTTTTTGTTTGTTTGTCTGTTTTTGTTGGTTTTTTTTTGGGGGGGGTTGCTTTATCACATTCAAATCCGCCATAAAAATGAAACTATCCGCGCACCATCTATTCGATTGCTTTGCAGAACAGGGAGGAGGATATTCATAAATTGGTAAAAAAATACATTTCCATAAATATATGTATATTTTTCATCTATTCGTGGAAACTTGCGAAGATTAATTTCTGATTTCTTGCTACTTAGAATGACCTCTTCAATTTGGCCTCGTTTCAATAGTCGTAGGAACGCAACAAGATAATAAATTGTGTTTCGCGGGGAAATCTTAATTTTTTTGTTATCAGGATCAAAATGGCGAGTAGACGTTGTGACTTTTTATTTTCCATATGTGTTCTCTAAGATAAATGTGCGTATATGCACTACTTTTTATTCGTCATTATTCGGCTTTATATCTGTACTCTCATTTTTTTATTCAAGTTCATTGGTTATATCGCGCACTATATTTATTTCTTTATTTCTTTCTTAATATATATATATATATATATATATATATATATATACTAGCAAAAGTACTCGTCGTTGACTGGGTTAAAAAACAGCCTACAGAAAATCGACTCTGGTTTATGAAAGTATGATAGGTTATGAAAAGGAAGGGTTGTAAAGAGATAGCTTCGACTTTGGGGGTATCAAAACCAAAGCAAAATATGATGAAAGTAAAAATAAAATAGATTAACCCTATAATTTATTATACCATACCTGTTCACACTGAAACACTTATCACAATATTCTGTGGATCTATATTAAAAAAACCTTGTTAAACTTTGTGACATATTTTCATTCCAAGGAAGTCAGGCGCGAACGAACACCCCATAATTTTATTATACCATATTTCTTCAAACTGAAACATAATTATCAAATATACTTACGCAGATAGATATGAAACGTCTTTATTAAAGTTTGGGCCTATTTCCATTCTATGGCGGCCAGCCCCACAATTTAATTACACCATCCCTATTTAAGTTAAAACATACTTATCAAAGTATTATTATGCATATCTATATTAAAAACACTTGTACACTTTTTTTTTTAATTTTTTAATTTTTTATTTCCATACTTTGCGGACCAGGCGCGTACGCAGACCCCACAATTTTAATGAAGCATCATTATGCCAGATCAAACACACCCATTCCTGTGTCTCGATACATCTTCTATCATTATATGTGATCAGTTTTCTATACTAGTCAAGTATATAGGAGCCTATTCGTGACCAGGCACACACACAGACATTCAGCTTTATATTATAGATTTTGGTTTTGCGAGCTAGCGTTCTTTCCTTAAGCTACCAAGTATTCAGTGGTTTCTAGTAGCCGTGCTTCTCTATGAGTTAATGATTTTCTATGGAATTTTATAAATATGCTCTGTTAAATTTTAATGTTATTTTTCATTATCATAAATTTAAAGTTGTGAATCTAGCCTTCTGGTATTGCTTCAATAAACTCAATATGGCATCTTGAGATGTTTCCCTCATTTAAGGGGTTGTCATTATTTCTCTCGAAATATAACCTTTTAGTAAGTGTTTGACGAGTTGGAATTGTCATCCTTTTCATTGTATTTTTCTTCGTGCTTTTATTTTATTTCGTCCCATTTTGTCGATTTTTATGATATCCTTGCGTCTCTTCAAAATATGAAAACGTAATTCAAATCGTATTGCCCTCATGAGTAAAACAAAATGTTCAATTGAAATCATAAACTCACGGAAATATGCGTTTTTCGGATATCATTTGGGATGTTAATTTATCAATTTTTATAACTTTCTTGGTTATTAGAAATATTTTATGTCTTTTAACAATGGCTTAAATCCTATTATATTGTAGCATGTTTTACATTTTCCAGAATTGAAGAGCGTTATTTCTTTATTCGTAAATCTATCATTACAGTTCAAGAATGTTGTACTTCATGTTGATCTTTATACATAGTTTCATGGTGAAAACATGGCTATTGCTTTATCTGCATTCAGGTGTTTTGTTTCGCACCCATCGGAAGCGACAAATTTTACATCATGTGATTAAAAAAATTATATTTTCCCGAGTTCGGATGCTAGGCAATCCAGCTAACCAAGATAGTAACATTAACTCTAGGTTCCTCCGAGAAGGAAGTGTTTGTGTATTATCAAATTCACAAGCTGTTCATAATCGCATATATCTATAAGGATGATGGTTGATGACGACGTTATGTTTTTTCTGCAGTTCTTGCATAAAGATGTCACTTTCCTCCTACATACAGTGTCTGGTATTCCCAAATGGTCAACCATCTGTTATTAACCAGACTTACCGTTGCTTAACTTCGGTGACCTAATGAAACCTGGTATATAAACGTGATTATGCCGTATACGATTATGCTGGTAAAATAAGCTGTTGAATTTATCACGTTTTGTATCAAGAGCGCTTTACCTAACGTCACCAGACTTGATTAATATATATATATATATATATATATATATATATATATATATATATATGACTCAACATTTATCAAAGCCTGTAGGTCACTCGTGGATAAGGGTAAATGGGTGCACAGTAGTAAATGGGATAATATTGCATCGTAGTAATTGATAGTATTGGGAATTTTATTAAATTAGATTACTTAAGGGGACGGTTCATCAAGAACTGAGAACTGATTTAATTTTGAGATACTTAGGTAAACTTTCGAGTCAAGTTTAGGAATTTTATAAGTCACACAGAAATAACATAGATTCAATGAATTATAGACAATCACGATTTTACTAACCCACATTGTAGTCAATGGACTCCTGCATTATATATGACTTGGGCATTTACCTAAGAAGCCAAAGTTAAGACGAAATTTCAATGCAGATTCTTAGAAATTCGATACAGGTATTTTCTGCTGCTTGATAACAGCAACCACTCTGTACAATATAAACATGTTCAGGTAAATAGTTTGTTACTTATCAACGTTTCCATCGCATGTTATCAGAAATACGCCATAGTATATGGAGATCTTAAATAGAGGAAAGCCTTTGGCCCGGGATTACGTCTCGTGATTGACTTATGCTCCTGTTTAACTATGGTTAAAGTTCATGGGTAAGACAATAGGTAAAGAGCCGTGCTACATTAGTAGATGGGTTATAAGAGATAAAATATACATGTGACCCCATATAACTATAGAGTAAGGCAGCTGATAAGTCTTACCGTATTCCAAGTGTGTATGCATTTTTGTTGACCATATTCCAAGTGTGTATGCATTTGTGTTTAAAGATAATTAACGGATATGTGTTAAGAAAGAGAGAGGGGGAACTGTCGCATGTCTAGAATATTAGCAATATACTAGCGGGACCTGTGGAAATTTCACAGGGGACTCATTCACATGTAATATATTAATGTTGGCATTCTGTAAATGCTCAGTGTAAATGGAGACACTCTGATATTATTGTAACTCTTTTGTAAAAACTGCAAATGTATGTATCTAAGCTAGAACAAACGCCCGGTAAAGCCCGCGCGTAAAGTACGCTTAAATATGATATTTTAATTCTTGCAGATTTCATATATATTATTTTAGAGATAATGTTCTATCGATATTTATCTGCTATAAAGTTGCGATTTCAAACATAAAAAATATATCCATATGATTTGGGTGCATTAGCTTGAACCGAAACCGAAATAAAAACTTATGAATATATATATATACATATAGCTGAAAAGCTATAACAAACGCCCATATGAGTGCTTTGACCTTAGTTCCTGATTTCAATAGGCGAAAAATTAAAAGATACATCTGCCTTACTTTTAATGCTAGGTTAATTTATGGTGTCTTTTACATATACAAAAAACCCTTCCCAATACTTTGCTGATGAGGAAACTTTGTTAAAAACACTATATGTAAAAATTATTGTCCGTAGCTTGATATCTACCACAATAAAAACATTGTGTTCCGAAACGATCGTACAGATTATTGATTTTGTTGTTGTTCCTTCTTATGAAATGGATTTTTAATTTAATTCTAATTTGATTTTTAAATTATCAATCACATTACTTAATATTAAATTAGCTCTAGGATATTTACCTATCCAGCTTATTATATATCTAAATTACAACGAGCACTTTTTCTTTCCCTGTATTTTAATTAAACTAGTAATTTTACTATTACATTAAAATACACTCTGCTCTTTAGACTATTGTTCTAATCTCCTTTAAATAAATATATATATATATATATATATATATAACTCGAGTTCCTTCAGCCATAATCGACACCGAAACCAAAACTTATGAAGAATTCGTGATAAAATTATTTATGACAAGAAATAGGAGAACATACCAATTAAACGACCCGGATGTAAGCGTGGCACACAAAAGAACACACACGCTATCTTATTAATATATAGATTATTACAGACGTATATACGTTTTTACATTGTCGCTTTATTATTATTATTATTATTATTATTATTATTATTATTTCATTATTATTATCATTATTATTATTTTTATTATTTTTATTTTTATTATTATTATTATTATTTCATTATTATTATTATTATTATTATTATTATTATTATTATTATTATTATTATTATTATTATTATTATTATTTCATTAGCCCTCATAATGACTGTTGTTGGACAGATTCCAGTCTCTTTGGACTATTCTTCCTTTTGTACTATTTGCCAACCGCTTCGTCTCTGGCGACGAATTCCCAATATTCATGTTTAATTCATTGCTTTCATCCGTTCCGATACGAATTTACTCTCGGCAAATAAAAACATACTCGTGGGTCATCTTCTTTCCAATTTTGCAACTCAGTTAAAGAACAAGTAATTCTAAAAAACTATATTTCCTTCTCTTTTTCCATCTGTGAATTCTTTTAATCATACGCAACAATTGAACACGTCTCACATTCTAAAGGATTAGAGATATTTAATAAGAATTTGTCGGAAGGAAAATAGGTTAAAAAAACATTTTGGTTTTTATTTTTTGATCAACGTTTTAGTGTATAATAGTAAGGTAAGAATTGGACTTCCAAAGGTTGAATTATTTTTGGAAATAAATTTTTTCAAGGATGAAATCGCCGCTCTCAGATAAGCTGTCTGAGCTGATACGATGCAAAATTACTTTAAATCGGCAACAAGAACACTGATGATATACCTCGATGACTCGGAAAAATATGGTTTGAATTATGTATTTTGGGAGACCTATTGAATTAACTTCATTCAGACCATAGATATATGCGCGATATTTTACAAATATATTAATATTTTTATATTAATAATAATAATAATAATAATAATAATAATAATAATAATAATAATAATAAGACAGCAATGAATGGCTAATATTCAAAAAGTAAATGTACAGAAAGGGAAAATCTTAGAAACAAAAAATACAAAGGATAAACACTTATGTAGCATCGCTAAAAAAGTCATCTGGGTCATATATAGGCTAGACGAAAGTGAACTTACACATATTGAGTAGAAGATAAATCAACAATTCACTATGCCCCGAAGATGATACTAAATAATGCTAATTGAAAAGTAACGAAAGAGGAAGAAGACTGATCAATGTAATCGACCGTAGAAGGCACAAAGAAAGACTCAGAAAAGTACTTGAGTCAGAAGTAAAGGAGATTGATCACCACAGTGATAAACACTGTCAAGAAGAACAATATAGGAAACGACAAAACCAGAAACAAAACGGCAAGAAAAGAACAATGAGAGGAAAAAGAGGTACATAGAAGATTCATAAGAATGACAAATAAGAGAATCACAAAAATATATGGACATGTCCAATTAAAGGATACCTAAAGAATATTATCTGCCAGCTGCACAGAATAACGCGATTAGAACTTGTCATATTAAAGCTGAACACAGTAAAGTAGACTCTGTGGATAAAGCGATAAAACCTTTAGTCAAGAATCATCACAAGTTAATGCAACAAACAAGTTCAAATAGAATATCAGGACAGGCACAACTGCGTGATAAAGACAGTGTACTGTGAACTAATCAAACCACTGATGCTCGAACATGAGGACAAACTCTACAAACACATACCAGAAAAGTACAGAAATAAAAAAGCACAAACTTTCCTTGAGAAACAGGAGTAAACTAGATAATTTCACAGAGGCAATTATATCAAATGTCATAATAATTAACAGGAAGTAAATCATCATGCCATGTTTTCCATGCAAAGCATACGTCATCAAGATAGTGAAGTGCGTTTAAAATTTTTTTTTTTTTTTACGGAAGAAAAAAATTATTTCCACATATTATAGCGATTAAAGTTGTATGTTATATAATTATGTATATCATTCAGAGTCACTTGAGAAAAATAATGATCGACGTAGTCTTTTTTTCGGTGGTTGTTTGGTCGGGTTTTCTATGCTTGCTCATACTGGGTTTGCTTTTGAAGTTAACGCTGTTTGTGGTTTGTACATTGTTGGTGGTGGTGACTGGTTTTCTTCGTCTGAATCGTTGTAGGGCACGTGTATTCGCCATCTATGCGGTGACGACATCTGTGTTAATAGAGTTAGTATCTGAGAATCTTGAGGCGTGTTTTCTTCCTGGCTGTCTTGTTCGTTATAGGTTTGGAATCCTGATGGGCTGGCTTGGGTCTTTCTTGGATAACATCCTCTTGTTGCCCTGGGTATTCCTCCTCGTCGTATTGAGTGTCTGGAATAGTTATGATTTCTGGTTGTATTGTTATGGTTTGATTTCGTAGATTTTCTTAGTAAGTGTCAGAAAGTCATCTTCTACAAACTGGTGGTTTTTGGGGGAGGGCATTGGACATTTTTGGTCGATTTGGTCTATGTCATACGTCTTAGTTTCCCATTGTTCAATAAAGTTCTTCCATAATATAATCCACATGCGTGGCGTAAAATTTTAGCTCCCAAATACTTCAATTTTGTCATTGGAGTCTGCAGATTGTATATTCGCGCTTTTAAATTGGGTTCCTCGTTTGGAATCGTTAGCCATTGGTCTGTGTTGGAAGTTGATAAACGGTGTTCGTCTCATTGGTCTTTCAGGGTTATTCTTTACGTTTACATGTGTTGTTCCCCTTTCCAGAATCACTTTCGCCTGATCCACGTTGTGGCTGTAGAACTGTAATTCGTCTGTGTAGATTAATTTAATGCTCGGTCTACACAGTTCGCGAATGTGAATGCGTCTTGGTTCTGACACTGCATTCCTCCGTAGTTGACTATGCATTCTCTTATCGAGCTGATGGTCTACGTTTTGCCCGAGTTGGCTGGTCCCTGTAGGTGGAAGGCGTTGATTTTCGGTAACAGTTTATGACATACATCGAATAGTTGTTTCGCTATTTCTCGTTGGTTAAGTCGGTGATGTTCAAGATGTATAGAAACTGCCAAAGCGTAAACCACAACCTTCTCAACTAACCAGAGGTAAAGATCAAAGATACGCAAATCGAAACAAATATGCGGAATATTCCGAGAGCTGAAACGAATATGGAACATGAAAATCAACAGAATACCATAGAATACTAATAACTGTAGGAGCACCAGGAACAGCTCCAAAGGGCTCCGAAAATCGAAATTTAGAAGGTGACTTAGACTATACATGAGACATTAATTTGAAAAACGTCTGAGATTCAATCTATGGTCCCCCTGGCCTGGCTTTCACGAAAAACACTCGTCTAACTGAAACCACTATAAATAATTTCCCACACTCTTTATCTGCGTCTTAATATAAACGTATATTCCATGAATAAAGCTTCTTCCTTACAACTGCACGTCTGCCAAACTCTCTTCAGTTTCCCTGCTTTTCAACTGACTGCAATATGGTCGTCTTCAAGTCAAACGTGAACAAGTTCTTCATGAGCATACACTTAAGTAATCCAATTTTCCAAAACTAATTGTTACTACGACATTTTCCCATTGACTAACGAATACTTTGATGTTTCTCATCGAGTACTGTAATCTCATTAACGCTGATCCTCGAGTGGCACCCGGGCTTTGATAAGTGTTAACTCGTTTGTAAGTAAATAAACTGTTGAAATCTTAAGAAAACAGGCTCGAAGGTTGAAACTAATCCACATAAGCCACAAACGGTAACCGGCTATATGTAAACTGCAATAGAGATAAATATTTGCAAAATTGTAAATTACCTTTCACCCCCAACTAAAAATAAATGCAATGTCGGCATCATTTATTTTAAAAAAAATAGATTTCTAGGAGACGGAGATGTAACGGATGAACCTAACATTAAGCAGCTTAAGATGGAACAAGCTATGAAGTTTCACCTTTATTGATGTAATATATGCGTGTGTGTGTGTGTGTGTGTGTACACTTACACACACATCTATGTGTCTACTATTGTATAAGAGTCACTTTGTGTATGTGTGGGAGTTCCTTCCTCACGGGTTACGAAACAGCTGAGCCTATATTTTGCAAATTTCACACAAAGCTAATTTATTTTTGGTAATATTCTTAGATATGTTTTGAACAGAAATTCATTCGATAAGTATCGATAGTCGAAAAAAATCCGATTTTAAAAATAGATTTTCTCTCTTAATTTTTTACACGGGTCAAGGGAGATAATAAAATCTTACCAAATTATGTCTTCTTAAAAATACGCAGATGAATTAAAATCTAGAGATATAAATTAGGGGTAGAGTATTTGTCTACAGATCAAATGATTCCGTATTCAAGCCTTATATTACATCGCCATTTTATTTTAATTTTTTCTTATTAATGAGTTAAATTTATGATAAAAGGAAAGTGTACTATTTAAAATCGCCGCAAATTATTTCTTCATTAGCATATTTAAAAACTGAACATTAATCAGAGGTGACTTTTCCAAGGTATTCAATGTCAAGTCCAGATATCAGTAGACAGAATTTCATGAACGGCATCATCATTATGATTTTTATTCTTGCGAATTAATCCACCGGAGAAGTTATTCCTCGTAATATGTAATAACCGGGGCTAGGATAAAAAATATATTCTATTCATTGTTGTGACTCTCGAGTATGTATCCCTGGATATCTTTCTGCTTTTATATAGAGAGACGTAGTTCTTGGTTGATTAACTGTGTCTTAATGTGTCGGATATATTCTCGAGAGTCCAAACAATGATAAGAATATTCTGTTGTCATCGCCCTAATAAAAATCAATAGAGGTGTGATTCTATAATAATTTGTACGCACTATGCATAAATTAAAATATCATGCTTAAGCGTATTGTACGATTGGACTGCCATCTGGTATATATACCTATGTATGAATAATGCACGCATATATAGATTCAATAAAGATAAAATTGCATAGCTTATTTCACCATTATATCTTATGTTGCTTCAGGTTCAGTCTGCAACAGTAGTAGATACACATAGTATATATATTCTTTAACTGGAATTCATTATTGCGAGAGTATTATTTATTAATGTATTTATTGCGGACTCTTATTCTCATCTTTCTTGGTTGTTGTTTCACAACGTTTCGGCCAACTATTCCTCTGGCCTTCGGGTCCATTGGGCGGTGGATAGAGACATTGAATCTCTATGGCTTCAGGTAAGAACTGTCTGAAGATAACGGTTTCAATCCTACCCAAAGCCGGTCAGAGGCTTACTTGGCCAAAACGTGGTGAGACGACAACAACTATGGATGGCAGTAATTGCTGTGAATGCATTTAGGAGATTGGGAGTTCCTATCCTGTCGCTGTTACCATCTGACAAAAGCCAGAGAAATAGTTTGCCGAAAGGTCATGAAAAAACAACTAAGGAAGATGAGAATAACGGTCCTCAATAAATATATTAATAGATATAGTTATGTTTCATATATGGAATTAATAGTTTAGTTTCGGCGTTAGACAAATGAAGTGCACATCTACAATATTGTATTTTTTTTCCTGAAATCCAACACCAGTTTTAAAATGGGTTCTCTAGAACTTGAACTCAGCATTACTGATTTCTAAATCAGTTGCGGTATTCATTAGGCCAATCACAGACCACCATCAACCGTATTTTCTAGAATCATTGCTCAAAAGAATCAGTCATACATCTTGTGTAGAATAAGTTGATTAGCAGAACTAACAGAATGATTTCATTTGTCTTGATTTCTGCCATGATCTTTCCAGCGGCAGCAGAAAGATAGGAAATGACCATTTATTCTTTGCTGTAGGCGCGAAAATCAATCAGAAAACTAATCTTGTCAAAGATGGCATTAAACGTATACATAACAAAATATAAATACTTATATCACAATTTTCGCTACAACTTATATATATATATATATATATTGTTTTAACAAAAACCAAGACTTCAACATGTGTATTTCATTGTAAGTTACAATTGTTTCAAGACCATTTCGACAAATTCAAACAATATGTCGTTTGAAAATTTTCACAAGAACAGCTTTTCTTCAGACTTATTAAATAAAACACACTTTAACAATGAAACATTAAGGAAAAGAAACATTTCCTTTATGAGGAAAAAACAAACGGGCACACTTTACCTCCGTTGCATTTTTTTAAAAGTATTTTTTATAAATTTATATATCTACTTATTTTCGTATCTTTTTTATAAAGATATGAATATATATATATATATATATATATATATATATATATAATAAAAATATAAAATTAAAAAAAAATAAAATAATAAATAGATCGAGATCTTTAATTTTAAATGAAAAATAAATATAAAATAAATATAAAGTAATGTTTAGACTTTATTTCCTTATCGAATAAGTTTTAATCTTAAACCTGTCCTAAAACGCATAAATAAACATGCAGATGATTTTGTAAATAAACAGAGCAAATTCCCGATACGAAAATTACGTGACTTCGTAACGATCCAACTTAGTTGATTAGTCTGATCTAAAAAATAATAAAATAAAAATTTACAAATCGAAAAAGAAGAAATTAAGGAAAAAAAAAGAAAAAATTTAAAAAATAAATTTAAAAAAGGTTAATTATATAAAGAAATATAGAAATCAAAGAAATCGCTAAATTTTATTAATAAAACATATTTAATGGGCATAGGTTATTCGTGGTAACATCGTTTGATATTTAATTTGAAATTCGTTTTGTTTTTCTTTTTAATAAAGATACGAAAATAGGTCGTTATATAAATCGTTAAAAAGATATTTAGTTTAATTTTCTTTTTTTGTAAAGATACGAAAATAAGTAGATATATAAATTTAAAAAAAATACTTTACAAATGATGCGACGGAGGTAAAGTGTTCCTGCTTGTTTTCTTTTCCTCATAAAGGAAATGTTTCTTTTCCTTAATGTTTCATTGTTAAAGTGTGTTTATTTCATGTCTGAAGAAAGGCTGTTCTTGTGAAAATTTTCAAACGACATATTGCTTGAATTTGTCGAATTGGTCTTGAAACAATTGTAACTAACAATGAAATACACTTTTTGTTGCTGTCAACCCATTTCTTGAAGTCTTGGTTTTTGTCAAAACAGTATATGAATGCTCAATTATGAAATATGATAATTTTGTAACTTACGTTTTAAGTCATCTCTCCTTTTTGGCTTAAATTTATTGGTATATGAACAATTACTGAATTATATTAACCCAGTATAATTCGGAATACTACAAATTTGTACATATATATATATATATATATATATATATATATATATATATATTCTCCAAAATGTCTGGCCTTGGTGAAGGGGAGACTAAAACTTGCTGCTATGGTTTCAAATGATCTGAAATAACAGCAAGAGGAGACTTGATTCCAAATATTTCTCATATATTATATATTCCATCTTATGGAAATAGGGTACGATAATGAATAACTCCAGTATCAAATAATTCTTGTTATACTGTGAAATTTACTTTATGCATGCAAACCAAATAAGGGAGATATAACATATGAGAGATATTTGGAATCAAGTCTCCCCTGTCTGTCATTTCAGATCATTGTAAAGCATAGCAGCAAGTTTTAATTACCTCTTCATCAAGGCCAGGGTTTTTATAGAAATATAAGATATTCTGTAATTAATATGAAAAACTAGAAAAATAAATGACTATAATGTAAACATTTTCTGGATATCAAAAGTGCCAAAAATAGACTCTGGATAATGGATGATCGCCTTAATGTGCGAGCTTCAGGGCAAGTGTCACACAGCTCTCTACTCGATTTAGGTCATTACTTTTCCAACGAGCCTTCATTTGTTAGATTCTGAGCAAGATTTGAAACTTATAAAATTGCCAAAAAGGGTGTACACACACATACACGCACACACACACACACACACACATATATATATATATATATATATATATATATATATATATATATATATATATACTCGTAACATAATTTGAATATTGAAATGCTCATAACTTGGTTATATAAAACCACATAAAAATTAGCAAGCTTTTGAAATTATAATACTATTTTATTGTTAAATTTATGTAACGTTTGTTAAAAAAGACCTTATATTTTCAATCTAATAAAATATGCTCAAATTTGCATGCATTTGTATATATAGTGTCCTGGCATGCTAGCTTCAGTTTTCCTGCTTTGGGTGAATTGTGCGTAGGTCTTTTTTCTTTTGGTTTGTTTGGGGCTTTTTGCTTGTTTTTTTCCTGTAATATTGCCAAGGCACTAATATAGTTTCTGTGCCATATAAAATAATTATTTATAATTTATATTTATCGCTGCATACTAAAGAAAAAACATTCTTAAGTTGGTGAAATAGTAAAAGTCAATCAGCTAGCTGTGTGTGCGAGATGGTAACTTCCTATTACTTGATCATTCAAATATTGTCTGTATTGAACACATGCTTCATTAATGTTGAAATTTCCTTGAATTTTGTGGCGATAATTGGTGGCCCCGGGGATGTTCCTGAAGGATTCGAACAAAACCACTTTTGGCTTCAAATAATGGAGCCAAAGGTTGCTTTGTCCGAATCCTTCGACAAGGATTGATTGTCATCTCCTACATTAATGATTGTGTAAACACAAAACACTAGTATATATATATGTAAAATATATACACTAGTATATATATGTAAAATAATTAATCATTAGTAGTCATATATATATATATATATATATATAATGATTAATTATTTTACATTTATATATATACATTATATATATATATATAATTATTCATAATATATTAATCATAATAATTATTCAATATATACATATTCACAATTATTATCATGCACATATATGTAGGAATATGCATCTGCCTGAATGTAGAATTACTATGCTACATATACTATAATAAATATGTGGTGTCCGCCAGTAATCGACAATACGTATCATGTCTTAAGGTTATAACGTCATATACTCAAATAATAGGGAACAGATATAGATATAATATAGCATGGCTGTCTAGGTCTTAATTATCTTAAAACTATTCTAACAACTCCATCAATTGAAAACCAATTATACTATGATTCATGCGTCAACTGCCGAGGTTTGTGTGTCCGTATTTGTTATTTTGCTCCTTTCAATTCGGACTGACCATATGAAGGTTTTAAACATCCTAAATAAAAGTGATTTTGTGGAAATATTAATTTTGGAAAATCAAAATCATCAGTCTGTCGTTAACTACTTGATCACAGTCACCTCGATTTTGAATGCATACTAGACATTATCCTCTACTGTCTAAGTGTCTCTCTGTATTGGGGTTTGTCAGAACAACCTGGCAAGGCAATACTCTTCTCTAGAAGTAAACCCTGATCAAATATTCAAAATCACATTTTGTATTCGCAGCCCAAATAAGATCTTATCACTATGGCTAACTCCATTAGCTTTTACGAGGAATAGTGCACCTTTTCCAAGTGGCGTTACCTCAAGTAATAATACGAATCTGGATACTCCACCAGACTAGATAAATTCGTGTATTGGAATCTAGTAGGACCAAGAGACCAAAACGAAAGATATACTACAACATATGAAAATGGTTAATTGGGACGAGGGAAATTGTGCTCAATTTCTTTACTAACTCAATGTTTGAGAGATAAAAACAACTATAATGGGACATTACCATATCTACGAGGGGCGTGCAATAAGTAATGCCCCTGACCCACTTCCCATAGCAGTAGAGCAACGAAACTTGACACAGTTATTAGTTTTTCTCTACATAGGAACCACCCAGAGTTATGCATTTCTCCCATCGTTTGATGCAGCTTTGGAGACCGTTTTTGTAGAACACCCCAGGTTGGTCCTCCAACCACGACGTGACTTCAGAAATAAAGGCTGCATTATCTGGGAAACGCTTTCCTTTCAAAAACAACTTTATGACTGGGAAGAGGTGAAAGTAAGAGAGTGCAGGGTCAGGAGAGCCTCAACTTGACGGACAGATGGCTCATCAATGGCAGAAGGAGGGCGACCATGTCTGGGAGCTGTTTCCACAGACTTCTGGCCATGTTTGAATTCACGATGCCAGCGTTTTATAAGGACATATGATGGGGCATTATCACCATAAGTTTCTTTCATTTCAGTCTCCTGTTATGAGCGTCCTTTCAAATACAAAAACCGGATCACTGCTCGACATTCAATAGGCTCCATTTCACACCTGGCTCAGTTCAAACACCTGTAAAACAGACACCACAATTAGTTTAGAGCTGTAATTTGCCACCTACCCCGTAGAGATATAAATCATTGCACATGCAAAATTTCAGCAAGATCAAACAACTGGAAGTGGGCCAGGGGCATTACTTATTGCACGTCCCTCGTATGTATCTCATATAGAATTCAAGTGTTAGCCCCAGATAATTGGTCTCTTAATTTCAACTGAAGTAAAATAAAACAAAATGTGAAAAATAATTAACCTTTTAAATAAAAACAACGATGCGATTCCATTTTTATCTCTATATTAATAAAAGTGTTACCATTTCCACTGTCTCTGTTTATGTGTTTAGCCTCTTTATCCGACTCATGTATTACTAATGTTTTATTATTATTTCATTGAGTATTTCTTAAATAAAACCAAGATGCATAAAATAATAAGATTTTTTTTCAATAAGATTCTACAAATGATTTCTATTACAAAATTCAAATCCACCATAATGCATATGAGTTGTTATTTCGGTAAATAAGTCAGCGATTTTATTCTAATTTTCGCGGCCAGTAATAGACAGACTTATGCAACTTAAAACTTAATCGAGCGAACACTTCATCTGCAAAGCATCGCAAAGAGATATTTGCTAACTAAACTTGAGAAATATCAATAACGGCAAATTCGCGCAATACTTAATCACAATTGCGATAGAAACAAATGTTATTGTGTAAACTTTATCTTAGGTTAATGAGTCAACATTTTAATTAAGGTATAATTAATTGGGAAATTTAAGTGTATGCCGAGGTTAATTAATGACCAAATTGAATCATTATCTCGTTATTGGATACAAACATTGCAAGTGTATTGAGTTATGCAATTCATCTCCATTGAAAGTTTGCTTATCCTCTCAATTATGGCGAAGTCTCAAAGAGAACAATACAATATGACTTTCCGATTGCGTCCTGGCGACAGAGTTTCGTGTGCTATTGGCCACCTTTCGAATGAAAAACAACAATGAAAATTATTTAGACAAATTACTGTGTGATAGGGTGTGTATGCAAACGAAATAGATACACATCCATTGAACACGATTTTACCGAGAGGTGTTAATTTTCAGTGGAAAAGAGAACTACAGCAAAATCAGCAACAGTGATAGTACAAATAGAAAACGGCATGGTATTTCATATGCGATTCATATGCGATTGTATTTAAGATTAGTTTGTTACTAAGTTATGATAATGCAGTATACCCTACTATTGCATTAATAGGAGAGTTCATAATTTTTGCAAAAGTACTTTTATACAGCAACCTTTTAAAAAAAAATTAATATATATAATGCTCATCTCAAAAATGAATTCCAATTAAGGAATAATATATATACCAATCGGTACGGACCCGACTATGGAAGATCAGATAATAAATAAACGTGGATTTATAAGATCAAAGAATCCAACCTTGATCGCCCTTCGGGGCCCGAGGCGCAGTTGATAGAGACGTTGAATCTCTACAGTTCCAGATGAGCATTGTCTGAAGATAGCGGTTTCAATCCCACCCAAAGTGTGCCAGAGGTTTACTTGGCCAAAAATGTGGTGAGACGACAACAACTACGGATGGCAGTGATGGCTGAGAATGCAGTTAGGAGATTCGAAGTTCCTATCTGTCGCGGTTACCATCTGACAAAGGCCAGAGGAATAGTTGGCCGAAACGTTGTGAATAAACAAACCAATAAAAGATGAAAAACAACAACTAATAAAGATGAGAATAATAGTCCGAAATAAAAAATAAATTAATATATATAATGCTCATCTCAAAAATGAATTCCAATTAAGAAATAGTATATATAACCCTTTTAAAGCATTTAGAATTCAAGACTAATACTCCCAATTAATCATCTATATGCACAATATTGTGTAATTTTGTTGGATAGACAAGAAATCAGTGTTATGAATGTGTTGACATGATGTTAAAACAGTATTTATAAAACAATATCTGAAGGTAAAACTAATTAAAAATATATTAAATTTCCTTTGAAGTAAACAACGTGAAAATCTGTCACATATTTTTTACCATTAAAGTTTGATTTTGTGAAAAGCAAAAGTATTCATTTAATCGTCTATCGTATTTAAAATCGTTTTATTTGATAAATATATTTAGATATTTTTGTCTCAAAATTAAGCAAATTGAAACATTTCTAATATATTTGCCATTATTAATTGATTCATTTTTAAATTATATTCGGTAAGTGTTTCACAAAGTTATCGTTAACTTAAAAGTAATTAAATATAGGTCAAAGAAGAAATATTAATCACGTAAAACATGCATTAAGTGCGAATATAATTTTGTAGATTTTTATTCGATATAAATTTAATGTACCAACCGGGAAACACAAAAGATTTATAGATTTTGCTTTATGAAATCTATATATCTATAAAAGTGAGTGTGTCTGTGTGTCTGTGTGTTTGTGTGTGTACATTTCCCTGCACAATAACTGTCATTTTTCAGTCTACGGAGTCGAAATTTGATATATAGGGTATAGAGATATGGGAAAATCTTGGAATCTGTTTTCGGCCAGAAATTTGGCTTTTAACAGACATTAGAAAAGACTCAAAGTGCACATGTGTGATATGATGATGCTTAGATGTACCTGTTTCCACGGACCCAATTTCATGATCTATTGTTTCATACAAGAAATAATATACCTTCTTCATTTAACTGCAACAGTATAATGGACGAGTTACGCCTTTTGCCTCTCCCAGCTTATAACCGTTTACTATTATACTTGTAGCGTTTATTATGACAAAGATGTATATAAATCCTATCCAATTCTATATTACTCAGATGTTTTAATTGTAGGTATAGACCGTTTCGTACCCTTAAAAAAGTTCCAGCAAAAACCTAACAGCCAGCCAGTGTTCTCTCCAGAATGTGCTGCTGCCATTCCGCACAGAAATCACTTCTTCCACTGCTGCCAACGTAATAGATGTATGGAAACGAAAGCCGCTTTTAGGACTGCGAGCAACCATTGTAAGAAAGTAATAAAGAATGCAAGAGAGTTGTATGCTCAGTTCGTCAAGTCAAAAGTAGCTGAGCAGCGGCTTGGTTCCCACCAGTTTTGACAAATAGCAAACAGAATCCTGAACAGAAGCGTGTGTTCTATTCCAACTATTATCAATGGACCTGAGGTAATCTTGTCAAGATCAGACAAAGCCAAATTCCTTGCCAAGAACTTTGCAGCTAATTCTACCCTTTGCGACCAAGTCCGCCAACCCCCTATATTTCCTCCTGTATCAGAAAACAGGCTATGTGATATACGTATATCTGTATGTGATGTTGCGAAGCTTATCAAAAATCTTGATTCTAGTAAAGCAACTGGCCCTGACGCTATTTCAATTATAGTACTCAAAAAACTTCAACCAGAATTAGCGCTCATGCTTACAAAATTGTTGAAACGTTGTCTTAAGGAGAATTGCTTCCCATCAACCTTGAAAATCTCATCAGTATGCCTTGTATTTAAGAATTCAGGTAATCGCTCATCCCTCTCTCAGTACAGGCCAATAAGTCTCCTGTGCGTCATGAGTAAGTTGCTGGAATCTGTGTTAAATAGAGAAGTAATCAATCATCTCAGCAAAAATAACATTCTTAGTGACACACAATATGGTTTCCGTTCTGCTAGATCTACAACAGATGTGCTTACAGTTATATCTCGTAGGATTAGCGAATGTCTCGACGGAGGCAACCTTTCTAGCGCAATTGCTCTTGACATATCTAAGGCCTTTGATAGGGTATGGCATAAAGGTTTACTTCACAAGATCTCTAGCTACGGTATAGCTGGAAATTATTAAATCATTTCTTTCTTATAGGTTCATAAGAGTAGTAGTGGATGGGCAAAAGTCAGAAGATCTTTCCTGGACCCAACTCTTTTCCTGATCTACATTAATGATCTTCCAAATCACATCCTTACATCAGTTGTAAACATTTATGCTGATGACACTACCATTTATGGTAGCACATCTAAGAAAGAAAACGACCAAGTTCTCTCCGATTCTCTCTTTTCTGATCTTGAGTACGTGGTACAATGGGGAAAGTAGTGGCTGGTTACTTTTAATGCATCTAAAACCAAGCTTCTCTCCTTACATCACCAACGTTCTGATCCACATCTGGCATCAATTGAAATGAATGACTCTCGTCTTGAGGAGGCCTCAAGTTTTGACAAGCTTCTGGGCTTGACCATTACTCCTGATCTTAAATGGAACTCGTACATCAAATCTGTTGCCAAGGCCGCTGGAAAAATGGTGGGATCCTTCTATCGATCCAGTAGATATCTCACTGCTGATGCAATTCTCTATCTATATAAGAGCCAGGTACGTCCAAGGATGGAATACTGTTGCCACATCTGGGCAGCAGCTGCTAGAAAGGATTTGTCCTGCCTTGAAAGAGTTCAAAATAGACTTCGTAGCCTCGTCATTTTCTCTTCCCTCAACCTCTATTTCACAGAAGAGATGTTTCGAGTGTGTCTCTGCTGTATCGTTATTTTCATGAAAAGTGTTCGACTGAGCTTCAGTCTATGGTCCCCACTCCCCAAACTTTCACAGGAAACACTCGTTTAGCTGAAAACACTATTAATAATTCCCCCCATTCTATATCTGTGCCTAAACCTAAACGTAGATTCCATGAATAAGTTTAATAAAGCAAGTGATTTATTATCATTAAAATATCGGAATAAACGCCGGAATGCGTTGGTAAAATATGTTCCTCTAAATAATTACGTCTAATCCGAGGTATTGTCTTAGACGATTTAGTAAACTTCGGGAGGTTATATAAAACAATGTATTAATAAATTGCACATATGTACAATTAAATGTAGCTGAATAAGTTTATCGATAAACATTGATTAGTATGAATCTAACTGTAATCAATTATATCTCAAATAAGTTCAATAAACCTTTAGTAGGACGATACATTTTTTTATCTATTTTACTGAACACTAATGTTCCGGTTGCCCCCCCTTACTTTCTTTATAACACATAGAAACGTTTTTGCCATTAAATACCGAAATAAAATAGTTATTGTTATACAGGAGACTGTGATTAGAACATATATTTATCTTTAGAACCATTAGTGACCAGAAGTTTTTCACTGTATATGAAGCTAACATAACAAAATATAGCGTACAAATACATGGAATAGAAATTGCAATCTATTACAGCAATATATTTGGAACAAATAAGTTATGAGATATGGGGTAGAGATAAACGGGTTCTATCTTGCCTACTGTGCAATTAGCTATGAATTGTTGCTTGATTGCATGCTTTTACAACGGAACCAATGTCTTCAGAATGTATAAACCGCCATGTTAACGCTGGTGCTACACCAGTTCAACGTCGAATACCTACCCATGGCCAAGACAAACATCAGCGAACATATTCAATGATGTGCTGTTGCCGCACAATCGTCATTGGCAGACTTGATCGTTAAATATTCGCTTTGAGCATACTGAATTGAATTGTAGCCAAATATTCCTACAGCTGTCTTTAAAGTGCGTAAGCGAACGTAATAAATCAGACAGGATTTGAAACTCAGTTAACTATTTGGCCACTCGCACACGCACATGTCCCGAAGGTGAAACATATATCGAATAATACAACGCCAATTCTGTATCTATTTCTAAAATGTATTTATCTGTAACACTGAACATATGATGCGATATACACTAGAATATTTTCAACAGGAAAAGTAAAGTTCGAGTTTGATTTTGGAAATAGAAATAAAGAAATACTAAAATATTGTTTTCTTCTTTTGCTTATGTTTTTCTTATCCTTTTCAATTAATAATCTTATTTTATGTTTCACTAGCCGGGCAGGCCGGCCTTTCCAGGTTGTGAAATATATTTAAATATATTTTTATTCATGAAGATTTCGCATTTATTATTACAGACACCGTTTTCGATTGAATATTATATTGTACCTAATATATAGTAATGATTTCAAAAAGTTTTAAAACATACCTTGGGTGCCATCATCTAGAATCGAAAGCAAAACATTTAGCTCTTCAATCGCGTCTCCTACCGATGTAGCTATCGAGAGATAATTAAGAAACGACTTAATATTAAACAACCTGAAGAAATATATTCAATTTGGGCATGTGCAGAAAGAAATACAAATATATCAACAAGTTAAATGAACATTTTGCATTTCACTTTGTCGATGTATGTCTGTACACGTTATTCATCCATCCAAACAAAGAGTTTACTCGTTAAAAACCATATTTAGTGTATAATTACTACTTCATCTCTATTTCAGTGTTATGTGACAAGTAGTTTAAGTGTTTATCGGTCAAATATTTATACGAAAACATGCACACACTGTTTTATTTATATAGATTTGGTGATCAGTATGTGGCGGCGGTTCAGTGGTTAACTATATAGACTGACGACCTGTATCTCCTAATTTCGAATCCAGTTCGTTTCTCAAAATATCACTTTCATTTAGGATGTTGGCAACCTTCATGTGATCCTTTCCATAAGAATCCAACCTCTGTTTTGAAAGAATTATGACTAGAAAAATATCTGGGAAACCAATGCCAACATGAGAACCTTCGCATTCATACGGTATGATGATGATTTGGTGAAAACGTCAGATATTTTCATAATTAATGATTAAACTAATGAAAATTATAAATTATAAAAGCAATGGTACAATCACATGTGGTTATCTATAAAATAAAGCGTCTAATCGTGAAGAAATACAAAGCAGTTAAGTAATCGTTTTCGTCGATGTAAATAAATACAAAGTAAATGTTCATATTATTTAATTAGTAAAATGTATATCATAACTTCACTTAAATATTACTGTAACTAAGACAAATTGAAAATAAAAATACTAATTATTAATATTTTGTTTTTTAAGAGTGAAAATATAAAAACAGGTAATCCACAATGTATGTATGATTTCACTACATAATATTATGAAGTTGCAATGGATGTTACATAGTGAAGGAAATATATAGAAATATAAAGGTTATATACACAAGAGCTTCAGTCTAAATTGCGTGTTCGTATGCAAATCTAATTTAGCGACCTTTGATTTAAAAAGATAATCTAATTGCAACCTACTGGGAGAATATGTGTTTAACTGGTTTCTGCTAAAGAGTCACTGTTGATCAAGGCCGAAAGCCAATCAAAGATAAGAGTTAATGAGAGGAAATGCTAGTTACTTGGAAGGTAAATAATCCCATGAGAGGATTGAGAGTTGTTCATCGAAGGAACTAAGTCCGGGGTTATATTTTGATACTGGATGTGAAAACACCTATGTTTTAATATTCAAAGAATCGGTAATGTATTCTACAGACGGTTTGGTCTTAACAAAGAAGCTGTATTTGTGGAAATTTAAACTAACATTCGGTATAGGGAGACAGAAAAGAAAATTATTATTGTTAATGACAAAAGGCAGTTCTCTGTAATTATTTTATACGAAAGGCAAAATATAGGAGCTCAGTCGAGTACATTTAACGACAGAAATAACATAGTAGTGAGAAAATAGCGAGTTCTTTTTCTATGATAGACAGTTTGATACTCATCTATAGATCAATTTTAGTCACTTAAGCGTATGTAACTAGCAGTTGAAAAGTCTTCGCAAGATCCACTTTCATCTAAGCGAACTGCTACTTGCGTGAGTATGTAAAGATGATAGACCTCAACCTACGGAGGAACTCATTGAGAGCTCGTTGTTAGATGAATAATAAATAGTAAAAAGGATGCCGACTTTAAGATATAAATGTATGCCTACAAATTAGATGTTTCGTCGACTTACGCCAATTTATTTTAAAATTTGACCCCTCAGCAGCTATTTGTACCGGCGAAAACCCATAAAATAACGGTCCACAGTCATATTACTTGCCTCACACCAATCTGCGGCCTTGCGTTTCAGTGAAGATGTACTTTGAAAAGGTGGAGAAAGACAGACAGACAGACAAGCACACGCACAGACATGGTAAGTTTTATAAATTAGATTTATGTATGTTAATTGTGTCTTGGAAAATTTTAAGGTGTCTGCTAATTAAAATAAAAAAATGATGAAAATTGAGGTTACGTCTTGAAATTCTATTTTCGGCAGAAAATACTTTTTGTTTAGAAATTCTGTTCTCTTGCCAAAATGAAAGATTTATGTTCTCTTTATTTGATCAATTTCCTTTTTATGGCAAGGACGGAGCCTTCTCTCATAAAATCTTATTGAACAGGAAATACAGACTTTCTTTTCGATTTCTTACAAGCTATGAAAACCACACACAAGAAAAACGACAAAATAAACAGAATTATTGTTTGCTTTTTAAACTAATGACTTGCTATTTATCAAAGGTAAATGGATCTCGAAGAGAAAGTTTACTAAGTTTAATAATGAAAAACATAATGAGAGATTTGAAAATGATGAATGAAATTTAGAAAATATTAGTAATGACAATTTTTATGTGCTTTATTTGAAGAATACTATCTGATAGCTGTCAAAGAAGCAGTCATGTGGCGATACTTGGAATTTCTTCTTTTTATTATTTTGGGATGTCTTCACTATTATTCAGGATGTCATAAGTCACTCTAGAATACGGCTAATTAGTTAGCCCTTATAAGACAACATAAACAGCCACGGTAGAAATATGCTAAAAGGAATATACTCACATTAGTTTTGAATGTGACATTTTATAGTCAGCCGGGAAACAGACAAACAATATCGTGTTCCACATACGAGCAGTTATTGAAAATAAATTTGCTCACAGTATTTTCGGTTAGTTTTAGGTATAGATTAATAAATAAGTTGTACGTAGATATTTTGTTTGATATTAGGAAGTCAAACAAAGCAGAAGGAGGGCATATTCTGCGCATTCACTGTCGCTGTTTCGATTGTGTTAGTATTATAATAATAACATGATTTCTCCAAAGAAAACCACAACTCTATCTTAAAACAAGAGAAACAGGTTTATTTTGGAGGATGATTTAAGTAGCACTTGTTTTCTTTAGACTGAATTGCATGCTTTCAAAACGAGATTTTTGCCTAAAAGAAAAATCCCAGCACGCGATCGTTTAGTTGATCGATACATTAATCCAACTGCTCGTTAGCCTTTAAAACCGCTAATAATATAATCGAAAATCAAACCAACTCTCTGTTTCACCACTAGTAAGAAGGCTCTTATTTCACTCTTCCAATCTCATCGAATAGCTATATCTTGGAAATCTTAGATGCTTTCTTTACTCAGTAGGGATTATTAGCTGACAACACCAGATATCTACTTGATGTTATGGCTAACCAGTATCCATTAAAGTGATCTCAACCAAGAATATTATTATACGTCTATTTCATTATAATCTCACATTTTATGATTAGCTTATTAAATTTAAAAAAAAAAAAAAACACGCCTTAGGTTGTCAGAGTTCAACCAGTATTATTTCTAAGTTTCTCTGCCTCTTTTTTTTTCCTGTGACCGAGCTTCTGTCATCTGTAACGTGTACCATTCGTATGCACAACTAAATCATACATCGTAGTGCATTTTTACATTAAGATTTATCAAACGTTTTTATGAATGTTGACAATTGTGTCACAATTCAAACACTATATTACTTTTGTCATCGTAGATCTCCAGAAGATATCTCACTACTGATGCAATGCTCTATCTATATAAAAGCCAAGTACGTCCAAGGACGGAATACTGTTGCCATATCTGGGCAGGAGCTGCTAAAAACAGCCTATCCTGCCTTGACAGAGTTTAAAATAGACTTCGTGGCTTAGTGGGGGATGCCCTTTTCTCTACCCTGCAACCTCTCTCCCACAGAAGAGACGTTGCGAGCCTATCCTTGTTTTATCGTTATTTCCATGGCAGGTGCTCGTCTGAACTCCAATCTCTGGTCCCCCCCTCGCCAATCTTTCACGAAAAACACCCGTCTAGCTGAATCCACTGTGAAAAATTTCCCCCACTCTTTATCTGTGCCTAAATCAAAACGTGGATTGCATGAACAAAGCTTCTTTCTTAGAACTGCACGGCTGTGGAACTCTGTTCCGTCTGCATGCTTCCCACCTGACTACAACTTGTATGTCTTCAAGTCCAACGTTAACAAATTCCTAATGAACCGCCCCCTTAAGTAAACACTTCATCAAATCTCCACACTAATGTAATGTACTTTCAATAACCCTTATCCTTGAATGGCTTCCGGGCCTTGATAAGTGATGATCACTGTGTAAAAAAAAAAAGATGCTCTAACTTTTTAATTAAAAAATAAGCTTTACCTTTCGAACGACCGGCGTAATTATGTCATTTAGATTTGAAATTTTAAAGCCACGTCAATCGCAAAGTAAGTATGTCTCTGTAAATAAAGCAACAGAGTAAACTACAAATAACATCTGAAATGTTAGTGGCATTTCTCGTGGAAATCGATTCATACAATAATGAAACCACTTGGTGTGATGAACTTAAAAATTAGAATTATTCTTTCAAGGTCAAAACTTAGCCGATGATAACGGTTACATAGACATAGTTCGAGCCAGAAAACAACAATTGTTTTCCCTTTGTCAGAGACATCGCTCATAGAATATAAGGACTAAAATACGAAACAGAAATAATAGGAGCGAGAGTAAAAAGCTGCATAAAGTAGATCTCAAGTCCACTTTTTATTTTTCTAAAATTCACCACAATGTATAATAGTGTAATTATCATATTAGACCAAGCCAATGTATTGTGCGTTGGTTAACATGTAGTCACCTGGGATCCAACACGTTGTAACAGAGTAAATCACGGTAAACATAGAACAAGTAATAACGCTATTCTTTTTTAACGACGATATTTATTTCCAAGTACTTTAATAATAATACTGAAATGTGAGCGTGTTCCTTATCTCTGACCTCTGTCTTCTGGAACGTCCTCGTCTGTTTGTACACGCGTTCTTTTTATTGTCTTATTCTTTTCCCCTGTTGTGACGTACTTTCCACGCAGCAAGTGATTTGCATACGAACATCCGCGCTCTGCTACATTGAAAAACACCTCATCTTACGCGTATGTAATGTGAGCTTTGATTCATCGAACAATTGTAAGATATTGCAAGAAAATTCAAAGTACTATCGAACGGTGAAATCTAGTTACGTTTTTAGGCTTACGGTGAGAAAAGAAATTTCGCATTGAAAATATCAATTTATTTTCATTAAGATTGAGTAATCCTCTGCTTTACATAAAAACAAGATCTTAAACAGCGCTTATATACTTTCTAATCGCGATTTTAATGTGAGAATTTTAGGAGTTAACTTTTTTCATTCTCTTTTTTCTCATCTTCCATCCGATATAGTTTTGCGTGGAAAGAAATCAATCAAAAAAAGTTTTTGCACCAACGCATAAATATCTTTCTTTTGAGAACCACTTCTTTCGAGCACTTAACTAAAATATGGTATTTTTGTTTTTCTAGCTATTGGAAACCAGGAAAATTCCGAAACATGTGATCATTATCAGTTCGCTATGAGTAATCAACTACTAATCTACATATCTAAAAATGATGTGCGTCACTTTGTAAATGTTTGTTCAGACAGCGTCAAAAACGAAAACTTCAAACAAATGTTACACGCGCATCCTCATCGTTTATCTAAGAATATTATCTTGACGTATCAGTCTTAGATTTCTGAAGGAAACACGTTAGCTGTTATCTTTTTTAATCGGGAGAAAGTTAAAAAAAAAAAAACTCAAATCGCGATGAAACAACTGCGTTTCTTTAGATCGATTGTGACTTTTCCACCATTGGTTATTTTGAGTATGATTTTTCAATAACAATATTTTATCTCATTGTTTTTTGGGTTTTTTTTTCAAATTCAATTTCGTTTCTATGTGTTATACTATAAACACCCAAAAGTTATTTTCATTATAAAAAGACCGGCACAGTTGAGACAGGTTATTTCTGCAAAGACACTTTTGGACTTTCTATAAACCGATATTTAAAATGATTACCTTCTCCTGTATATAAGTAGCTCGTTCAGACACAATTCATGTTAAACATGATAGTGCGTGTTCATTTTTATGTGTTAAAAATTATGTGTGTGTTTTGTATGTTATTATTAAGGCTAAGAAAAGAGAATATTCCTATCAGTGTTTTGACTCTCGAGTATATGTCTGACACAGTAAGACAGAGTTAATCAACGTAGAACCACATCACTCTATATAAATGCATATAAGATAGTAACGGATACACAAAACAATTAAAAGAATATGCTGTTGTCTTGGCCCCAGGTAATATACATTTATTAGTACGACTGTACATATCTTTTCTTCAACACTGTTTTCGAGAAAGCATTTTCATACATATATTATATATATATATGTGTGTGTGTGTGTGTGTGTTTGTGTGGGTGGGTGTGCTTATATTTTATGAATGCGAATATGTTTACGTAAACGTAAATATACAAGCGTAAATTTATGTGTGTTTGTGTGTGTAAAGTATAAGGTATGCATACATGTTTCTATATTTCTGTTTATAGGATTAATTCAAAAGTAACAAACCGAACATTATAACATCTCAATAGAGGTATTAGAAGTAAGGGTGGATGTTGTGGACTATATTTACTTTATGTTTTTCAAAATAACAAAACTACAATTGATTTCTTCTGTAAATATTCATATTATTCTGATATTTTGAAACGTAAACAATAGTTATTAGTGTAAACAAATATGTTTAAGGTAACGACAATGTAGTCTTATAGAAAACACCGCTGTGTACGGGACAAGGTGGAAAGAATAATGACGGTATTGAAAGATTCCAACGTATTTATTTACCGACATAATGTGTCGAAAAAGGATGGTGTTAAGTTCTCTAAGTTTTAAAGCTATACCCGATCTTAGAAAGAGGGAGAAACAAAACACTATGTACAATCACCTGGCGTGGGTGTGTTTGTGTCAGAAATATTAGGATCGTAGTTGAGCTTGTTCTTAAATCATTTTTGACGTGCAGGTCGGCATTTATGTTTGTAATTATTAGATTAATATAATATCTATCACTAATGATTATATCACAATTATTGGTTTTAATTAGGTTTAATTACAATTACTGTTTTTATTATTTAGAATTCAGCTGTACATAGGTAAATTTTTCGTCTTGTTTTATTGTGAATTTCGATATGACCAAAATAATGAATCGGGCGGAACAATTATACTACCACATATTTGGGTAATACAATTAGGTTTATTGTACGAATAGTACAAAAGAGTGGTCTAATAAAGAAAACACACACACACACACACACACACACATATATATATATATATATATATATATATAATTTTGCATCCATGTTTCTGCTTTATCTTACTTTGGAATGTGTTCTGATGACTTTATGTCACTTGTGACCCTCGACGTACATATCCTAAATAAATCCGTCTAGCACTAAAATAACCCTCTTCACAGTTGAGGTCTCTAAATACCAGAAAGCTTTCTACTCTAACAGCTTTTTCTTTAAACCAGTTAGACTTTGGAATTCCCTTCCTGCTACCAGCTTCTCTGACGGTACTGATACACAGAAGTTTTAATATAACGTAAACTAAAATCTTGTTACTCTTTCCTATGCATATTCCTTAATAGTAGCATCATACGTCTAATTGGTGAGATGCCTTGTTTGAGGTGAAGGTGAGTACAACAAATATATAGGTTGTAGGTAACTATGGAAACGGATTCTGCCTACAATGCTTGTGGTGATTCTTATTTTCTTCTCTCTCCGTCTGTGCGTCTAACTTCCCTCTTTTTCCATCTTTCTTTTCGTTGTCGTCTCTCGCGACTATCTAACCATTGTTAGTGTTAGAGGGGTGCTAAGTTTTTATAACACCTTCCATTTTGTTTTCTTTGAGTTTAAACATAAACAATCAGTGCTTATTAGTTTTCTTTTTTCACGGTTTTAACTTGAGTATTTTTTAAGTTTGGAAAATACGCAATTTATGGTGTTGATGTTATCCCTATCGGTACTTCATTGTTTTAATTCTGGATTGTGTTGTGTAACGCTTCCGTTGATAATTTTATAGTTTTCAACTGTTTCCATTTATCATGGTCTAAATTAATTCATATGTCTGTTACGGAAAAAATGTACTTTCTATTATTATACAGACCATTTTCCCAATTCTATCTGAGACTATGCGGTTTTTCCTAAAACACTTTCCTGCTTGAAAGTTCCTTAAAACGTTATCGTCGTTCTTGTATGTTTTATACATTTCATTCTTTAGTTTTTTATTATTATTATTTAGTAATATCATAAGGAACACTGAGCGTATCTGTTTTTACTGCTGATTCATCACTTATCAAGGTCGGAAAACAACTCGAGGATAAAAGTTAATGAACGTAAGGTGGTGGTGTAGTAATCTCTTTTAGTGTAAATTGGATAGATTTTGATCATTTATGAGGATGGCTGAACAGGAAATTGTTCATATTTGAAGGCTACTATGTCCTATTCAACCGGGAAGCATGCTAGTGGAACAGTGTTACAAAGACGGATATTTCTGAGAAAGAAGCTTTGTTCATGAAATCTGCGTTTACATTAAGACACAGATAGAGAATGGGAAAATCGTATATGGTGGGTGAAGATAAGCGAGTGTTTTTTATTTTGTGAAAGTTTGGCAAGAGTGACCAAAGATTGAAGTTTAGTCGAGCACTTGCGATGTAAATAGCGATAGAGCAGAGACAGGCTCGTAACGCCTCGTCCGTGAAAAATAAGTTGCAGAGAAGAAATTGGGTATCATTTATTAGGTTTCGAAGTCGGTTTTGAACATTATTAAGCCAGGATAGGACGTGCCGAGCATCTACTGCCTATATGGGGCAACAGTATTCCATTTTGGTATTATCTGGTATATATAGATAAAGGATTGCCTCGGCATCGAGATACTTACTGGAGCGGTAGACGATCCAATTATTTTGCTAGCGATCTTGGAAACATAGACAGCGTAGACACAGCACTCTCCCTTGACACTAGCGCACAGGTACATGTATTTGGTGACTTTAATGCTCACCACATAAACTGGCTAGGATTCTCTTCTCACACAGATACAGCGGGCAGCACAACAGATAGTTTTGCTATATCTCACTCCCTATCACAAATGGTTACGTTTCCAACCCGTTTCCCTGACCAGCAAGAACAACAAGCATCACTTCTAGATCTGTTTCTTACTACAGTTCCCGAGGATTGTACAACAAATGCTGACAGCCCACTCGGGAACGCTGATCATGAAGTGATAATGGTTGAAATCGCCCTAAATTCTAGACCCAAAACTGAAGAGCCAGTGCTCAAAACAACGAGATATTATAAAAAGGCTGACTTGGAAGCTATCAGAGATCTTATCAGAGATGCCCCATGGGGAAATATTTTTTTCTTCCTGCTGAACAGTACGCAAATGAGACCA
The DNA here is from genome assembly GCF_053919585.1 of Euprymna scolopes. NCBI lineage: Eukaryota > Metazoa > Mollusca > Cephalopoda > Sepiida > Sepiolidae > Euprymna > Euprymna scolopes. The sequence continues at coordinate 27,859,991 of NC_136485.1, forward strand.
CTGAATTGTTCAAAAAACAATGGAAGCACATGTTCCCATGCGGAAATTTTATAGCAAGCCCCACTCTCCCCAATGGTTTACTTCGACTTGCGCAACTGCCATTGCTCAAAGGCAGCATGCATACCGCAGATTTAACCGACATAAGTCCAGTTCAAACAAACAGAAGTATATAGAAGCTAGAAGTAACGTTAATAAAGAAATAGCGACAGCTAAGAGAGAATTTACTGAAACCACTAAAAAACGCATCGAAGCACAAAAATTAGGAAATCGTGACTTCTGGAAAATCTACAACAGTGTAGTAAATAATGGGCAATCAACAATTCCACCGCTAACCAACAATCACGAGGTTGTTTGCTCAGCAACCGACAAGGCTAATATGCTTGCCAGCCGGTTTGCCTCAAACTCCACACTGGACCCTACCAACCCCCCCTGCCTGACTTTCCTTTGCGGACAGACGCCACGCTAGACGATCTACAAATCACCCCTGCTCAGGTACACGCTATCATAAAAAGCCTTGACACTTCAAAAGCATGTGGACCCGATCTCATCCCAACTGTGCTATTAAAAAAGTGCTCAGCCGAAGTAGCCCCAGTTCTCTACAAAATCTACAACAAATGCCTTAATGAATCATGCTTTCCGGGCTGTTGGAAAACTGCTTCTGTGGTACCAATATTCAAGAATTCTGGCGAAAGAACTGACCCATCAAATTATCGCCCCATTAGCCTCCTCCCACCTTTCGCCAAAATATTTGAGACCATAATTAACCAGGCTCTAGTCCGGCACCTTACAGATGCTAAACTTCTGACTGAAAAACAATATGGATTTAGACATGGCCGCTCCACAGCTGACATCCTCACTATAATCTCTGAATGTATACACTATTCACTGGACAAAGCGGGGGAGGGCAGAGCGGTAGCTCTAGATATATCTAAGGCTTTTGACAGGGGTCTCCTCAGGAAAATTTAATCATACGGTATCACTGGTAGAATACTTAACATAATTAGGTCCTTCTTAGATAAGAGAAAAATCCAGCATGTCCTCGACGGTCGTACGTCTAAACAGTTGGATATAAATGCGGGAGTGCCTCAGGGGTCTATCCTTGGACCTCTATTGTTCCTAATATTTATTAATGACCTCCCCGACAAAAATGCCTCTGAGATGGGTATATATGCTGATGACACTACACTCTAACACAGGCATGACAGGAAAACAAATGAACACATATCTAAAGAAATGGCAGAAACACTAGAGGATGATCTCCAATCTGTAGTGGAATGGGGACATAAATGGATGGTCACATTCAATGCTGCCAAGACTAAACTGGTTTCCTTCAATAATTACAAGAAACCTTCTCTGCCACCAATAGCAATGGCCAGTGACTCCCTGTCCGAGAGTACATCTTTCAAACTGCTTGGCCTAACGTTCACAGGAAAGATGAGTTGGAACAATTATATTGAAAACATTGCCAGGGCCGCTGCGAAAAAGGTAGTCTCTCTCTACCGTGCTAGAAAACTACTGACACCTGAAAGTATTCTGTACCTCTACAAGGCCACCATTCGCCCATGTATGGAGTATTGTTGTCACATTTGGGCTGGTGCATCTGCTACTAGTCTCTCGCTCCTAGACAAGGTTCAAAAAAGAGTCGCCAATCTGATAGGCCCTGAACTGGCATCTAAGCTTCAGCCTCTGTGCCATCGACTAAACGTTGCATCCCTCTGCTTGTTCTACAAGTATTTTAATGGTGAATGCTCTGACGAACTGCAGACACTTGTGCCCCAACGACGTAGACACCCTCGACAAACCCGACAGGCAGCTAAATCCCACCCCCACACAGTAGAGATCCCTAGATTCAAAAGATCTTTCTACTCCAGTAGTTTCTTCCCCAGAACCGCTAGACTCTGGAATTCCATTCCAAGTTCCTGCTTCCTCAACTGTATTGATATGCAGAAGTTCAAGTGCAACGTGGATCGACATCTTGCTGCCCAAATCCCAACATAGCGCCCCAGTGGTTGCTGCCCCTAATAGTAGCCACCTACACCAAAGTGGCAATGCGCCTTGTTTTGGGTGAAAAAGTAATAAAAAATTAATAAAAAAAAAAAAAACAGATTTGATGCATGCGTTCCATCTCAGATCAGGAGTGAAGTTCAGTGCTAGAAGCTTGTAAAAAACACGGGACTTTCCAAGGTGAGAGCCATTCATTTTTATTAGGGCGTGTTGCAGAATTTGTAGCCGTTGATAAATTTGCGCCAGTATTATTAATTTAGTGCCATCCTATTAATCGTTAGGAATTTTTGAGTATCAATCTGTCGTCTAACGCCTGTATAGTGTCTAAGCTGTTGAATATTTGTATCTATAAATTACAGGTCATTACGAAAACTATCTACAATTACTAATTAGTAATATACTTTCAATAGTCCTGCGTAATCAATATAAATACGTTTCCAGGGAACGTAAGCTGTCGGCTAAGGTTAAATTCTTACCGTTAAAACTATTGCTTCTAATTGACAGCCTTTCTATTGTTTTAACTAATTTGGAGTATGGGCAATTAGTTTAATTGATCCATCTGGGCCACTCTAAAGTGTAACTTTTCATCAACGTCTTCATTTTGGAGATTTCATGATTGCCCGTATATAATTCTTTCAAAAGAGACTTTTGAAAGACTTGCTATAATATGACTATCTGCATACACATCGAAAACACTATAATATTTTGACAGTAATCGAACGGCATTGTAAATTTCGACCAGTTTGGTTCAGTTCTCAGAACTCGATTCTCATCACGACTACAGTGCTTTTTTTATTTCGTCATTTTGGAGCGAGGTATCATTGGTATACAAATTAATGCTTATCAAACTACATTCCCCCACTGATCCTTAAATATTACCTCATAACCTCCTGCCAGGATTGACAATCACATAAACTTCAAACACACTGCAAGACAATACTAGCCTGTCAAAAACACTGCTAGAGAACATTAGCTTCCCAAACACAAAAACGTCAGTTGAATCGTAATTCTCCATTATATGACGACAATTAGAAAAAGTCTGACTCGTATCACATTTCAATCTTTCGATTTTCAAAATTCGATGCGAATCATGTAATATTTCTCTTTTTTCGGCACTTTCAAATTCAAACGCTTGACGCGATAGTTTAATATTTCACTTCATCGACGTTTTCAATTTTCAAAGTCGGACGCCAATCATTTTAATCTTTCCATTTTGCGACGCTTACAATTTTTACAGTTCGACGCGACTTTCAAATTTTGACGCGATTCATTTAATATTTCCCTTTATCAACGCTTCCAACTTTCAAAGTGACGTGAATCGTTTAGTATTTTCCTTTCTTTGCGTTTTGAATTTTCAAAAATCCCACTTTTGTCTCAGTCACATCGATTTTAAAGTTCACGCTGAAATAGCTCATAATTTTTAAAAAATATATTCCTGACAGCATTCGAACGACATTGTAAATTCCGACCTGTTCAGTTTGGTTCTCAGAACTCGAATCACTGCCATCTCGAAACCTCATTGATATGCAAATTATTGCGCATCAAACTGCACAGCCTGCATTCTTCTTTTCACTTCATTCAACTTTTGTCGGCATTTTTGCAGTTTTGTTATTTCTTTCACTGTAACCAGTAGCTCTTTACCGGTGTAAATTAGTATATCCACTATTTTTGTTTACCTCTTTTAGTGCGGCTATAACTGCTTCTCAATAAATTCATAGTTATTTTAAAATCAACCCATACAGAGCACTACTTGTGTGTATGATTCTTCTCGATGGCAAATATTGCATGTTAAAATATAAGTTAAGGAAAATAATATTCCGTCTCTGTAATCTACTCGCCGTATGGGTTCGCACGTCTTTTTAAAACCAAAGGTCAACAGTTGTATGTGTGATTCGTTTAAGGAATGAATCGCCAACTAAGAATAAACCAGTGAAATTATTTAATGATGTACACAATTGCCAGATCTCTTTTTTTTCGATCTTACTATAATTGATTACTGTCGGTAGTAAGGCCCTTGAAGCATGGGCAATTATTTTAGTTGATCCATCTTCAAATCTGTATAAAAGCACATAATCATAATCGCTTGCGTCTGATGCTAGAATGAATTTCCTTGTTTCGGACTGGTATGAACCTAAGCTGAATCCGATAATAAATTATTTTAATTATTTTAATTGGTCCTTCAAATTCGTTTGTTTTAAAGACATTTTATCTATCCTTAGTAATTTATTTTAAAGTGCTCTTAATTCGTGCGTTTTTTTTTAAATATACAGGATATAGTAATTTGGTAGACCTAAGAATAACTGTAATATTGATATATTATCCAGTCTCGGCATATCTCTTATACCTTCTTTTCTATTTAGGTTAGGTTTTCCCCGTTATATAATCAATTATCTAGGCAAATATTCGATTTTGTTCGTGCCGAATTCATATTTTTCAATGCATACTTTAAATCGATAACGTTTTAATTTATTGAATACTTCCTGAATATGAATTTTCTGTTTTTCCACATTTTCCCACATTTTTACATTTTATCAGAATGTAATGCAAGTATCTCATAGCAAATTCCAGATAAGCTAGCATCGTATCTATAATTTGTCGAAATAAGTTCGTTGCCACTTTTTTTTTCTTTTTTACACAGTGATCACCACTTATCAAGGCTCGGAAGCCACTCAGGGATAAGGGTTATTGCAAGTGCATTACATTAGTGTGGAGATTTGATGAAGTGTTTACTTAAGGGGGCGGTTCATTAGGAATTTGTTAACGTTGGACTTGAACACATCCAAGTTGTAGTCCGGTGGGAAGCAGGCAGACGGAACAGAGTTCCACAGGCGTGCAGTTCTAAGAAAGCTTTGTTCATGGAATCCGCGTTTTGATTTAGGCACAGATATAGAGTGGGGGAAATTTTTCACAGTGGATTCAGCTAGACGGGTGTTTTTCGTGAAAGATTGGCGAGGGGGGGACCAGAGATTGGAGTTCAGACGAGTACCTGCCATGGAAATAACGATAAAACAAGGATAGGCTCGCAACGTCTCTTCTGTGGGAGAGAGGTTGCAGGGTAGAGAAAAGGGCATCCCCCACTAAGCCAAGAAGTCTATTTTGTACTCTGTCAAGGCAGGATAGGCTGTTTTTGGCAGCTCCTGCCCAGATATGGCAACAGTATTCCATCCTTGGACATACTTGGCTTTTATATAGATAGAGAATTGCATCAGTAGTGAGATATCTTCTGGAGCAAACATTTTAAATTAAACAAACCCTTATATTCGTTAATCGTTAGATATTTCGTAGATTCCTTCTCGACTTAGGACTGCAAATATGCTTTGGATAGACCAATTTTGGAAAAAGGTTTTCTCACAGTGAACTTTGAAAAGATTTGCTACCATGTAGGAAGTGGATCCCCGTGGTCTTTTAGAGAGTCGTTCATACTTGTTGATAAATCAGAACATATTCTTTTTTTTTCAAATATTCTATGAGTGACGTAAACAATTTTTGAATCGCACTAATTTCTTCAAGTCTCGATAATTCTGTGATTACCATTTCTAGTGATTAAATTGAAACCTTTCTTTTGGTTTGAATACTGGACTCGCATTGTCCTTTAGCTTCAAATTTTCTTTCAATTACACAGTTTATCAAAAAGAACTTTATATTTTGAAATCTCTAACAAACTCTTCTAGCAGTTAATATTTCTCTACCCCTAACACATTAAAGTTTCTACAGAACTCATTTATTATTTTCTCACATGAATGAAACAGTACCATACCGGCAACACTAAATAGGTTCGGATTTCTTCTGGATATGAATTATACAAAGGTTGGCGTAGTTTAGCCGGGTTATTTCTGCATAGGCACTTTCTGGACTTTCTATAAACGGATAATTAAAATGATTAACTTCTTTGTTAATAAATGCGAAGTTCGTTCAGACACATTGATGATTCTATATCAAATGATATATTTACATAGAATTCTTTTTATACCTTTAACCTAGTTACAAGGACATTTCTGTCAATTTTCTGTGTTTTGAATTTCCCCCCCCACGTTACTTCATCGATTAATGTATCAATTTATGTATCAAGGCGGCAGCGTACTCTTCAGCCATTTATTTGAAAGTTCTTCTGATTGTTTTCAGACACAATTGTATTTATCCTTTTAGGCTTCTAGTCTTTTCCCTTCTTCGCTTTATAGTTTTTTGTCCACATTTATTATATAATTTATTTTTAAAGTAACAATCAATTGTAAATTATGTCCCCACTACATGCCTTCCATTTTTTTTTCTTTCCTCATCGACTCGTTGTTTCAATCTTTGTACTTGCGCAATATATTTATCTTTGCGATTCATATTTTCCCATTTTATATTCAGTAACACTTTACATTCTTTTTTTAACGATTCATAACGTTATTTCCATATCTAACAACTGACAATATTTCGAACACATTTTCTTATCTTTGCAAAAAGTCGTTTTTTTTTTTAATTTTTTAAACTCTGAATAATTTACACTGTGAATTAATATTTTGGGCGTATGAATAAAGTCCTCTTTGTCTTTACTGAAAACATTTAAGCATTTATAACGTGTGTGAAACACAGTTTCACGTTCGATAAATATTTTCGACAATACTTCAATCGTTTCTTTCACACGAAATATCATCAGGCTTTTCGGCAGTATAGAAATCATGTATTTCGTATTTTCCTGAGTGCCTGGTTCTTGTAATAATAATAAAACATTCTTTATCAGACTACAACTGACATCTATTCAAAAGCTAGGTTCGTATATTCTCAAGTAAACTTGAAAAGTTACAGTTTATAGGTATATAAAGAATTCTTAGAGAAAATACCTTCAGTGGAAAATATCTTGCGCCCTCTCTTTGATCTACTTGCTTCGTTAAATTTTTCTTGTGTTAATATTTGCTTTTGTTAATATAACTCTTGTTACTGTTGCTATTCAAATGTAATTTGTTGTTGATGATGTTGCTCTTGGAATTGCAATTGAAAATTTTTTATTTGTTTTTGAATCGATTTATACTAATCTTCCCTATGCGTCTGTTGCTGTAACATGGCAGATTTTCGTTGGTTGATTGCTTCGTTGTTTTACGGTATATCAACTATTTTTGGGTTATTTAATGCTGAATCCAGTGATTTTGAAGAACAATTTTTTAATAGAATATATATTCACATGTTCTTTTCCCGGGTTTCGACACGGTAAGAATATTTTGTTCTGTGGAACTGTCTACTACAAACAAGTCACCTCCCAGGACTTGTGTGTAACAGCGAACTATCTGAAACTGTTCTGAAACGAAAAATGGCTTACACTTCTAGATTTTTCAAGTCGGTTTCTATTTAACCCATAGTTGGGACCCTGACAGGTACTACCACTCCGGGTCAGAGTGGACCGGGGAGCAATGGCAATTAAAGGGTGGCTCCACATTCCCCAAAGCCCCCAAGCTGGGGCCTCACCATCGGATATAGTTTAAGGTCATATCCAGGACCGTAGATTTTCGTAAATTTATATCAACTTTTCCATGATAATTTTCAATACAACAAAATAAAAATAAAATATCGCAAATATACATGCACCTGCTAGATAGATCTAACGACGTGGTACTAAAGCAAGGAATTTATCGTTTATTTTAATAAAACTGCTCATTACATTAAATATCGTGAGTCGCTGTTTATCTTTGAGAGTTCCGTTTTTAATGTTCTTTTGGCGTTCGACTTTCACTTTTCCACGTGCTATCTTTCTTTTTCATAGATGCTATATCTATGTACATCGTACGTATCCCATCGTTGCCACTGGCCTATACTGAATTTCAATATGCACAAAAAATATTCAGAGCTGAAATAATCATCAAAACAAAGATTGGGTAACAAATTAAGTGTATTGTACGATTAGTCCAATAAAATAATAGAGTCTATATATACATATACATATATATACATATATATGTATATATATATATACATATATATGTATATATATACATATATATGTATATATACATATATATGTATATATATACATATGTATATATACATATATATGTATATATATACAAATATATGTATATATACATATATATGTATATATATACATATGTATATATACATATATATGTATATATATACAAATATATGTATATATACATATATTTGTATATATACATGTGTGTGTGTGTTTGTGTGTGTGTGTGTATTTAGGTTTGTAGGTAAGTATGGAACGCTTACAACACGCGTGGAAATACTTTCTTTCTTCTCTCATGTGTGCCAAACTCTCCTTGTTTTCTACCTTTTTCCCATCGGGGTTTCTCCCGAATAGCTAACGATTGTTCGTATAGTTACTTTCCATTATAACACATCTATCCTATTTTGTTATGTAATTAATATCACATGGAAGTAAATCGCTGTGATAAATGTCGAAGTAGTGTGAAGTATCACTTTGATAAAACGGCTGAAAGTTCCATGTGTCGTCTGTGTGACATCTTGTCAGTAGATGCGAGAAGTTAATCCAAAAAGAATACAAGAGGTTGCATGACAATATTGCCATAAAGGTCTGTTAGAATATATGCAAATAAAAGAGGAAGCAAGATTTAGTCTTGGCAATAAAAGCAATAATAATTGATATAGCAATGTCAGCAGATATGAATATGTCGGTAAAAAAGATATTTCGAAAAGTACCAAGAATTGAAAAGGGAGATAAAATAATTGTGGAAATTGAAAAAGCTAAAAGCTGTATCTATTGTGATGGGACCCTTAGAAGGTGTAGCAAAAACATCTGACAAGTGAATTGAGAAAATTAGAACCCATTGCAATGTTGGAATACTTAAGAAGACTGCCTTGTTTAGAAAGGTCAGTATTCTGCAAGAAATTGCACATAATCTACACAGTCATTTAAATTTCTACATGTACTGGCCTGTCGTATTTTTCTAGGTTGTTCTGTCTGTTTTTATTAAGAGTGTTTGTTTGCTATTGAATGTAATATATATATATATATATATATATATATATATATATATATATATATATGCATGTATGTATGTGTATATTTGAGGTATTACCGTCTGTGATTTTTATTATTGAAGAAAATAATAATTTTATACCAAACACTTAGTTTAAAAGTAAACTTAGTTTAAAAAGTTTTATTTGAAGTTTTATTATTTTAAGTGATTCAAGTTAAATTCAAATGTGTTTTTTTTATTTCGACGTAAATCTCTGTTACATGATAAGGGCTGTCCCCTTTTCATGTAAGTATAAAAATAGAAATTACTTAAAATGAAAATAAAATGAGAGAAAGCAGAAATCGAACCTTGGATATAAGTTTTAAAGAACAATAGGTTTAAATGGAATGTCCAGTAAATTGTTAATTCTGATGAAATAAATAATAAATAAACCATTCAATTGTTAGAAAGAATGTGGATAATAAAATATGGGTTAAATAAAGTAGATATGTAGGTTGAATTACTTTGTAAAAACATCAAACAAAAAATAGGTTATTGGGAAATCATATGTCGGAAACGTGCAAAGTCGCGCATGTTGAAACACGTTAATTTTGCTCACGTGGCCAGACATGCATGGATGTCTCAATATAGGAAGTGAGAGTTAGTTAGTTAGTGAGACAGTCCGTGAGAAAGAGAGGGTCTGGGAATTCGAACGTCTAGGAAGCGAGACGATCACTTTGAAACTAAAATGTGAAGCTTTGAATTCTTGATGATGAAAACCACGGCCGGTCGTGAAGAAATAAACCCATCATGTGTTTTGATAAAACGTCGTCTTGTGTTTGTGATTCTTACAAAAAGGTAAAGTGAAAATTGTATTATATGTCTATATGTCTGTGTTATAAAATGTCATTACATACACGCCTCGACATCTCATATCCACAACGTGAATCTACATCTCATATCTACACTAAGACTGTCTGAACACTATCTCCTCACTCTAAGAGCTTCACATAGCAATGCATCTATTAACCTAAGAATGAACATATATATAATATATATATGAATCGTCATAAAACGAACAATATCTCCTCACAACATCCCTCTCTAGAACTCTTACAACATCTCTCTCTCTCTCTCTCTCTCTCTCTCTCTCTCTCTCTCTCTCTCTCTCTCTCTCTCTCTCTCTCTCTCTCTCTAAGACTCTCTTTTAATGAAACCCTTATATGTAACATATACATATTTTGGTGCCCGTGAACCAGTTTGCATCAGCGATGCAAAAACCGAAACTGGGGTCTATATAACATCTCTACATAGTTTACGATTTTGTTTTTCTATGATCAATTATAACGCTTAATTAAATTACCGTAAGGTTACAATTTTACATTGCAAAAATAACAGATATTTTTTAAATAGACACACACACATGTAAATTTTCTAATCTTCCAAATAAACTTCTTTCCAGTTAACGAAAATAAAAAACAATAAGAAATTTTCGTTCGGGGTTTTAATCTACAGACTGCGTCATGCAAAAAACAAAAAAAACACGTACATTTTCACGTTTGAAAAAATTATTTGCAGTTAATGAAAAAAAAAATTACTGTGTGGAGTATGAACCTTCAGACCACGTCATGAAAAAAAAACACGCTATCAACTTACCCACCGTAAATTTTCTTACGTACCGTTGTTGTATCACTGTTGCGAAACGGACGACATGAAAAAATAGCTTTTCCGATAATAGATAAATTAAATAACGGTGTCGATTATGTATAGTTAGCGGGGATACCCGGCGTTGTCCGGTTGTGTGTAGGTGTGAGTAAGGGGGGGTAAAGAATAAGCGAAGTAATAACCCTGTTTAAATATTAAAAAAAACGATGTTAAACTTCTTTCAAAAATCGGCAAAACTAAAACCAAAAAAAAAAAAAAAATAGCGAACAAACGTAAAACTTCTTTTAAAAAGAAATCGGAAAAACAAAAAACATAGATCAAGGAAAAAATGATGGCCGTGTTCGGAAAAACAAAAACAAAAAAAACACCGCGAATAGCGAAAAAAATGGCATAAATAACCCTTCGATTCGTTAAAATTCTATTCCAGTTGTTTTAAGCAACCACGAAATAAAGAAAACCCAAACCGGTGTTCCTTCGTAACTGTCCTTCGTGAACGATCCCGCAACGGTGTTAAGTAGTGGCGGGGGAAGAAGGAATTTATTAGAAAAAAAAATTTACCACTTCCATTGATATTAACCGATTTTGACAGTGAACTATCACCAGAAAAAATATATGAATCTACGATTTTCGAGGAAGTTGAGAGGTAATAGGCCTATAACACACCTCAGATATTGTGCTGCAGTTTGTGCATATTACATTTGCATGAAATGTCTTTATTTTTAATCATATTAAGGTCAAAATCAGAGGGGGAAAATGAGTTTATTTTATATATATATATATATATATATATATATATATATATATATATATATAAGGAACGGATTATCGGGGGTATTCTGAGACGAAACTTAATTAAGGTCCTCCCAGACTTATAAACTAAAGTTCTGTAAATTTTAAAGAAAATCTGTTCAGCCGTTTCGCAATCTATGAGGAACAGACTCACACATACACACATACACATACACACACACAGACATTTTGCTGCCCAAATCCCTACATAGTACCCCAGTAGTTGTTGCTCCTGATAGTAGCCCCCTACATCAAAGTGGCAATGTGCCTTGTTTGGGGTGAAAATGTAATACAAAAGAAATACAGCCACTCACACACACACATAGACGAAGTTGCATTTATATAATTGTAGAGATCACTGTTGAAGTGAATAGTGAAATCTATACATAAAATATATCTCCTTATAACATTTTATGTGCGTACATCTAATATATATATATATATATATATATATATATATATATATATATATATATATATATATATATATATATATATTATAACAAATCTCTGTCAAAACATTATCGTGACGTAAAACATCGGTAAACTCCTACAGATTCTCAACTCTTATCCTGCAGCACTGGAAACCAAAAAAATTTAGAACGATCCAATTATGTCAATAAATTCTTCCGTTCTTTTCTTCGCGGATTACTATAGAAATCTGACAATAAAAACATGTTAAAATGTATTACTTTACAACCGGAAATCGTTGCAACGACTGAACTTAGTAACACGTAATTTTTTATAAGTAATTCAGGATATTCCTTTACAAAATATATATTTTCGTGATGCTCGAAATATATAATTTCACATTCTGATTTTATGTAAAACATGTTATTTCTTAAAATTATTTTTTTTCAATTTCTCTCTTACCGTTTATATCTTGCAGTTGTTTTATCTTCAAATTTGATAGATTTGTTGATAGAAATACAATGTTGAGATGGAAGCTTAAAACTACTGATTATAAAGTAAATGTACAAATCGATTGATCCATGACTATTATTATTTCTACTGTTATGTAAATGAATTTTTCCTGTGTGTATGTCTGTATGTCTCTCTGTTCGTTCTCTATGGACTCAAAAACAGCTGAGCCGATTTTTTATAGAATTTCACACGAAGGTACTCTATGTGAGTGGCTGTGTTTCTACATAGGTTTTGTATTGGAATGTCGTCGATGAATATCGATAATTGACAGAATCCGCTGATAGAAAGACCAGGCGATTTTGACGAAGGTTAACAACTTATACAGCCTAACATCTGAGAAATTTTATTACCACACAGGCCAAAAGGCTCGGCATATAAACTCAGCATTATGATTTTTGATATGACACGACTCATTCGAAATTGCACAATTGCACAATGATACTTGACTTTTTCATTTTAAACTTAAATTGAAACCATTACAGAGTGAAACGGTAAAATTGTCGCTCTAGTTAAAGATGACATAATTCCATTCCCGTTTGATGAAAACCTGTTTTCTTTTTTTTATTTTCGATCATCTATTAGTTGGCCAGTTGTATACAAATCCTAAGAGCAATAGGAGCGTTCTACTATGTCTGAAAGTGATACAATATTCAACGAGCGAGATCGGAAATGTGCCGCTGTACACTCATGATGTGTACTGATAAAAGTTATGACAAAAGAACCATTGCCCTTACACCTAAAATGCAAATCCGTACGGTTCAAGGTTTGTGGGCACACTGCCTTCTGACCATGGTTATGGTTTCTAGTATGGTTTCAAGTGAGGGCCACATAACGTCACCTCACATCTTCGAAGATCGTTTGAAAGTTAACACCTCATAATCAGTATAGCCATGCATATAAAATCCACAGTATGTTTCTTTGTATTACAAGTGGAGTGACGGTTTCTGTTTAGAGCACAGTTGAAGCACGATGCTTGACTTTTGCATTTTAAATTATAATTCAAGCCATTATACATATGTGAAATATTTTATAAAACCAACAGTATGTTCTCTACAGTGCAATGTAGACTACAATGTACTGACGATTAAGTCACTGCAGAAAGGTATGTAAACCTTCCCTCCGATCCACTGCGATGGATCCCCAACTTGAGCTTATTTGATTGAAAAATGGGCTATTTAACCGATTTCGATAACAATAATAGTATGGGTATGTGAAACATTCGTTAATCATTATTCAATCCTGACCAATATCGACCTCTTTGCTGGTATATATATATATATATATATATATATATATATATATATATATATATATGTGTGTGTGTGTGTGTGTGTGTGTGTGTGTGTGTGTGTGTGTGTGTGTATATATATATATATATATAAAGGTACGTCATTTATCAAGTCTGAAAGCCTCTTTAAGCTAAGGATTACTGATAGTTGAATGCTGTATCCACAAGTGAAAGAGTTACAGAATACTCAGCATGCATTTATTGGCATGTAAATTAAAAACTTACTCCGTTAGGCTTTAGATACAGAAAAATGACAGAAAAATATTTTTCTTTCAGAGGCGGTAGAATTCGAGTGAGTGATGCGAATATTTTCCATGGGAATCAGACATTGGAGCTGCGTCGATCGAGTACCTACCATGTAAATAGTAATAGCGAAAAGTAAGATTCTCAAAGTCTTCTCTGCTAAGTCAGTTATGTAATCTCGACTCAGAGAATGCTCTAGCTTAAACAGTCCAGGCATATTTCTATTTCAAAACGTATCATACTCTGATACTAGTAGAGATACATTCTAATTTACCTACCTTTTACTTAAATTAAGGCGTGTACTTGAATCTATTTCTTTGAGTTCGTTCATTCAATGAAAACATGGTTAATAGAAAATTTGATAAATTCGATTCAGAAATATTTTGAATAATAAAAGCCCCTCTCGGTTTAAAATGTTTAGGAAGTATCTACGACATAAAGTGAGCCTAGAAATATTTTAGTTAAAATATTTTCAGCACGAGAGGAGTTGATGCTAAGGTGTTTGTATAAATAGTATCATGCATTTCCCTTACGTGTTTATTTGATCTGGAAAGTGTGTACGTGGTTCAAACTGATATACATCGTATTTTGATGCGCTTACAAGCTAACGATACTGGACTAGGCTTTACGAGATTACTGATAATTAGTGTATTTACTTTATCTACTGTAAGGTCGAATACCAGCGGAATATAGTAATTTCAATATTTGTTCTTTCAAATGATAAAAATTTTATAACTCGCCTCATTGATTGAAAAGTATATAATTTCTTTCTATTTATTTTATTTAAATCTGGAGCCTATAGTTCAGCAGCATATGCATCCTTTCTGGAGTTCCTAAAACTAAACAGTATCGTGATAAACTATATTTGTTTATTTACAGATGCTAACAAAAACAATAATATCGATTTGATTTAAATTTCTAGATAAAATGTAGTAAACAACAAACTAATTGAACGCAGTAATTTTATTTATACAAACAAAATAGTAGATGTGTGTGTATGTGCGTGTAAATATTTTACCAATAAACTTTACTACTACATATCAGCTAACACTGAAATTACAGGAAATATTAATCATATACCGTGAACTGTTTATCACGAGCAAAATCTTTGTTTGGATGGATGAATAATGCGTACAGAAATATTTCGACAAGTCGAAATGCAAAATCTTCATTTAAAATGCCGACACGTTTCTATTACTTTTGCGAACGTGTAAATTCATTCATAGCTGGAACTGGTTTAATTTTTAATCTTTCTTATCTATCTGTCGATATCTTAAACGATAGGGAACACGGCTGAAATGCAAAATGTTTTAATTTCGATTCTTGCTATGGCACATAGGTCCTTTGAAATCAGCACTATATATTATGTAGTATATATAATATAATAGGAAAAAAAGAACATGTATATATTGAGTACAATATGATATTCAATAGAGAAAGTGCTCTCTAATAATAAATCTGAAATTTGCATTAAGTAAAATATATTTAAGCGTATTTCATCACCGGGCAGGGCGAGACGCTTCTCCCCCCCCCCCACCTAAGCAAGTTTTGAAAAAAGTCAAGTTTATAAATAGTGTTCATGCCAAGGCTTATTTTATATATAAGAACAAAAAGATTTAAGTCGATTAACATGAATTATATCGATTAAAAATCGATTAGACTAATAAAATTGTTTTATTTGCATATTTTCCTTCACTTTAAAATGTTTATTGCTTTTTTCCATCAAATAAAAACTACTGAGTTGAAATATTTCGTGCATTTTTATGCTTTTACAGCATATCAACAATCGTTGGGTCTGATGCCAAATCGCAACATATGTTTTGTGTTTGATTTGGTTGTAGATTCATTTGTAACATGTTATGTAAACATCCAGAATAATCATCTTTACACCCCGGTACTCGTTAAATCATCAATGTTAAGCAACATACAACAAGGCCAGTATCTCATGGGTAACAATTTGGGGATACCAGGCGATGTATGTAGTAGGATGTTGACACTTCCTACAGCTTCTGCATCTCACCTTACCTCCAGATATTTCTACATCGTTTTGTTGTTGGATTAACCTTGTTGGCACAAAATAGTGGGGTTGTAAAAGAAAATCGTAATTTACCTGAATAACGTGAGTGTGTGTGTGTGTGTGTGTACTTTGTAGCGTCCATCGCTTGGCAAAAACTGGCGACTCGCAGTTGCATTTGTGCTTGACGATCACGCGTGAGTAACTCAGACTCTCGCCTTTTCTATGCACGTGAGAATATACACGGTGCATAAAATTAAACTTTTTCGTATAGGCACTTTATTGATGGTACACATATGAAACTCTAGTCTTCATCGAAGTAATTTTTCCACTGTATCGTCCTCTTGTGTGAGTGTGGCACTGAGTCATCAACACCTCTTTTGTCTCCTCACTTGTCTCATGATATCAATCTCTAATAGTTTTCCTTGAATAACCTAAAATCACAAAGCAAGCTCTTGACTATGGTCAAATAGTCTTTGGTCTTCTTGGAGAATCCTAGGGACAAACTTCGCGCAAATCGTCCGCATTTTTCAGTCCCTCGTAAATAATTTCCCCCACTTTCATCAAACTTTGTACTTATCGTCTACATAGACACAAAACGATCCACAAATTTCCTTATTTGGCCAATCGATTCTAGTGTTCTTACTAATTTATTCCTCTCACATTTCTCACTATCCCTCAAATACTTTCTGTCTTCCTTGAATCACTTATGCCACTCAAAAACTGATGTTCTATTCATGCAAGATGATCCAAGAGCAGCCTTAATTATGCCATATGTTTTATGGCATTTTTCTAAGTTTAAAACAGAATTTTCTACAGTGATCTCACGTCCATCTTGCATTTTTTAAATTGACCAGCTGTGAAATCAGGCTTTAGTAGGGTGTATTCCAATCCCTGTTGTAGCTGTTCATTTGAAACTGACATCATAAAAATCGCCCGGTCATCTCATTCGATGAATAGCAATGACATACTCTACTTTCAAGAGTCTACGATAATATTAAATGTCGTAATAAAAATGTCTGGAAACTTATTTAAGGCACTTCGTACCAGGGGCATAAAAAAGCCGTGAAGAAAACGGGAGATTGAGTTTGAAGAAGACATGTCATGTATGCCGATACATGTAACAGACTATTTAAGTTAATTAGTAAAACTGTGGGCTGAAACGATTACACTACTTTATTGGAACAAACATTCAGACCTGATCACTCTAAATAAAATTACTTGCGTAAGTCATCAATCATCCCTAGCTTGATCAGATGACCCTCGTTAATCCGACAGACGAACTGCTTTTATTATGTAAATAAAGTATCTGTAAACGCATGTTTACATTTGAATCATAGAATGATTTTGACAGGCATTCCTATTTTGTGCAGTGTGAGTTTGGACTTGCAATTCCTTTTGACCCATTCGGGCGGAATAAAAGAATAGAAGGTATTATTATTTAAAGACCACTAAAACTTTATGATAAATAAGAGATATTGTTTTACAAATATATATGTTGATGAACCATTTTTGATCATACATTTTTGTCTTAAATGAACTATGAGCTCAAGTGTGTCAGAATTCTATTTTTGTTTGTAGATTTTTTCATGTACATTTATGCTTTATTTAATTCAATGATCTATTGCTATGAATGTAATTAAATTATATACACACTGAGAAATACAAACAGACCGTTCATACGAAAGCTGTCATACATTGCATGATGTTTGATATACTGATATAAAATTATGTAGATTAATATCTTCGTCAGACATCGAAAAAATGATGACGCTGACACGTAAGTCAAAGCTGCTCAATTGCATGTAAGATTTCATAGACAGACATTTAAATGTATGCTGATACAAAAATTCGGGAGCATGGAAGTTTTGTTGGAACTATTAGGTTGATTAAAAAGTTCTTGGGGATTTTTTAATCCGATAGACAACCACTACGCTCATGAGTTGCAAGACTCCCGTCGCCGTCACGAAATTTTGTAAACCACCATTGGGCTGTGCGTTCAGCAGTAGTTCCTGAGTTAAATGCTTCGTTGATATTGCGTACTGTTCCAGTAGCTTTTCAGCCTAGCTTGAATTGAAATAAAATATTTTGCGAATTTGCTTTTTGTCCATCGTGTATTCAACATTCTGAAAAAAAAAACATGATTATTTAAAAACGATTGTAATTTAAACGATTGGATGAAGCGAAAAACGCTCTTTAAAATGATATACAAAGCAAAGATATTATAACGCAAACTTATTTGAAAATACATAATTTGAAATCAAAAGGATAAATTCCGCAAGAACTTTATACTCGACCTTATATATATATATATATATATATATATATATATATATATATATATATATATATATATATAAGACGTTCTAAAAGTAATGTCTCTTATCTTTTTTAGTCGCCCGAACTGATCTTTTCACTGCAAATTGCTTGCTGGGTTTTGTCTCGCTTATAACTGGAAAATTGCAGGTGTGGTATCAGTATTAGAAAAGATGCTGTCGGAAGAACTGACTAACTTAATTATCGCCCAATCAGTTTGAATACTTTGTGGTCTAGAATCCTTGAGTAATTAGTCCACAACTCGTACATAATAAACTTCCTTCCTGCTAATAGTATAGATTAAGGCAAGCCCACTCTATCTTGGATATTTTAACGATCATTTCTGAACCTATATACAATACTTAGGATAAGTCAGGAGGAGGAGGTTGTTACCATTTGATACTTAAAAAACTTTTGACAGTATCTATCATATAGTGTTTCTAGGCGAATCCTTAACAATAAGATAAAGATGAAAAGAAAATTCAGATTACCTTCTGTGGCTGTATACCTAAACCACATAATAATCATGCGGATGTGCCTTTGCACTTTATTATATCCTATAATCAAAAACGACTTCTCTGATAATTTGTGTCTGTATAATTTGTGCAGAGAACACCACGCTCTATAATGGGCATGATAGAAAAATGAATGTACACATATCGAAGGGAATCGCGGAAACCTTAGAAAACAGTCTTCAGTGTATAGTGGAATCAAGATAAAATGGATAGTAACACTTTATGATATTTAGGTGATGTTTATGTTCGTAATAAATTACAAGAAACGTTCTCATCCACCGATTTCTATGATTTATAACACCCTTACTGAGAACTCCTCGTTTAAACTACTCTGCTTAACGTTCGCAGGCAATTTGAGTTGGAAAAATACATTGAGAGCATTGACAAGACTGCTGCAAAGAAGTTGACTTTATCTATGCTAGAAATTTTTTCACACTTGAGAATATGCTATATTTCTAAAAATAAAAAAAAACTCTATGCGCAGAGAATTTTTGCTACATCTAGGCAATCTACAATTAGACTCTTCCTCTAAAACCGGGTCAAAAAATAATATTCAATTTAATAGAGCTTGCATCTTATATAACTTATATATCTTCTTGCATCTTATATGTCTTCTTTACTCATCGTCGTATTATTGCATGATTGTGTCTTTTTGCAAGTACGTTAATCGAATAGGCTCTGATAGCATTCGTGCCACCATCGTCGTATGTACTTCCGGCTTACCCGACAAGCAGCCAAATCCTACTCTTTTCCTGTTGACATCCATAGATGCTGGAATGTCATCTGCTTTAATCATTTCTTTCCTTCCTGTTTATGCTTATCTGACGCTGATAAGATTCAGAAATTTAAATATTACCCGATCAGATATCTCGCAGCTCAATTCTTTACATAATCCACTGTAGCGACGATCACCAATAGCAACTCCTTAGGTCAAAGTGGCAATATCTCTTTTTAGGGGTGAAAATAAGTAAAAAAAAATTGGATTTCAATTAAACTGAATTATCTGTTTTGTCTTTCTGTATCAAAGCGCGTATGAGTGTGTGAGAAAATATTAGCAGCAGCTGTAAGATAGCTGACTTGCTAGGATATAAGCAGTAATAAAAAAGCACATATGCAAATTAGGAAGCTTGCGTGACAAGAATTTTTTTTTTTAATTTCGCCAAAGATTGACGTGTAAAGGAAAGCGAAAATGGGCTGGCTATAGGTAGCGTGCGGTCGACCGAAAGTGAAACCACATGGTGAGATGGACATGTGGCAGCGAGAAATTTATAAGTTGGCTTACAGACGGCGAGAAGTACAAATGATAATAAAAGAATTATGTTCAAGAAGAAAGAAAAGTCGGGTTGGATTTCTTTTCATTTTTTTTACCGTGCCGGGCGGCTGAAAGACCTGATAATGGTTTGAACTTTGACGATTGCGGTTCGAGTCACGTTATATGATGTCAAAGAAAAAGATATTTTTCTGAAACGGAACTATTTTTATTTTTGTGCCATCCAGATGGGGTTGCTGAATTACAATCACAACCTCGTGTATGGATATTCTCCCGTTAGAAAGCAAGTGAAGATGCATAGATGTAAGTAGATGTATGCATAAGTGTATACATATTTAGATAGATGGCCTATTTAAAGCAAATATAAGTTATATTAATCTAAGGATAGAGAGAGATACATACGTCTTGCTTTCATCTATCTATCTATCTATCTATCTATATATATATATATATATATATATATATATATATATATATATATATATATATAAAGTAGTAGCGTTCGTTTGTGTGTATTTGTGTATACAGCTCTCATACAATCCAAACCACTGGACCGAACATGATCAAACTTGGCATGCTCCCTTAACTAGGGATGGTGCATACCATTTTTAAGGTTAAGGTCAAAGATCAAGGTCATAGCATATGTATATATATACTCTCCTTCAGCCTACAACACTGAACCAATCATGACCAAACCTGAAAGGATAATGTTCTCCCACCTAGGCATGGTGCAAACTATTTGCCAAGGTAAAGGTCAAATGTTTAGGTCAGAACTTTGCGAGTTATATATATATATATATGTGTGTGTGTGTGTGTGTGTGTGTGTGTGTGTTTAAACATAAATAGCATGTGTATATAAAGATAGAGCTATAGAAAGATAAATAATTAGATTTATAGACGAACCTATTTAAACAGACATGAAATACATTTAAAAATAGATTATTGAGTTTTCTTATTAGATATATAGTTAAAAGATACATTACGTAATATTAAGTGAGATATCAAAACAGTTAGTTAGGTAGCCAGCTTAATATTTTATTAAAACATATGTCTTCTCTTATTAAATGTGTATACACACACACACACACACATACGCACATATATATATATATAGATAGAAAGAGAGAGAGAGTAGAGAGAGAGAAAGAGAGACAGGTAATTAGTTTAATAGCAAGTTAGTAAACGGATAAATATATATTTATAGGTATCTACCGAGTTAGCTTGCTAGTTCGATATATAGATTGATATATGGATAGATAAATGTCTTGTCATCATTAGATATATAATACTTAAACAAATATAGTCTATATATATACATATATATACATGTATATATACAAATGGATAGAAAGATACACAGATAGCTAGCTAGTCAGGTTGATAAATTGATGATAGATAAATAGATAGGTTTAAAGAGATATGAAATAAATAGAGGGATAGATAGACGTCTTTCTGCTATGACTTCTTTCCTTCGTTTGCACAAATTAGAATTCTGTACGATTCTGTCATCAAAAAACCGTTGTTCTCTTTAACAATGTTATATAGTTTAACTTCCTGTTGTCTATCTAATCGTTTATGTTATGTTCGCTGTCATCTTCCTGTATTGACTCATTTCTATTCAATATTCGCTAATGATGGTTCCACTGGTCCCCGCCTGCAAGCCAAATTGCACAAAAATCAAATATCATTTCATTATGCCATTCTTCAATACATACTTCCCAGAAAAAAAAATCACACTAACCAAGAAGCCAAAAGAAGGGGAAAACATCAAAAGAAGACGAGATATTACAATTATAAAATATCCTCTGTGTTAACATTATAAGAAGTTCAATTATATCATTTACACAAGGAAGACATAACTAATTTTGGTATAACTTGATTGATAAATGAATCTAAAATAGAAGTTATAATGTTGTTATGATATCATCAAAACGAATTAACAATACTTATATAACTTTTCGCAATTACTACTCATCTTTTATTTCAGGAAGACAATTCAGAATGTAAAACGAAATTAATTAATGGCAACGATCGTTTCTTTTTTATTTCAATCGTATATATATATATATATATATATAAAGTATATTATATATATAAAGTATATTATATATATAAAGTATATTATATTATATATATAAAGTATATTATATTATATATATAAAGCATATTATATTATAAGTATATTATATATATAAAGTATACTATATATATTATATATATAAAGTATATTATATATAAAGTATATATATATATATATATATATATATATATTAATGAAAAAATGGATGTATTGTTTAACTGATATACGCAGTGGTAAACTTCAAACTAATATAAATAACAGTATTTATATATAGAAAATTAAATCACAACCGAATTAAAAAAAAGCTCAATACGCAATTGAGAGTAGAGCCTATTATAAGAGAAAGAAAATTAAAACTGTAAGTTGAACTTCACAATCAAAATTTATTGTTCGACTGAATACTCAAAAAAAAAAATACAAAGTCCTAATTCCGCGGATTTTCAAAGAATGCTATTCTTATTATTCTTCTCATCAGAGGACATAAAGAAATCAGCAAATTATATTAGTAGCAATACTAGAATTTGCTAGTTAAGGCGTTAAATGAAACCGCAATTTATTGTAGTTATAAATTGCCAAATAAAAAAATGAAAAATGTTGGATATGCAAAAAAGTAATATAAACAAACAAACCGCGCATAATATTTCAACTTGAATTAAACTCCTCTCGCGTTGATCCAAAAGGCAAGATAGTTCTTTAGATAGAATGTATTCCAAAATAAGTCCAGCGTGACGATGCATATAATCCGATTGGAAAGTTTTCAAAACAGCTGAAATAATGAAAATGTTTTTTTGGGGGGGCAGTGTAGAAGTCAAAAGAGAAGTCCGTCCCTAGTCAAATGGGACCTAATAGTAAAACGAGAGAAGTCGAATATGAGAACCTTCATCATCGGCTTAATTAGAAAAGTGATTTCAAACAGGGGAAAAAAAAGTCTGTGAAAGCTCATATTACTCTAACCGGAAATTGTCTAGACAGAATGAAACAGTTCTTTCTATAAAGTGTTAAATTCGATGTCATTATTAAAAAGATTGTAGGAGCGATGATCATAATTTTTTAAGTGTTGCAGAATCATAGCTTATTAAGACTGTCAAAATGTCATGATGATGATAAAGATGACAACATAATTCATATATTATATATGTATATATATATATATATATATATATATATAATTATTGTTCAATTTTCTTATTCTAGCTTAGGATGGTGAATCCTACTGGATACAATACATGTATCTACCATCTCGTATATTCTAACTGAGAGGTCGCTGTAAGATTCATACCGCTCGTTAAAATGTATTTTTTGTCAATCTTCAACTTGGTTCACCGGGTATATATATATATATATATATATATATATAAAAATTCAACACACCTTGCATCATTAACGATAAATGAACTTCGACATTACATTCATAAATCCTCATACTCGAGTGGCCTTCGGGCCTTGATAAGTGGTGACTCGCTTGTAAAAAATATTTATCTGATAGTTTTGACATTTCCATTCTTTGATTAATAGAATTGTGGCGATATCTTTAAAATCCCTCATTTCTTTTCGTGTCGTACATAACAACTTCGTGGTAGTTAATTTTGTTATACCGTATGAGCGATGAAATTGCTTTTAACTGAGTTATTCTTTAGATTCAAACTCGCACGATTTATAGGAATCGTTGTTAAACATTTAAAAATAAACGAATCCAAATTGAAATAAATAAACCATTTAATGGAAAATAAAAACTAACACTAGGGTAATATACACATATAAAGAGTAAATAACAGTAGAAATATTTTGAATATGCATATATTTCTGCTTATAGATCACGCAAGCATCGACACATACATATTTCTCTCTCTCATATATATATATATATATATATATATATATATATATATATATATATATATATATATGCATATAGTAAGTTAAAAATATATATATTGCAATTAAACTACACAGAATATTCCGCGTTTCATCCACACTAGGATTCGTCAGGCGTATGCGAAGAGTTGTTGTAATGTCACATTTTTTTTTATATACGCATATTCTATTGAATTTTTAGTTAACCAATTAGCTTCCTTGTTCCCACCGCTCCCTTCCTAATCAGCCAATGGGCAGGCACTTACAGAACAAAGGCCGAGTTTACCTTGTGTTGGACCCTTCCTTTGTGTGTGCTTTTTTTAACGGGGAGTGTAGATATCTAGTGGGTTGACCTATTTTAAACCTATATGCAGTTAAATGTGTGTGTTTTTTTTGGTGGAAACTAGGAAGCTGATTGGCTAACTAAAAATCCAATAGAATATGCGTATATAAAAACGAGAGACTACAACAACTCTTCGTATAAGCCTAACGAATCCTAGTGTGGATGAAACGGGGTATATTCTGTGTAGCTTAATTGCCATATATATTTTCCGAATTTACTACCTAGCTCTACTTATATATTAAGCACTATTGAAGTAAATACTTAGTTTATGCATGAAATTATACTTTCATATATTAATTTATGTGATTAAATGAAGCAGTCATACTTATATATATATATATATATATATATATATATAACCTATATATCAAGCTCAAACCTATATATATATATATATATATACTAGCAATCGGTGCCCGGCGTTGCCCAGGTGTTTTGAGGTTAATGCTGAGAAAAAAAAAGGGTCAATTTTTTAAAACTTTGACCCCTATTATGACCTTTTAACATTTATTGTTTAGGGATCAAGTAAATAAGTTAGATCCATGTCCAAGGAATCTATATCTAAAATATCACGTGTTTACTGTTTAGACCCAAAATTGTAGGAGGAGTTTGGTAGAGTTCTCAAAGGTCAAATCGTTGAATATATTAAATATTATTTTTTAAAGCAGTTTGGCCTTCAAAATTTCTGTTTGGCCTTTTTCTTCACCGATGAAATCTGGAGACGCAACGGGAATTTTCGGCAAAAAAATGTTGTTACTATGCACATCTATGTAATGAAATACAATTTGTGGCAAAATTTCAGGAAAAACTAATGGATGGTTATCTCGCAATAGTCCGGACAATTCGCTAAATTATCTCGTCAAAAATTTAAATCTCGAATTTTTGTGCATTTTTTTTGAGGGGGGGCTAATTTGGCATAATAGTGTCCATTTAATAGTATTATCTTGAAAAAATAAAAAAATAAGGAAAATTACCAAAAAAAACAAACAAGAACAACAAAAGTGTGCCGTATTTTTAAAAGTTTTATTGCGTTGTTTTTATTTGCTTCTTTTATTTCATCGGTGAAGAAAATGGCCAAACAGAAATTTTGAAGGCCAAACTGCTTTAAAAAATGGCCAAATTCGCGAAATTTGGCCTCGCTATAAAAAAAAAGGGGGAAATCCCCCTACTTAAACTTTCTGTTTAATTTCGCTTGTAGCGTTGATTTTTTTTCTTTTTTCGCTATAAAAAAATAACTACTTGATGAAATTACGTGATTTTTTCTGTAGGAAAACTTTATCCCATGACGAGTACGTACAATATATTTTTTTTTAAATATTTCCATTTTTTAATGTCAATGGAAAACTGCACACGTACCCAAACCCGAAATGTAAAGACCACGAGTGGACGCGGGTTTTTTTTTTTAGTTTAGTTTCATAATGACGGCCGTGATGTCGGAGGTTCGATTGTTAGATTGTAAGTTAGTTTCGTATCTTTGTAATTTGTAAATCGCAAGTTAGGAAAAAATTAAACCCTTCCAAGATGGACAATAAATAAAGCCATAATATTTTATGGTATCGTTAAAAGCCTACGAACCATAGTTTTTTAGGAGATGTGATTATTGGATTAACCAATCAGAAATCGTCTGTGGCACACACATCTCTGTTTTTATAGATATATATATATATATATATATATATATATATATATATATATATATATATATATATATATATATATATATATAGGTGTGAGGTATTCAAACGTCGGGACTAATGAAGACAACGAGGTTAATAAATAGTGCTGAATAAAAATGTCAAAATATGTTTTTATTTGAGGGTAAACAGTTACATATAGTCGCTACCCATCTGTTTCAGTCATAGAGACTTTCTCGGGCGACCTTGAACCTCTCGACGCCAAAACGAAAAATGGGAAAGCTTAAAAACATGTTAAATATTTGGAGTAAATGGAAAGTAAACAATAGACAAAGGTAAATATTTAACTAACGTAATAGATGACGCAATTAAAGTTTCAGAATAAACTAATTTTTTAGTATATACGGTTTACGACCCGATCGAAAAAAAAAGAAGTAGATTTTAGTTTCCGAAAAATTCGCTTGGGATCGATCATGACTTACGTCCTAAAAACTTTCAAGATGACCACTTCAAGATAAAGAAAAAATTAGAAAAAATAATTTGTTAGTGCGATTCATCTAGAAAATAAAGACATTTGAAGCATAAAAGGTATAGCATATATTTTATTCTTTCTATTACTATGGATGTTACAAATGAATTGATAAATGAATCTAAAATAGAACCATTAGCATATGCATAAGGTGTCTGCCAGATGGATTCCCAGGTGAGCATGTTTTGTATTTAGAGTTAGCAAACGCTTTTAAAAATCTAAGTTCATAATTTGTTGTCCTGTTGTTGAACTGTTTATGTAAATCACACACAAACACACGCTTGCATTGACATATTTATGTGGTATATGCAATATTACAACACTACAAACACATATATACACACACACATACACATATATAGAGAGACAGAGAGAGAAGGAAAGAGACACACACAGTGATGTCTATATACGAGGGGCGTGCAATAAGTAATACCTCTGACCCATTTTCAGTTGCATGTACAATGATTTATATCTCTATGGGTTATGTGGCAAATTACAGCTCTGAACTAATTGTGGTTTCTCTTTTACAGGTGTTTGACCTGAGTCAAGTGTGAAATGGAGCCTGTTGAATGTCGAGCAGTGATCCGGTTTTTGCATTTGAAAGGACGCACACCACAGGAGACTTTGGATGAAATGAAAGAAACTTATAGTCATAATGCCCCATCATATGACCTTGTAAAACGCTGCCATCGTGAATTCAAACATGGCCGGAAGTCTGTGGAAACAGCTCCCAGACATGGTCGCCCCCCTTCTGCCATTGATGAGGCATCTGTCCGTCAAGCTGAGGCTGCCATTTTGGAAGATCGGCGCATTACTATCGCCAAATATCCCAAGATGTCAAGATTAGTACAGGGTGTGTGGAAACTATCATTCATGACCATTAGCATATGCATAATGTGCCTGCCAGATGGATTCCCAGGTTATTCACACCATTCCAGAAGGAAGAACGAGTCGAGTGCTCGAGTATGAATTTGGAGAAATCAAGAGGCGGGGCAAGATAAGCAAAGGTACCCTTCTCCTGCAGGACAAAGCTTCGGTCCACAACTCGCATGTCGCCAGATCAGAAGCACGGGCGCGTGGTTATTACACCTTACATCCTCTGACTTTCAGCTCTTCCCAGCCATGAAGTTGTTTTTGAAAAGAAAGCGTTTCCCAGATGATGCAGCCTTGATTTCTGAAGTCACGTCGTGGTTGGAGGACCAACCTAGGGTGTTCTACAAAAACGGTCTCTAGAGCTGCATCAAACGATGGGAGAAATGCATAACTCTGGGTGGTTCCTATGTAGAGAAAGACTAAGAACTGTGCCAAGTTTCGTTGCTCTACTGCTATGGGAAGTGGGTCAGGAGCATTACTTATTGCACGCCCCTCGTATACACCATATGTATGAAGACACTGCTCGTATATATTACACATACAATTATCATGACTGTATATCCTCGGTAACATACGCGTATGTAAGGCTGTATATTTAGAAAAAAAAAATTGAGGATGCCATACACGCACGCGTGCCTGCTCATACACACACAACGCAGGAAGGAGATGAAGGTAAAAGTTGATAAAATGTCTTGTTTTAAACTATGTTTGGAAAAATAAAAAATACTTAGATACACACAGAACTTGAACAAAACTTGGAAAATTAATAGGAAATTGAAAACGGGAAAAAACAGCAAAAAGTATACGCAATGGGAAAATAAAATTACTATTTTAATTTGAAAAAGTTCTATTCTAAACTGCGCCTTGAAAAAAGAAAAATAAGTCTTTGA
Organism: Euprymna scolopes; assembly: GCF_053919585.1. Lineage (NCBI taxonomy): Eukaryota > Metazoa > Mollusca > Cephalopoda > Sepiida > Sepiolidae > Euprymna > Euprymna scolopes. The sequence continues at coordinate 27,888,145 of NC_136485.1, forward strand.
ATCAAAAGAGAAATGAGAGAAAACGTTGGCGATTTAATAGGCAGAAAAAGAAACAGTTGGGGTTTATATGTCGCAAATGTCGTTGAAATTATGAAAAAAAACGTAACATATTAAGTGAAAATTGTGGCAATAATGATGTGAGAAGACTTATTGTGATGAAATGAAAGAATGTCACACACACTCTTATTTAATGCAAAAATTGTGTGTTTTAAAAAATTGACCATTTTTACTTATGTTGAACATTTAGCTTTAAAAGAAAAGAACAAATAAAACAAGAATCGGATGCAAGAATAAAATTACAAAAAAGGAAAAATTGCGTTTATTCTCTGTTTTTTGTATTCACATTAATGCACTTATATGTTTTCATAATGTCTATATAATGTTCATTTTTGGTTTGACTTGATGGTATTCGTAAGTATATTGTGCGTTTTTTCGTTTTGTTTTGTTTTTTGTCACGAGTAACAATACTGGAGTTTATAGTTTGGCATCTTTAGTCTCGTCTAATAAATTTCAGAAAAAAAAATAAAAGTAATAAAAATTGAATTTTTAAACTGTTGGTCAGCGTATTGAATTAATATTTAGCCAGACCTTACGGTAGGCAGCAAATGATTTTACTATTTTGGGATATTCACGAAGACTCTGACGATGGGTTTATACTTAAATTTGTTTAGTTTCTATAGTAAGGACTGACTCGTAAATGAGGATGAAAACTGGCCGATGGTACAGCTGACATAAACCGTGAAGTAATGGGATTCATCACCATCCCCGTGGAAATATCAGCAAGTTATAGAAAAAATTCGGTTGAAATAAAACAAGATGCCATCAATGAATGATTAAAGTTTAAAAAAATAATAGTGATTAAGTGTAGCGTGGTGGGTGAAAACAGTTTAGGATGTGTATTTTTGTATGAAAGGGATGAATGCAACAGATGAGGGCTATACAGTAAGAGTAGCATAGGTTACCTAATTTAGCGATGCAGTTTGCATGTCTGGGCTAGATATATTTCACAGATAAGTAAATGACAGTAATTATATTCATCGGAATAAATAAAATATTTCCATCGAATAATGAAATAAAAATATTCATAGTAATTGAAAAGAAAAGTTTACCTTTTGCAAACGTACTAGTTGATGCAAGTGTAAGTTTCAGAATAAAGAAATATTTTAATACATTAGGCTTATAACTCGATCGAAATAAGAGGAGTTGATATTTAGTTACCGAAAAGTTTGTTTGTATTTCACCTCTAACACCATCTTTAGTTTTTATCTGTCCGGGGTTCCTTATTATCCCTAAATGGCATTCTTCTGAGATTAAAGAAAATTTTCCTTCTGATCAAAATCGGCTTTATGGGACTCTATGTCATTATTCTAATAAGGAGACGTCCTTCGCCTCAGTTTTAATAACGCCATTGTACACAATGAGTATCTAATTGTTTCATAACTGTCTGACTAGTAGGAATATGAAAGTGTTCCTACGGCATTCAGTGCATACAAACAGATAATCTTCTAATGCACTAATCAATATATTATACTTAATTCTGGTTATTGGGAGAAAACAGAAAAAACAGGTTTTGAATAGCTTCAGGAACAGAAAAAAGAGTAAGAAATTGTTTTGGCCACCATCATAGTAATCTTTGGATCATTAAAACTGGTCCACATTCTACTTTCACACGATGCAAATTTACTTAAATACCAAACCTTTTTTTAATCTAATTCAATTTACGAAATTCATTTGGTTTCAGACGTAGACGATAAACAACCCCAGACTTTGTCTAATTCCCAACCCAATTTATACGTCTTGGAGCGAAATGGTGTCCATCTTAGTTTAACTAAACATTTCCCCACGATTGATCTGCAGTGGCGGTTGAAGTAAACTTTGGCATACAACTAGTCAGCATCAAAATTTAAAAATGGGGCCAAACTTCACAACTTGCTTCTAAAATTATTTATATGTGGAGGGGGGATTCCTGGAATCTCTTTCAAGTTCGTATACGAATTGTAGCGTTAATCAGTCTTGATACTCGATGGAATATCTCATTAGCTCCTTAGACCTGCTCTGTACTATGAAACATTGTGAGAATTTTTCAATACAAACTCACCCTGAATGTTTCCGTATGTCTAGTTTTGATTTCCACACAATTCCACCAATTCCGCTTGGCGTTAAAGTATTGACAAAAAATATGAAATCTAATTGCACAATAAATATCTCTCTTTGCATTTCTACCCAATGTACAGCTAATTTAAATATTCAACTTAGCTGCTTTAAAAATAATTATTCGAACACAAAGTAATGAATATTTGGACGTTAAGACAAGATATAAAAACATATAATGATAATCTCTACCACTAGTACAAAATACCAAAAAATTCCAGCATCAATGCAATGTGGCATAAATAACCACAAGTCCGAATCCACAAAGAAGTAAAAAAAAAATTATAAAATTTCTATATTTCAACAAAACAAGAAAGCGGGACAAAAATAAATTATTTCTATTCTTTAATTCTATAAATTTCTCACTCGCACAATCTCTACGTTGCAATGTCCAACATCTTACTACCGTCCGCTAAGAAGTTGGTGACCATTTGACGATCTCGAACACTATTTGTATTTCTTATTTATTTATTTTTATACCTCACAAAGTGGTACTATTCAGAGAACAGATTAATTCACATTTTACAACATTTTTTCCCTATTTTTCTTGTCCCGCTGTACTAATTATAAGAAAGTAATAACAGAATTTCTTTCTTCTATTCCCCTTTATTTCTATCCCCTTGAACTCTACCGCTCCACATCCAGTCATTTACAAGTTAAATTACTGAGCACAAAATCGAGGATGTTGTACCATTTTTATAGTCGCGAGTCCATAACAGCATGTACTCGTGCATCTTCAGTAAAACCCAAGTTTCGTCAATGCCCAGGTTGTTGTCTCCTGTTTCCCGCTTGTTGATCGAAAACCATGAGGATGCAGGTTAAAATTTTAAAGGGAGAGATAGCATTACATATTACATATTTGAGTACCTGTGCCCAACGTGTCTCTCCTTTTCTACCGTGCTGGCAGGACTCGCCGCGTTCTGCGTTTGTTCTCGTCGATGTCAGCAAGAGGAAGAAATACACTCACGTGGAATTGGCATGATTTCTTGATTTCCGCTTTTAGATTTCGCCTTTCGTTCAGACTATTCTAGAAACGGCATAATCACGTTGGCGCACAAGTTCTCGTTAAATTACCGATGTTAAGCAGCGTTGAACCTGGACAATATCAGACAGGTGGCAATTTGAGAATACAAAACACTGTATGTAAGAGGGTATCGATATCTCTTTGTAAAAACTGCAAACACTTCATTTCCCCTGACAAGGATATAGACGAGACTGGGAAACGCTTGTAAGACGCATTACATCGGAGGCAATCGAATCGACACGCCTACAGTTGGTGCTGCTGGCTTGGATTTTATAGCGCTCTCCCTCGTACCCATCGAAGGTGTCAATGGATACACGTACAAATCTAGTCCAATTTGCAATTTGAAGCTATAACTTAAGTGGCACGTTAAAAATAGACAGTAAACACGACTTTCCTCAATTTTCAGGTCTTCCCAATTGGCTCTATATTAGAAATAAAAGCAAAATCCTAATCTGTGAAAGTTTGTGTTGTTGTAGACTTTGAACGTTCAGTAATAAATGTACATTTAATTAATTCTGTTCTACTTAATCATTTATATTTAAATTTCATTTGAACGCTTACATTTAATGTTTGTTTAATTTGGGAGCGATCCCCGGTGGTTTACGGTACGTGCATAATTAATGGCTCAAGGTGTGCTGATGAATTATTATTAATGAGAAATCGAATGGTTCAGCAAATGTTTAATCAGAAAATATACCTAAAATAATGCTGCCTGAAAATCTGTGCTGCGCGTGTAGAACTTCTCATGAGTAATGTTCGCAGAGTTTAGTCGTCATATATTGATTGGCCATTAGAGAAATAGCTCAAATAACTTACAATTGCAGGTGAAACCTTTTTATCTCAGCTCGAGATACGTTCACAAGTACTGTCGATAAGTAAATGAATAACATTAGTCAGCAATTTAAATGTTTGTGCGATTCAAATAGATATAAGGAAAAGCAGCGAAATTCTATTTAAATTGTATTATTTAATAGAATGTTATACTTTTCTCCAAACATTGCGAATAATTTATATATATATATATATATATATATATATATATATATATACATTTAGTCATTTAATAAATTTATTCTATGTAAGACAAAGAATACATTTGAAATAATATAACTCCTTATCCTATAGGAGTTCGATGTCTACTATCTCTTCAGAAGAGAAAGTACTTATAGAATATTACTGCTAGTAATAGCTTGTAAAACTTATAATCACAGGTTTCCATACCAGTTGATTGTTAGATAATTTTATTCTGAAGTGAACGTATCTCCAGCTGAGATAAAAAAGGTTTCACCTGCAATTGTAAGTTATTTGAGCTATTTTTATAATGGCCAATCAATTTATAGATAGATAGATAGATGGATAGATAGATAGATCACCTATAGAAGACCGTCACAATGTGGAAATATACTGGGTTGTAAAAAGAACTAAATACCGAATTTCAATGTGATCTTTTTCATATAATAAACCTTACCACAGTGTTACCCAGTCATGATTGTCGCATATGTGACGCCGGAATATCACAATATTTAGGAAATATATAAAATTTCCAACTTGTTTTATCAAATTATGTCAGGTAATTTCATCTTCAAAATCTTTATGCAAGCATTAGTTATCATATTAAAAAGTTTCATTGTCATTCATATTCACCTGGCTACCATTCTTACAACCTGGCCACTTATGCGTTGATATATCTGTTATAAATGATCCATGTACATTAATTGACTTTTAATAAACAATGAGAAACATTGTGTATAAACTATGTGACTTACATTTTCTATGTTTTTTAGTATCAGCTGCGACTGTAACATAAATTTATAAATCATATCATGTATTTTTTTTATTATATACAAGTGAAATGAACGTTCGTACGTAGATTATTTTATAATAAATAATAAGTATTAATACTTTTGATTGGTCGAAATATCAATAATGGGCCAACTGAAAACTAATGATTTAATTTCTGTTGTGAAATTTTAAGATGATTCTACTCCTGCTTCTTGTTTTAAATCATTTTGGTCGATTAAATCTTCTATTTTAATCAGCTGTATATTTTAGAATTTTAAAGCATAACAGTCGAACTTGGAAACCTTCACGGAATATAAAACTAAATACGTTATTTACACGGGAAGATGGATTGTTTTCGTTCTGTGAACTAAAGTGGCGTAGATGTGTATAATTAATTTACTAATATTCTATATAAGTAATTGGCAAACCTGTACTAGAGTGCTCACTTCGTACAATGAGCGTTTATTAACTATTTTTTAAGTTTTTTTCCGACGTTTATCATAGATTACAGACTTAAATATTATATTAGCAGAAAAAAAATTAATGAATTTTAAGAAGAAGTTCTAATCACGTGACACGTCAGGAAAAAATGGGCAGTAAGGCAGGTACCAAGGAAGTAGAACATTATAACAAGAAAGTGAACACTCTTCTTAAAAATCATTAAATTTACTTTTTTTTCAGATTTTTATTATTGTATATAATTAATCTATTATCGGAATTATTATTGTACATAATTAATTTATTGTCCTAATTATTATTGTATAAATTGAATTCATTATCTTAATTATTATTGTGTTTAATAAATGTATTATCTTAATTATTATTGTGTTTATTAAATTTATTATCTGTACATTGTATATAATTAATTGAATTTCCTCATTTATATTGTATATAATTTATTATCTTGGTTATTATTGTATATAATAAATTGATTATTATTGTTATCGTCTATGTTTGCTTTTATCCTCATTATTACTGTATATAATTTATCGATTATCTTGATTCTTGTTGTATATAACTAATTCATTATCTTTATTATTATTGCGTATACTTTTTTAATAATTTTATATCATATAATAATTTTAATATCTCAGTTATTATTGTACATAATTAATTTATTATTATAATAATTATTGTATAGATATAATTTATTTTCTTAGCAGTAATTTCATATATTTAATTTTCAATTATAATTATTAATGAATATAATACATTTCATATCTTAGATATTTTTGTACAAAATTTATTTATTATTCTAATTATCATCTTATGAGCTAATTTTTTATCTTAATTTTTATTGTATATAATTTATTCATTATTTGTATTATGATTGTATATATTAAGTTTATGCAGTAAAGATTTAGAAGGCTATCACAATATGAGGAATGAGATATAGTCGGTGTTGATGAGAGAAGACGAAAACAAGTGGCGATTTAAAAATCAATAAGTACATACATATATGTCTATATATACATATATTTATTCAGTTGTATCAAGTATAAATGCATTACTTGTTATGTCTGTGACAATATCCATAATATATTTCGGGAAAAATTCCCCTTTTCAGATGATGGATGTTACAGTTCTATTCAGAGCATGCTTATTATAATAATAAATTAATTATGTACAATAATAACTGAGATATGAAAATTATTATATGAAATAAAATTCCTAAAAATTATACACAATAATGATTGTTATATTGGTTTTGTGGTTAACTTTGTTGTTACTGCGACATTTTCATACTTCGCTAGCGAGCGTTTTCATATTTGTTTATGTTTTGGAGACTGGCGGGAAACAAGCTCAGCATCGGTGCAGACATATGGGTATCTCGCTTTCATTACGTACTTTACCTCATTATTTATTTATTGTTGTATATGTACATTGTTCATATGTCACTGTCTTTACAATATGTCTCAGGAGCGTTATGTTCTTTTGTATTACAGGCTGTACCTTGGGTTTAAGTTGAGTAAAGCTTGGTCTGCACAACCAAGTTTCCTTACACTACAACAATGATAAAGATAATGAATTAGTTATATACAACAAGAATCAAGATAATAGATAAATTATATACAGTAACAATGAGGATAAAAAGCAAACATAAACAATAACAATAAGGCTAATGGACTGATTATATATAATAATAATTATAATAATACATTTATTATATACAATAATAACCAAGATAATAAATTATTTACAATATAAATGAGGAAATTACATTAATTATATACAACAATGTACAGATAATAAATTTAATAAACACAATAATAATTATGATAATAAATTCAATTTATATAATAATAATTAGGACAATAAATTAATTATGTACAATAATAATTCCGATAATAGATTAATTATATACAATAATGAAAATTTGAAAAAAAGTAAATTTAATGATTTTTAAGAAGAGTGTTCACTTTCTTGTTATAATGTTCTACTTTATTGGTACCTGCCTTACTGCCCATTTTTTTCCTGACGTGTCACGTGATTAGAACTCCTTCTTAAAATTCATTAATTTTTTTTCTGCTAATATAATAGTTAAGTCTGTAATCTATGATAAACGTCGGAAAAAAACTTAAAAAATAGTTAATAAACGCGCATTTACCGAGTGAGCACTCTAGTACAGGTTTTCCAATTGCTTATATAGAATAATAACTGAGATAGTAAATTAATTATACACATCTACGCCACTTTAGTTCACAGAACGAAAACAATCCATTTTCCCGTTTAAATAACGTATTTAGTTTTATATTCCGTGAAGGTTTCCAAGTTCGACTGTTATGCTTTAAAATTCTAAAATATACAGCTGATTAAAATAGAAGATTTAATCGACCAAAATGATTTGAAACAAGGATCAAAAGTAGAATCATCTTAAAATTTCACAACAGAAATTAAATCATTAGTTTTCTGTTGGCCCCTTCTTAAAATTAATTAAGAAAAATTTCTGCTTATATAATACTTATGTCTGTAGTAATTATTGTATATGAATATATATTATCTTAGTTATTATTGTTGATAATATCTTTATTATGATATTCATTTTTGTATATAATTGATTTATTATCTTAGTTATTGTTGTATATAATACATTTATTATTGTATATATTTGATTTGTTTTCTTAATTACTATGGCATATATTTAAATTATAATCTTAGTTGTAAATGTATGATATTATGATATAATAATTATCTTAATTATTATTGTATGTAATTAATTTATTTTCTTTATTAGTATTGTATATATTTAGTGTATTTTTCGTTACAATTTTATATATTTAAATTATTATCGTTGTAATTATAATATACATATTTAAATTATTAGCTTAATTATTAATGTATATACTATATTCATTATCTTATTTATTATTGTATATTTTTAATTTATTGTCTTGGTTACTATTATCAAAATATTCTAGGATTTTAGTTATTGTAGTATATAATTAATTTTTATCATAGTCATGATTTTTTATAATTAATTTAATGTATTAGTTATAATTGTCTATAGTTTATTGACTGTTGTAGTTATGATTCTATAAAGTTATTATCTGTTATTATTGTATATAATTCTTTTATTGATTATGTTATTTTGGTATATTATTATTTTATTATTTTATTTAATTTTGTATTTATTTACTCATTATCTAAGTTATTATTCTATATAATTAATTTATTTTATATATTATCAATGTATATCTTTAATTTTTTATCTTAAATATTATTGTATATTATTAGTTTATTATCTTGATTATGATTATATATAATTAATTCATTATTTTATTTAATATTGTATATAGTTTATATATTTCCATAATTATTATTTTACAGAATTTATGTATCATCTTTATCATAATTGTGTATATTTAATTTATTATTGTATATAATTAATTTATTATTTTTACATAAAATGTACTTATTATCTTAGTCATTATTGTATTGAATGTATTTATTTTCTTAATTATTATTGTATGTATTTAATTTGTTTATATAGTTATTATTGTATTTATTGAATTCATTAAATGATTCTAATAAATGAGGAATAATTTTTATTGGTCAGAATCTATCCTTATTCCATACATTATTGGCTAGTTTTTGACTTTGACATTTAAATTTAAGTTCTTTACATCAAGTTGCCTTTGTCTTGCTTAGAGCGATTTCCAATCCAAAAAATATAAATTTTATGAAGAATCATTTTTTTTATTAATTAAAATTCAACTACCGATCTAGCAATTAATTTTTACCCTTCAGGTGCGTTTCTCACTGACTTATAAATAAAAAAATATTCTGAGCGACAATTTTCTGGAGGTCAAATATTGAATCCTTATATAGACGATGATTGCTAATATAATAAAATAATTAATTTACATATCTACCCGATCAAGGCTGACAGGAAGAGAACAATCTTATACTTTAGATTAGTTAATGGGTTCATTTCGAAATTTCGTACACGGTATTGAGTTTCAGATCAGGATCCCCAAGTTCGAAAAGATACATCTGGAGAAGGTTTGACGTAGCTTTCGGCCGAAGCTTGTGAAAATTACAAGCATAATGAGCGATCTGAATAATATTAATAATCATTTCTTGTTATAGCCATTAGGGTACACTAAAATTGCTTGTAATTTTACGTGAATTCAAGTGTATATAGTCATGCATAAACTAATACACTTCCCCCCTTCTTGTTTGTCGGTGACGAGCAAGGCTATTTTTAGTTTTCGTTGCTGGTCGTTTACAAGAAGGATAGGAGATAGTGTAAGGTAGTAATATTCGCGTCCTCACAATCTCAACCTATGTTCCGGCTGTCAGTTTCATTCCCAATATTCTCCTTTTTAGAAGTCTCTGCAAAGTAAAAAAAAAACAAAAAACTTCATCTCTCGTTTACAAATCGCGATTTGATTTTTAACAGGGATTAATTTCTCGACTGGGATATTCTGATGTGCGGTGTTGCTCTTGAATCCTAAAAGAACTCTCCGAGCCTCTGTCACTCTGTCTCTCTCTCTTTCTCTTTCTCTCTCTCTCTCTCTCTCTCTCTCACACACACACACACTTTCGATTCTTAGCTGTGTAGTACATTTATACACAAGCAAGTGGGGTGATGTGAGCGATTTTCCTCATCACCATAACCTTCGGTCCTCAAACATTGGTTTATTTCATTTGAACAGGTGCGTTTACACGTACGGTGCGATTTTTCGATTCCATCAACAGGAGAGATATGGGGTCAGTCTATGTCATTTTTGAAACTAATTTGATATCAATTTGTCATTACAACGACTTTTAATCCTAATAATTCCAAATGCGCTTGGCTCGTATTTTTGGCGAAGCTAAAACAATTGTACTTTCTCACTGGTCGTTCGGGAGAATTTCAGTCGACCAGCAGTGTATTATAAAAGAGTTAATAAAAATGGTTGTCGAAGTTATTTAAGAATAGTCCCCTAGGTCTGATTTCCGACCAAATAGAGTGGATTTCAACTTAACTTTCACTTTTACCCGCAGATTCTTGGTCTAACTTGCTATAGCGAGGTGATAATGTCACAAACAGACAGACGAACATACTGTCATGTAATTTTCGTTTTCCCTATATAGAAGTTTATTCTAAAAGAATATTTACAAAAATGGAGATATATTTTCTTTAAATAAGAAATTTTGTTAATTGACTGTCCTTCTCTTTTACTCGACAGACGCGGTTTCTTTTGAAGGCGTATTCTATGAAACAGTCAATAATTCTGATGATCGATATCGCAATTTATTTTTAACTTTGTTCAGTACATGTTTCCAATTAATCTGAGAAAAATTTGGTCTTCCATGTCGTAACATCTCATTTACTGATCAATATTTTATGAAAACTTTTAATCAGCGAACAAACCATAAAATATGATGTTTTTACTGGCATATTAACGTCAACTAAATATCTTTTAGATCGATGCATTTTCAAAAACGAAATTATTTCAGGAATAATTTTCCGATGCAATATTTCTGTCAAAAAAGTGTTATACAAATTCAAACATCTATAATATATGTGTGGTCCATTTGTTTTTCTTTTTCACTCTTTGCGTATGTAATTGAAAGGGCTTTATACTATGATAAAACAACGTTTTTATAGTAAAATTAGCAGGGAGACTAGATATTGCCCGGTATTGAATGAGACAACGGATGTTTCACACTCCCATATTTTTATTACCACCGAAATCAGTGAAATAGCCCATTTTTTAATTAAATCGATAGATTGCCTGCTCTATTTGGTGACCCCTCACGGTGCACCGGGAGGAAGCTCCACACGCCTTCCCGCAGTTACTTAATCGACAATACATTGTAGTCTACATTACACTGTAGAGAATATATATGCTCATTTTATGAAGTTTTATATATATAATGAGTGTATTTAAAGTTTATAATACAAAAATCAAGTATACTGCTCCAATTGTGCTCAAAACAGAAACGTGTATATCGTACGTGCCCCTGTCATATCAAAGAACCTAGTGCATATTTTATAGGTCTGGCCAGACTGCTTGTGAAATGATAATGGCCTTAACTTAAGTTTAAAATGAAAAAGTCAAGTATCATTGTGCAATTGTGCTTTAAACAGAAACATTCATTTCGAAGGCGCCCCAGTCATATCAAAGAACCTATTGTTTATTTTATATGTATGGCCTTTTGGCATTACGGTAATAAAACTTTTCAAATGCTCCTGTGATGTTAGGTTGTGCAAGGGGTTAACTTTGATCAAAATCGTCTTTTTCTTTTCTTTCATCAGATTATTATAACTATCGATTATCGCTACTTATCGATGACATTCTGATAAAACACTTATAAGAGAACATTGCGATGGACATGAAGTACCTCCATTTAAAATTGCATAAAACCAGCCTTGCCGTTTTTAAGTCCATAGAGACCAAACTCTCTCTCTCTCTCTCTCTCTCTCTCTCTCTCTCTCTCTCTCTCTCTCTCTTTCTATTTCTTTCTCACACACACAGATCATTTTATATAATAGTAGATATATTAACGCTCTGATCCCATTATGGCATCAATTGAAATGGATGGCTCTGGTCTTGGGGAGGCTCAATATTTTGAAAAGCTTCTGGGTTTGACCTTTACTCCTGATCTGAAATAGAACACGTACATCAAATCTGTTGCCAAGGTCACTGGAAAAATAGTGGGATCCTTCTACTGCTCCAGAAGATACCTCACTACTGATGCAATTCTCTATCTGTATAAAAGCCAAGTACGTTCAAGGATGGAGTACTGCTGCCACATCTGGGCAAGAACTGCTAAATTAAGCCTATCCTGCCTTGACAGAGTACAAAATAGACTTCCTGACTTAGTGGGGTGCCATTTTCCCTTCCTTGCAACCTCTCTCCTACAGAAGAGACGTTGCGAACCTTTGTTTTATCGTTATTTCCATGGCAAGAGCTCGTCTGAACTCCAATCTCTGGTCTCCCCTCGCCAATCTTTCACGGTAAACACCCGTCTAGCTGAAAACACTGTCATTAATTTCCCCCACTCTTTATCTGTGCCTAAAATCAAAGCGTCGATTCCATGAGCAGAGTTTCTTTCTTAGAAATGCACTACTGTGGAACTCTGTTCCGTTTGCCTGCTTCCCACCTGACTATAACGTGGATGTCTTCAAGTCCAACATTAACAAATTCCTGATAAACCGCCCGCTTAAGTAAGACATTTATCAAATCTCTAATACTAAGGATTACTACGATACTATCCCATTGATTACTGTACACGCAATTACCCTTATACCAACTAGCTTCCGGGCCTTGATACGTGGTTTCTATTAATACTATATAAGTGCACTAGCAGAGAGAATCTTAAACTGAAAAACTGAAACTGTGGCATTAACTCTTCTACGGGTTTAACCAGCTTCCTTCGAAGGAGGAAGTTTCATGAGAGTATGAAATTTACAAACGGTCTCTAGTCGTATGTATATCTCTGTTAGGGGAGATTAGTTAGTTGGGGGGGTGCTTTTCTCTCTCTCTATCTCTCTCTCTCTCTCTCTCTCTCTATCTCTCTCTCTCTCTCTCTCTCTCTCTCTCTCTCTTGCAGGGAGGTGTTTACGTACCTCTAAATACAAAGCCTGGTATTCCCAAATTGGTAACCCGTGTAATATTGATAAAGCTCAACTTTGCTAAACTTTTATGATCTACGAGAACCGGTGTCAATGTGTTTATGCCGTAGTTGCTCTCTGTTATGTCTGTTGGAAAATAGGGAAACCCGACTATGTCCGGAACTGAATGAGAATCAACAAATTTTCCACCTTCTCATACATTTATAATTATCGAATTCGGTAAAATCGATCATTTTTTAATCAAGTCTATTGATTGCTTGCTTTAGTTAGGGACTCCCCGCAATGTACCAGGAGGGAGCTTCACATGTCGCGTCGCTATATATTGTAGCTTACATTTAACTATAGAGAACCTACTGTTGATTTTATGAAATTATCTGTAAATAGTGGCTTCACTTAACGTTGAAACCACAAAAATTACAAGACAAGTTTAATGGCTCAGTTCAGTTCTAAACAAAAACATTCATTTCAAACGCGCGTCTGTTTTATTAAAGAACCATCTGCTAATTTAATGGAACTGTTTTTACATAATCACTTAAAATTTAGTAAAGTACCATGAGTCAATTGTGCTCTAAAAAGAAACATTCGTCTTGAATGCACACCTGTGTTATAAAAAAATACTGTTGATTTTATAGGCTGAGCCTGTCTGCTTGTGCTATGATAAAACTTTTCAAATCCACTTGTGATGTGAGGTTATATAAAAGTGTAAACTTTGGTTAACATCGGCCTTCATCCTTTAGTACGATTTTTCGATACTTTATCAGACGTATTCCAATATACAACAAACGTAAGAACACTCCCAAGCGCATCAAGTACCTTCTTGTGAAATAAAAATAAATTCGGTTTTGCCGTTTCTGAGTCTAGAGGGAACATAATGTGACATATGTTCTCAGATTTATTTTTTTGGCGGAAGCCAAAGGTCAAAATATCCCCGTGGAAAATAAATCTGTATATATATATATATAAAACTCACTATGTTTGTGTCTGTTTCCTTCTTTTTTTTTAAACTACATTTCTAATTAGAAGCACGGTCGGAGAGCAGCGCGAGTCGTGTAAAATAATTGCATTTTTGTGGTCCTTTGTTATATATATATATATATATATATATATATATATATATATATATATATATATGTGTGTCTGTGTGTGTGTGTACACATAACCATAGCTGCTAAAGGAGAAAACTTGGAAAGAATTGTATTTGAATGGCGTAAGTCGACTTAAAATGATTTTCTTACGCAAATGTACTTTTATACGTTGAAGTCGGATCACTTTTAAATATGTCTTATTTGACCTACAATAGCTGAAACGGTAATAAGTAAGGAGGGAGAGCTAAATGATTTGATTTCGATTCTTGCAGATGTCACACGTTTTATTATTTTTTACTATTGAAATCATTATTATTACTCTAATTAGGCCCCGTTTCTTAGTGTTTTGTCTGAATGAAATGAAACGTTGGTTATAACTAGTTTATTATATTCAAAAAATCACATCAAAACACTAGGGTATTTTGCCTTTTTTTCTCCGCTCTACAGCATATGTTGTAGATGGCCTCCATTTAGCTTTTGTTTTTTGGTTTTTTTTGGGGGGGGGTCACCCTGTGTGTATATATATATATATATAGAGAGAGAGAGAGAGTTTTGAAACATCGGCAATATAGCGCGAGTGTTTCATTCACTTTATTCTCCCAGTCTAGGTTTTAGTATGTTGTTTTTGTGTCACCCCTCCCCTCGCTACCATTTTTAATTATGTGTAAATTGTTTTATTTTAATCGCTTGAAAATGGTCGGTCGAAAGGTTCCTCAATTATTTTAGTCGAATAGTTTTTTGACTATGTTTTCTCCTGTCTAGTTCTTCTTTTAGTTTTTAGTTTTTCCCCCATAATTCTAATAATGTCCCCACTTATCCTTTATATATATATATATATATATATATATATATATATATATATATATATATATATATAAACATACTGTGCACACCAGACCTTTATGGAATTGGAAACATAGAACACGTTATATACTGTGGTTGATTTGTTTTGAAAGTATGTTTGAGTAGTTTGAAAATAAATATATTTATGGACATATGTGTATGGAAATTGAAAAAAGTTAGGATACAAATTTACACGACAGAATTACTCAAATCAGGCAAACTTGAATTTCCAGTATTGTAGTGAAGGTCGACTAATAATAATAATGATATTAATCTCCAAATTCTAATCCCCTTAATTACTACCTATAATAAAATGACGAGTCTATTTAGATCATCTGTGTATTTTAAGGGGGAAGCAATGCTAGATGAAGAATCCACCCAATTAAAATATCTCCGATTTTGATATAATGTTGTTTGATGAGACAGGGTCGGTTTATTTTGATGGAGAAACGCGAATATAAGTTTAAAATGTATCTACGTATTAATTCTGAAGCATTTGTAGGGACTTGTAAATGAAAGTAAGCTCCCAACCTGATGTAAACTCGTCGTCTTACAAAAACAAAATGTTTAAAAACATCAGTGCGCAGTCAGGATCTGCGCATTTTTCTAGTCAAAAAAAAAGTAGATAAATAGTTATACAACGAACTTCTAGCCAATAAAACGTTTCCGCAATCGTTCAAAGGTCGAAGGTGGATATAAAAATTTGAGATTTTTTTAACCCAAGAGGGAAGAGAGAATAAAAAGAAAAATATAGAAGCAATGAAGAGAAAAATCCGTTGTGCGAGCCAAATACACTCACGAACTTACTCTTATAACCCAGAAGGAAGATATCACCTAAATAAAAACAAATGCATTTATAAACATTTCTCTTTATTTCTTGTTTTTCCTTATTTTATCCTTTTTTTTTCAATGAACTATTTAACTTGAGCATCCTCTTTCGAATCTCATATTTTGTTATATATAAAGTTTACTTTAAAATTTAAAAGCATTTGTATGCTTTGCCTATATCTTTTGTGGAAGTTGATCGACTGTGCGTTTTTATATAAATTAGATGACCCGAGAAAGATGGCATACATTCCAAAATGTTTAATAGAATCATGGCTATTTGTTATAAAAGTGTACCATGAGATATATTTGATTTTTTGTAAAAGGCCGTAAAGGGGCGGAACTCGCTGTTTGAAAATAGATTTGCCAATAGAAATTATCTCTTGTTAATTCTATACTCATGATTGTGGTGTGATCACTCACACCAATC
Source organism: Euprymna scolopes (assembly GCF_053919585.1). NCBI lineage: Eukaryota > Metazoa > Mollusca > Cephalopoda > Sepiida > Sepiolidae > Euprymna > Euprymna scolopes. The sequence continues at coordinate 27,904,353 of NC_136485.1, forward strand.
CAGACAACGCCGTATAGCCGTACAAAATTGTTATATTTCAAACATGCTGAGTCCACAACTCAATATCCAAATCGATCGTTTTTCGAAACATCAGTCATAGAATTCGATATTACATCAACGAATTAACGGAAGCCTAATGGCTGACAAATCAGAATCTTTGGTGTTTTTTTTTTTGTTTTATTTTGCCCGTATAATATTTTGAAATTTGATTTATTGAAAAATTCTAAAAATTGAGTGGAACTCAAAAGTCGTTCTTCGATCCACAAATTAATCTTTTCATTAAGGTGTTACTTTAACGGCACAAAAGTATTTATTAGTTTAGTAAAAATAACAGTAGAAGATTATTTTATAGCAAGCGAGATACACAAAAATGTTAGCGTTTCATTTCAGCGAAGTAAACCGTAGGATTCATTCGAGTGTATGAATAACAAACATTGCATGAGGCTCATTTGTAAGAATTATAAGCAAGACGACTCGTGTATACTGTGCTTGGATGAGAAATTAGTTATACTAAAGTGTATAGAGTCCCAACATTTATTAAACTGCAAAAGTGAAATAGAAAAGTATGCATGCACAAAATATATCTTACTATAACAATGCATACAAAATTTTAAAATTAAATAAAAAATTAAAATAAATAATAGCAATAATAATAATTATAATAAAATTAAAATTAATAAATAAGCAAATAAATAATTTAGTATAAACTAAAATGTAAGCGACAAAAATTCAGACTAAAACTAAGCCAATTTCAAACACAAACAATAGAAGGGCTTAAACTACAAAAGAAGGTGATTTGAGGTTAAGTGAATATTTGCATCATAAACGTGTTAGGATTGGCTGCGAAAATGAAAGTGTCAATAACAAAAGAATATGATTGGCACATTAGCAAACTCACGCAGTAACATCGTTTCCATGCAACAGGCTGGCGATACTTCACAAGGATGTAAGGTGAATTAATCTGTATGGCGTACTTGCCATATATTGTTTCAAAAAGTTATATATATATATATATATATATATATATATATATATATATATATATATATATATACGTTGCAATATTTTGGTTTAATGGGGTATGATCCCACACAGTCGGAAGATTCTATTTATAAACGATGCTGCTAAGAACTGGCGAATCAAATTAATTCACGTTCTGCTACCAACCAATCAGGAACCAGAATTGCTTCATAAATATTAAACCTTTTCTGGAGCAATTTCACATGTTCTTTCCCGGGTTTCGACACGGCAAGAATATTTTGTTCTGTGGAACTGTCTACTACAAACAAGTCACCTCCCAGCGTGCGTCTTTATTTCGATGGATCCGAATCAAAATTCGAATTGTGGCAAGTTAAATTTCTGGGATATCTACGAATTCAAAAGCTACACAAAGTACTACAAACACAACCTGAAAACAGAAACGACCCCGACTTCATTGAAACTGTCTTTGCGGAATTAATACAGTGTTTAGATGACCGAAATCTATCACTGGTAATGAGAGAAGCCCTGGACGACGGCTGAAAAGCATTAAACATATTGAGAGAGCATTATTTATCGAAAGAAATAACCAAAATTATTTCTTTATACACTGAACTGACCTAATCAAAAGAGTTTCCAATGTAGATACAGGACTCAAAATGGCGACTACATTAAAAATGTAGAGAGCTCTGTTAGCGAACATACGTTTTTATTTTCGTGTACATTTGATGCTTCAACAAACAATAATAATTTTCTTGTCGATTGTGGGGCCACGGCACATGTGATTACAAAGGAATCTCATTTTATCAATTTTGACCTCAACTTTAAGCCACAAAATCATTTTTTAGAACTAGCTATCGTTTTGAAAAGAGGCAATGCTAAAATCTCGCTAAAGAACAATAAAGGTGAACAGTGTTTCTGTATTCTAGAAAACGCTCTTCTAATCCAAAAAATTAAACAAAATATATTTTCTGTACAAGCTGCCACAAAACAAGGTGCAAATATAAACTTTAGCCCCAATAAATCAAAACTGGTATACCTGAATGGAACTGTATTCGATATTAAAGAAAATGGACGACTATATTATTTAAATAGTGTAGTCCCATCAAAAACTGCCTGCCATGATCTACAGACATGGCATAAAATTCTTGGACACTGCAATATTCCTGATATCAACAAGTTGCCGACTGTAGTTGATGGAATGCGAATACAAACATCAAAAACCTTCAACTGCGACGTCTGTACGCAAGAGAAAATGACAAACTATCAAAACAAGATACCAGACAAAAAGGCCAAAATAATCCTATCAATGGTGCATTGTGACTTGAACGGTCCCGTAGAACCGATGGCCAGAGAAAATTATAGATATGTGTTGAATTTCGTAGATGACCATTCAGGTTTAATAATGGTTTACTTTTTAAAGAACAAATCTGATACCCTGCTAGCAACTAAGAAATATCTAGCCGACATGGCCCCTACGGTGAAATCAAGTGTATTCGCTCTGACAACGGTACGGAATTCACCAATAAAGACTTTGAACTTTTACTAATTAACCATCATATTAGGCATGAAACATCAGCTCCTAAGTCGCCACACCAAAACGGGACTGCTGAACGTGCGTGGCGGACACTTTTTGAAATGGCAAGATGCCTACTCATTGAATCAAAACTCCCTAAAAACCTCTGGACGTATGTACTTATGGCGGCAGCCTATATACGTAACAGGTGCTTTAACAAAACACTATCTAAAACTCTATATGAATCTTTCTGCGGTAAAAAAAAAAAAACAAATTTAAGCAGAGTGCATATATTTGGTTCAACTTGCTTCGCATATATAGAGAAAAAGAATAAATTGAATATTAAAGCCGACAGAGGTATATTTCTTGGATACGATAAAAACAGTCCAGCCAATTTAATATTTTTTCCCGAAAAAAATAAAATAAAAAGAATCCGGTATGTAAAATTCACGGACTCGTTTAATTTTACAGACGAAACCCCGTCATATAAAGAGGATGAAATTATATTACCTCAAATAATTAGAACAAATGAAAACAATAAAAATGACGGAGACGAGAGTGTCCATGATGATGATGATGATGATGATGATGATGATGATGATGATGATAAAGTCGAAAGATATCCCAAAAGAAATAGAAGACGACCCGATTTTTTTGTGGTCGACAATATAAAAGATTATCAAATCGACTACTGCTATTCAATGGAAAATGCGCCAAAAAGCTTCAACGAAGCAATTAATTCAGAACGTTGTGATGAATGGAAAATTGCATTGAAAAAAGAAATAGATGCCTTAACCGAAAATGATACCTATACGGTAGTGCCTCTCCCAAGAGATAAACATGTTATTTCTACCAGATGGGTCTTTACAAAAAAGAGTACAGCATCAGGCGTAGAACAGTACAAAGCAAGATTTGTTGCTAAGGGGTGCTCTCAGATTTACGGTAAAGAATACTTTTCTACGTTTTCACCGACCACAAACCTAACGACCGTCAGAATTTTAATGCAAGTCGCATCACAATATGACCTAAACATCCATCAAATGGACGTAAAAAAGCATATTTGAATGCCCCAATAGACTGTGAAATTTATATTACCCCTCCAGAGGGATTTATAATGAAAAATAAAAATAGCGTGTGGCGACTTAAGTCATATGGTTTAAAGCAGAGTGCTCAGTGTTGGAAGACAGTATTCCATGATTATATTATTAAACAACAATTTAGACAATGCGCTGTAGACCCCTGTTTATATACCCAACACAAAGACGATAAACTACTGATTTTGGTTTTGTGGGTCGATGATATTTTAATCGCATCAAATTGCGACATAATGTTAACTGATGTTAAGAACTAATTAAGTAAAAGATTCAAAATGACCGATCTTGGCAAAATATCCTGGTTTCTGGGGATAGAATTTACTCAAAGTAAAGGACTTGTTACGATGACTCAATCGAGATACATTGACAAAATACTATTAAAATTTGGAATGGGAGAGTGCAAGAAACGCTCTACACCGGTTGAAAATGATATTAATAAAAATATACACACAGAATCTGAAATAATAAATGACACACAATGTCGCTAAATTATAGGTAGTCTTATATGTTTGGTGGCTGCAGCCAGGCCCGACGTGTGCTGTGCAGTAGCAGGACTGTCACGGGAGTTGTCACGACCGACAATGAGGGATTTAGACAGAGCTAGGCAGGTTCTACGTTATTTAAAAGGAACACAAAAAACAGAATTTAGTATTTAGAAAATCAAGAAATCCCCTAACATTAGAAGGTTTTTCGGATTCAGACTGGGCAAACGATGAGGATCGCAAGAGTGTATCTGGATATTGTTTCAGACTCTCAGAAAATGGGCCTATTATTTCATGGAAATCTAAAAAGCAACAGATTGTATCTCTACGTGTGAAGCAGAATTTATCGCGATCATACACACGACCCAGGAAGCACTCTACCTTAAAAATATCCTGAAGACTATTTTAGAGCCAGAATTGATTACAAGCCCCGTAGTAATTAATTGTGATAATCAAGCCAGTATAGTCTTAGCACAGAGCAGGATAATCAACCAAAGATCTAAGCATATAGATATAAAATACCATTTCATAAAAAACGAGATAAAAAAAAATTAGTCCTGGACAAGACGTTAAACTGTATCCATTTTATTTGTATTAACACTTTAACCTACTAATACTTTTGCTTAGAAAAAAAAAATCTTTGTAATTTTCCTTTTTGACATTTGAACACAATTAAAAATGGCGTCTTTTTAAATGCTAAAATTCTAAGATCCAAATGATTTCTAATTTTTGTTATATCTAAGTAAATATAAAAATATATATTTATTTTGGAGCAGAACAAACACAAGGGAGTTTCCCATTATAAAAAAAATCGGGAGGATGTTGCAATATTTTGGGTTAATAGGGTATGATCCCACACAGTCGGAAGATTCTATTTATAAACGATGCTGCTAAGAACTGGCGAATCAAATTAATTCACGTTCTGCTACCAACCAATCAGGAACCAGAATTGCTTCATAAATATTAAACCTTTTCTGAAGCAATTTCACATGTTCTTTCCCGGGTTTCGACACGGCAAGAATATTTTGTTCTGTGGAACTGTCTACTACAAACAAGTCACCTCCCAGGACTTGTGTGTAACAGCGAACCATCTGAAACTGTTGTGAAACTCAAAATGGCTTACACTTCTATATATATATATATATAAATATATAGTGAGAGAGAGTGTAAGATTGATAGATAGATAGATAGATAGATAGATAGATGGATGGATAGATAGTTATTTCACGTATCAACATAAAATTTTGTCAGGAGATATATTTTATTTATCGATTTTCAGTATTTACTTTTGCAATGTTCTATACGTCATTGAACAATATATATATATATATATATATATATATATATATGTGTGTGTGTAGGTAGGTAGGTAGGTAGGTAGGTATGAAGAATAGAAAAAAATGCTTTGAAAATGCGAACATTTTTTTTCTGAAAAATTGGAAGGTATTGGGTGTTACAGGGAAGGGGACAGATCCTAGTAATTAAAGGAACAACGTATAAGTTGGAAAAAATAGTTGTTTAAAAAAAGGTTAGAATCGAACCGAGTATTCAAAACTTGAAAGTGAATACATTTCGCAATCACATGAATTTAGGAATTGCCTATTGTGTTTAGAAATAATGATAAACCAGGTCAGAGTTAAAACTATTGAAAATAAAAACAGTTCAAGAAGTTTCCTTGTGTAGTTATAGTTGTATGGATATGTAATATCCACGTGAGAATATTTACGTGGCTGGAGCATGTTTTGACGACACACAGGAAGAAGTTTCCAATATATTATCAGAGAGACAGTTTTAGTCAACGTATAAGTCGAGGAGAGTCAGAGAGAGCAGCAGAGACAGATCAGTCAGGGTTAAGTCGAATTAACTGAAACCCTTTTTGGAAGCGAAAAGGGGAGATAAGACGATGTAGAATCTAAAATGCATTGAATCCCAGATCATCTCATCCGGAGCGAATAAAAGGTCATCATCTATTTATAAGTCTTCGTTTTGTCGTCTTCCAACCATGAAAGTAATGTACGCTGCCTATCATCCTGTAAATGAACCTTGTGTAACACCCTTCCAAACTGTTAACTGCCCCCACCATTATAAGTAATGTATCTCCTCTTTGTGTTAAAAAGAACTGCCCATTTCGCATCTCACTCAGCCTCATGTTAAATATGAGGCCTCCAAGAATTATCATCACAGTCGTCGCCGTGATGTACGCAGTAATAAATGTCTCATATTCCGTTATCAGTATTATATCGTCCACCGTTATAAATATGTCCCCGATATGATGCCCCCCCCCAATACGCAACAAGACGATAATAAGTCGATGAGTTGTGTGTGTCTGTGTTCGTTAATCTTTGGGCATGTTTGATAGGAGAGATGTTACAAAAGAAAGCATCTACATTAGAGCGCTCAGTGATACTGATCTGCAGATTCGGGTCAACTGGGCTCCACATGTTTACTAAAATTATATTGGCTTTTTTAAAAGATTTAAGTAGCTCCCAGAAAGACCATTTCAAATAAAGGCAACACGTTTTTTTATTGGTCGGAAATATAATTATTTGTTTTGTTTTTTGTTTTATTCAGGATAGTGTAAACGCAAACGACATGCGTGCGAATGCGTTAACATATTTTGATTTTTGACATTGATGTTTAAACATTGACTACTACACTAGCAGGTTAATATTATGTAGAACAATTAGTGATTCATGCATCGCTTATTTTTTAAATAAAAGTCAGCGCGAAGCACTAATCGGCTCTAAAACATCAGTAAGCACATGGTTGTTGGGTAAATTTCTCGAAAAATAAGAAAAGCTGGAGAACTTGTGTGAGGATAACAAGACTGCATCACGAAAATGATAGCAATACCATACATCTTACTATCTGTTATACGCTACAAATAAATATCTTTGGTAAAGATCAAAGTTCTTCAGATGCTGCACTTCCATTTCTTGTTCTCTTTCGGTGGAGGAGCAGTCCTTCAGGACTGAGACAATTTTTTATTTTTGTGCCCTTTCTCCACGCTAAAAAACGACCCTGGTGTCTAAGTCTGTCCCGTGGGTTACTCGAGGATAAGGGTTAAAGAGTGTAGTCAATTGGACAATATAGTAATTGTCAGTAATAGAAATTCAATAAATTTGTTAACTTAAGGGCAACGGCTTATAAAGAACTTGTTTACATTGGACTTGAAGACAACCATATTGTAGTCAGCTGGAAAGCAGGAACACGGAAGACAGTTCCACTGACGTTCAGTTCTAAGAAGCTTTGTTCATGGAATCTACGTTTAGGTTTAAGCACAGATTAAGAGTGGGGGAATTATTGATAGTGTTTTCAGCTAGACGAGTGTTTCATAGATTGAAGTTCAGTTTAGCACTTGCCATAAAAATAACGATAAAGCAAAGACAAACTGGTTACATCTCTTCTGTGAGAAAGATGTTGCAGAGAAGAAAAAAGAATATCTTTTCTGAGACTACGAAGTCTATTTTGAACTCTATCAAGGCAGGATAAGTAATTTTCTAGCAGCTCCTGTCCAGATATGGCAACAGTACGCCATACTTGGAGGAACTTGTTTTTTATATAGATAGAGAATTTCATCCACAGTGAGATATCTACTTGGTCGATAGAAGGATCCCACCATTTTTCGAGCGGCTTTAGATGCATGAAAAGTTACCAGCCACTCTTTTCTCCCATTGTACCACGTGCTCAAGATGAGAGGAGAAATTCCCAGTTTAGTTACATATATTTAATAGACTTGTTTTCACAAACAAGATGAAAGGTTGAAAATATTAAATCATACTTAATTAAATCCTAATGTTAAAAATGGTTTTATAAAATTTTAACATGAGGAAGTGTAAATTCTTTTGACAAAACATATTTTCGTTATGAAATATGTATGTAAAATCCATGTCTGATTATTATAAATAAAGAAATAATACTTTTTTATGATTATAAATTTCATATTTTCGCAAAGGCATTATTTTTCTATTAAATATGTATGTGAAAAACTTTATTTGCTAAAATATACATTTTCATTATTAACTATTATATTAACTATTATTGTATTAAAAACGAAAACATTAAAATAATAACAAATTATTTATAATAAAAGTAACATTCTAAATTTTTAATGAATAATATCAGTTTGAGTTTCTGGTGTGTTAATCGATAATACACGAGGAGATGATTTTTGCTTTTCACCGCTTTCTTCTGAACAACTTCTCCGCCGCAGGTAACGAGTCTCCTGGGTTATGCCCCTTTACTGAATTCATCATTGTTCTTTTTCAGGCTCCTCTGCACTGCATGGGGTAGCATTTTCAAATAATATCGTTTTACAAAATAGTTCTTTTAATTATCTGATAGTGTTTGAAAAACAATAAACAATAGCATGAACAAGAGAGATATTCAAAATATTTCCTCAAAAGCGATTTGTAATAGAAGACATTTGAACAAAAGTATATTGATAATGTAGGATTATACATATCTATTAACAATGTGTTATGGTAGATGATAATGTGCAAGTAGAATACGTGACACATCAAGTACAAGTTCGTTTAAGACGTATCTCTGATTTAATGAACGAGTTCTGACTTGTTTTTTTTTTTTATTTCCTACCGTATTTATTTTTTCATGTTGTGTCTATATATTTATTTTCAGATTTAAAATATATTTCCAAATAAAGAATACATAACTTCCTGGTAATGTATAGGGGAAGCGTATATATATATATATATATATATATATATATATATATATATATATATATATATATATATATATGGGGGGTTGTGTGTGCACGCGTTCAATTCTGTATTGAAATTAAAGTTTTGTAAATAAATATATATAAATGAAGAACTATTTGAGAAACTGGTAATAATTGGTTCCTTTCATTTATCAAATTATCAAAGACCGCATTAAATATGTCTCTTTGAACTTATGTATTTTGGGAAGTAATTTATACATTTGAACTGATACAAGAAACTGAGCGTACAAAAATATACTTAAAGGTACACACACGCATTATTTTTTATCAATTTGTTTTATATAAGCAGTAATGTGTTATTACACAATCATGAGCATGTTTCGGTCTTCTAGTATTTAGTAAATAGAGACTTCTTCAGGCAATCACACTTGTATGAAAGCGAAGCCATTAATGAAAATCAAAAGTCATTTTACAGTAAATAAAAAAGTGTTAGGGAAAAGGGCTGAGGTTCTGCTGTACGTAAAACAAGATTAAGTGAGTGTGGGTTTTGTGTTGGGGTGAGAAAATAATATAGATAAGATTGAGGTTTAAGAAGTCAGGTTTGAGACAGGTAAGAGACAGCGGAATAACGGAGAGAGGTTTTATCTACGCATGTGTATTTTCGCTGACCGTCTAAAAATCTAAGTGAGCTAATGTATATTATTAAACATAAGTGCTGGGTGTGATACTTTTTCTTATAATTTTGGTATCTTCTTGCGAAAAAGTTTAGATTTAAATCAGATTCCACTGCCCAGTTTCACTACACGTATAGTGACCTAATAAATATCCGTTAGTCTGGTGATTTTTTTCAGAAAATGTAATATACAAATTGTAATGTATTTAATTTATGACGTCATGAAAAGTTTTATGTCACTAAGGATGAAAGGTAGTTGACTAAGAAGTGTGACGTCATAAATTGTAAATAATGAGCTGTGAACGTTTTTTTTACAAATAAGTCACCACTTTTCAAGGCCCGAAGGCCACTCGAGGATAAATGTTAATGAGTGTACAGTAGTCAATAGGCATCATTGTAGTAATCGTAAGTAGCGGAAATTTGGTAAATTTGATTACTTAAAGGTCAATTGAACACTATAGTAATTGTAAGTAATGGAAATTCAGTAAATTTGTTAACTTACGGGCAACGGCTCATCAAGAACTTGTTTACGTTGAACTTTAAGACAACCATATTGTAGTCAGATGGAAAGGAGGGAAATGGAAGATAGTTCCACAGGCGTGCAGTCCTGAGAAATAAGTATTGTTTATGTAATCTACGTTTAGGTTAAGCCGCAGATAAAGAGTGGGGACATTATTGATAATGGTTTCAGCTAGACGAGTGTCTTCATAGCAGTTTTGCGAGGGGGGCCATAGATTTGATATCAGCGTAGCACTTGCCATGAAAATGACGATAAAGCAGAGACAGGCTCGCAATGTCTCTCCTGTGGAAAAGAGATTGCAAGGAAGAGAAAAGAGCATCCCTCACTAGGCTACGAAGTCTATTTTGAACTCTGTCGAGGCAGGATAAGTTTTCTAGCAGCTCCTGCTCAGATGTGGCAACAGTACTCCATCGTTGGTCGTACTTGGCTCTCATACAGGTAGTGAATTGCATCAGTAATGAGAAATCTACCGGGGTGGTAGAATGATTCCACTAATTTTTCCAGTTACCTTAACAATCGATTTTATGTACTTGTTACGTTACAGATGAGAAGTTAAGGTCAGACTCAGATGCTTCTCAAAACATGGAGTCTCCTAAGACGAGAGCCATTCATTTCGATTGATTCCAGACGGTGTTGATGTAAAAACAGAAGCCTGTTTTTAGATGCATTATAATTAACCAGCTACCTCTATCTCCATCGTCGATCGTGCTCAAGATCAGAGGAGACAGAATCAGGGAGAATTTGGTCACTTACGGCCTTTGACGTGTTGCCATGGATTAGAGTGTCGTCAGCAGAAATGTCTGCAAATGATCTTAGGATGTGATTTTAGGAAATCGTTGACGTAGATCAGGAAGAGAGTTGACCCCAGAATGGACACCTGAGAGACTTCAGTATTAAAGTTGTAGGCTTCTGATCAAGCACTACTCTTATGAACCTATAAGAGATAAATTATTTGATAACTGAGAAGACATTTCCGGCTATACCATAGCTTGAGATCCTGTGGATTAGCCATTATGACATATCCTATCAAAGGCCTTTAATATGTCAAGCGCTATTTCCCTACAAAAAAAAGCCTCTATCGAGAGATTCGCTAATCCTATCATGTTCGCACATCTGCTGTTGATAATTGCGGTTGATAGTAGAACGGAAATCATATAAGCATGTAACTAACGAAGGTTAATTTTTGCTGCGGTGGTTGACTACTTCTCTATTTAACACAGAATTCAGCAACTTACTTATGAATATGTATGCTTATTTGAAAGCAAAGGCAGCAACTGTACTTGTTGAATCCAGATCTATCAATGAATGCCCAAGCTAATAATATAGATATAAAAAATACTGATCAAACGGCGGGTTACAAGTGCGACACTATATATATATATATATATATATATATATATATATATATATATATATATATATAGCAATTAAGCTACACAGAATATTCCGCGTTTTAATCTGCTGACGAATTCTCGCGAGAATGAATATTTTTATAGCTTACTATCTAGTTCTACCTATGTATTGAGCACTGTTGAAGTAAATACTGAAAATTTACGCATAAAATTATATTTTCATATATTAAGTTATATGATAAAATTAAGTAGTCATATATATATATATATATATATATATGTATATATATATATATATATATAGAGAGAGAGAGAGAGAGAGGAGGCGAAAATAACAAAACACGAAAAAAACGTGGTTAACTAATTCTTTCAATATTAAGAATAAGAAAAACATTAGATTAATTCTTAGATTATCTGTTAAAAATATGAAAATATATACAAAATTAGAAACTAACCACATTCAATGCAACTTGCAGAAAAGTTTTTTTTTTTTGTGAAATAAAAGTTATCACGCCGTAATGTAAATAAAAATATAATGATCGATTACTAAAATTTGATCACCTGACAAATATTATAAGCATATATTTATATTATTAACTGATTAGCTAGCCCTAAATAAACACAATAATTTAGTGCTGTAAATTTTTGATAGCATTACTGTTACATTACTAAAAACTAATCGCATTGTTTTTTCTTATTTTTTTGTTTTTCTTTATTTCTGTATTTATTTTGGGTTTTTAACTGGGAGCAGTAATGTTACCAGAAATATTATTAGCATTACATTTTATATGTTTATTTGGAACCAATTTATCAGATAATAATATGAATATATGCTTATAATATTTGTATGGTCATTAAATTTGTTCGTTTGACGTCATTAAATTTGTTCGTTTGACGTCATTGTTGTGACAGATTGTTGTATCGTGGAACAACAGTGGAACAATCAAGTCGAGGTTCGGTTAAGGAACAAGTGTATTAACTATAATGTAAAAAGATAGAAAAGTGTGGATATCTGCTGGGCACTCGGCTAGCAGTTGAAGTGCAGTCGCATCTCTCTCAGCGGTGTAGGAATTACTAGCGCTACTTATAGTGCTAATCTGTATAAGTACCTCTGTTCAAGGAAGGCTGGTATAACACACACACTCACACATACACACACATACACACACACACACACACACATATATATATATATATATATATATATATATATATATATATATATAATAGGAGATTGTCTTCTTCTTCTTAAAGGGTCCTATTCTAGCATATATAATAGGATCCTTAAGGAATATGTTCAATCTTATTAACGTTTGGCTTTTTCACTGAATTATTAATAAACCATCATCTGATAAATCAACACCCACACACCCTAAGCAAGGAAATCAGTACGAATCCCTCTAAATAAGAGTTAAGATTTTTTCGATTTTCCCACGCAACTCCGGAACTTCTAGTACATAATAATACTAGCGAAAAAAATTAGGTTTGCCAAACTGAAGGTGTTATTTGAATATTAATTGTATTTAAAATATAGTATTAAAGGGAAGTTAGTTTTATAAATATGTCTATTTTTACGTACCTGACAGAATACAAGTATTTATTTACAAATACTTTAATCAGGAAATAAAATTTGTGAAGAAAAGCTGCTGGTAAAAATAAGTCATGATTATAAACAAGGATGAAACCATAACATTTATAGCGAAAAACAAATGTCGTAAACAGGAAAATGATATATGGACAGTAAGGATACAAAAATATCCACTCTTTAATATACCAATGTGTATTTACTTGTGTATAAATCAATATATATATATGTGTGTGTGTGTGTGTGTTTTGTGTCTGTTTGTGTCTGTGTGTGTATGTATGAGAATAAAAATGAAAATTCTGTAAATAAGGATTTACAAAAATTTATTATTCCACAGGGAACGCAAAATGACACTCTTCTAATGTGCATTGCGTGTTCATTGTCGAATAATGAATATTTGTAAAACCGTTTTTACAGAATTCTTATTTATATACGATCTCTTCCATTTGGGTTTATTGCAATTTTACATCTTGTTAGGATAATCTTATAAATATTAGAACTAATGTTTATATACTTTGGAGGTTCCAAACTTATTAATATGGATCCCGGGCGATGTCGAACAACCTTTGCCATTTCCACTTATACAGCAAGCGAAATCTTAATTCGCAGCCTATAAGTTGAAAAAATAAATACCTGGTAAAACAAAAGTCAACACAGGTCAACTTGGAGTGTGATAGACAAATTATTGAAAGATAAATTATCGCAGTTAAATTAACATTTATCTGGAAAATTAGAACGATATGTCAGTAAAGCAAAAGAAAAAAGATAAAAGAGAGAGGGAGAGAAAAAGAGAGAAAGGGATTATCAATTCAGGAAAGTGAAAAGAAAAGAGGAAGTAGGATAGAGCGATTATGGAAAAAAAAAGGGAAATAAAGATTACACAGAAAGAAGTCGTTGAGGTAGATATGCTAATCCCAATAAGAAGGCGGGGCACGTAATGTGTCAATAAAAGCAAGTTTTTAACGATTAAGTGACTCCTTGACATTTCCTGGCGATCTACTCTGGTATCGTTCGCAAATTAGCCGGACTTAAGATCAATATCGCCAATGCAAACTTCGCCTTGATATCTCCTAATGAACGTTAATTTAAAAATAAATAAAAAAAAACACATAAGCCAATTTAGAAACGTGTTTCTTAAATCCGAATAAATAACTATCAATTTTCTACGTAAACGGGATATATATGTGTTCGCGCGTGCGCGTGTGTGTGTATGTATGTGTGTGTGTGTGTGTGTGTGTGTGTGTGTGTGTGTGTGTGTGTGTGTGTGTGTGTGTGTGTGTGGAAATATTCAACGCAGGAAAATGGCGTAATGTAAGCAAACAATAACGTAATTGCAGCTTATCTTCCAATTTTTGGATTTTTTAATCATGAAACGCATTTTATTTTCTTTTTGGTGGATTGACAGTTGCTATTTCCTCTGATTAGTTACGGGCAAAATTCATTGATTAATATAATAATTAAGTGAATTATTTTTTGCTACGGAACAGTTACAGTCAAAAATGTAAATGTCGACTGAATTAAGGAATAAATTGTAAGATTGTTAACATCATGAAATTTGGAATATAGACTTTTGTCACATATCCATTATATATATATATATATACATATGCATATATATATAAAGTTCAGCGCTGACATTGATATTAAAAGCCTACATTTTCTATTTAAAAAAAATATTAAAACAGACATTTTAAAATACTCACTCATGAATAGAAGAGCAACTACCTTAGAACTAATTTGCATATTCCTTTGAAAAATATTTGTTAATTAATTACTTATACATTTTTCATGTTTTTATAAGGGAGTCATCACTTATTAAGGCCAGAAGGCCACTCGGGGATGATGGTTAAGGAATGTGAGGTGGTATTTCCGTAATCATTAATAGTGTAAGTTGAGTAGAATTTTATTATTTAAGGAAACAATTCAATAAGATTTTGTTTACATTAGACTTGAAGGCTACCATACTCTAGTCGGCCGGGAAGCAGGCGAATGGTACAGTGATCTATACGCTTTCGATTAAAAAATTAGTTCAGACGTTAAAATCAAATAAACTGAATTTAAATTTAAATCAACTACATATAAGTATAATATTCAGAGTTTTTTCTAAGATTGAAATAAAATTTTCTTTTTAATTAATAAGGTTTATGTATTTAGAAAGTATCTTTTCGAAGGTTATTAAATAAGTACATTGCAAAAATAAATACAATTAATAAAATTAAAACCTTTAAAATAATAAAACCGAGTTTAATCTAGAAATATAATTAGAAAGCAATTAAAAAGACGTTAGATTCTTATTGTTCCAACAGATTTAATGAAAATGAATTTATTAACTGTAGAATCCATTTAAAAGTTCATACACATATTATTTAAAACACTCAGTAAACTTTTAGATAGAAATTGTAATATACGAGGGGCGTGCAATAAGTAATGCTCCTGACTCACTTCCCATAGGAGTAGAGCGAAACTTGGCACAGTTATTAGTCTTTCTCTACATAGGAACCACCCAGAGTTATGCATTTCTCCCATCGTTTGATGCAGCTCTGGAGACTGTTTTTGTAGAACACTCCAGGTTGGTCCTCCAACCACGACGTGACTTCAGAAATCAAGGCTGCATCATCTGGGAAACGCTTTCCTTTCAAAAACAACTTCATGGCTGGGAAAAGGTGAAAGTCAGAGGGTACAAGGTCAGGAGAGTAGGGTGAATGAGGGAGGATTTCATAACCACATGCCCGTGCTTCTGATCTGGCGACATGCGAGTTGTGGACCTGGGTGTTGTCCTGCAGGAGGGGGGTACCTTTGCACATCTCCAAATTCATCCTCGAGCTCTCGACGCGTTCTCGCTTCTGGAATGGTGTGAGCAACCTTGGAATCTATCTGGCAGACACATTATGCATATGCTAATAGTAATGAATGATAGTTTCCACAGACCCTGTACGAATCTTGATATCTTGCGCTATTTGGCGAATAGTAATGCACCGATCTTCCAAAATGGCAGCCTAAACTTGACGGACAGATGCCTCATCAATGGCAGAATGGGGGGGGGGGCGACCAGGTCTGGGAGCTGTTTCCACAGACTTCGGGCCATGTTTGAATTCACGATGAATTCACGATATGATGGGGCATTATCAACATAAGTTTCTTTCATGTCATCAAGTCTCCTGTGGTGTGCGTCCTTTCAAATACAAAAGCCGGAGCACTGCTCAACATTCAACAGGCTCCATTTCACACCTGACTCAGTTCAAACACCTGTAAAACAGAAACCACAATTAGTTCGGGGCTGTAATTTGCCACATAACCCGTAGAGATATTAATCACTTCACATGCAAAATTTAAGCTAGATCAGACAAATGGAAGTGGGTCGGGCATTATTTATTGCACGCCCCTCGTAGAAGCATGTAGTAATTATTAGGAATCTATTATAATAATAAATTGACCTAATGGGGAATAGTATTGTTAATCGCGAATGAATAAATTAGTTACAATAAAATAAAAGTCAAAATTGATAATAAAAAAGAATGCAAAAATGAAATGATACAGAATTAAAATCCTAAAATGTTACGATAAAAAAATAATCCAAGATCCTCTGAGTAAAATAATAAACTACTTTAGGGAATAACTTGTTGTCAAAGGTATCACTTTGTATTTAAAGTTAAGTAAACTAAAAGAGATGTATAGGTATACTAATTGCATGAAACTGGGACTTAAAAAAGGAAATAATCTTGGGGTAAACGAAAAGAAGAAATAAAAGGATTGACATTTTTCTGGACTAGAACTAAGGGAATAAAAATTCGATTAAAAAATTGAAAAACAGTGTATAGCTTAAAGGCTCGTTATTAAGAGAGCCGTCTTACCCCAATCGTTCTCGTATTCAACGTGGGAATAAATGTAATTCTTTCTTGTTTTTTTTTTAATTTTCTCTTTAAACAACCTACGAAAATAATATTTTTTTAATTGGAACTGAGATTTCTGCTTTTTGTTTTTCTTATTTCAGAATAGCTGTTATTTTTATTGTTAGAATATAATATCGTTTCTGTTTATTATGTTTTACAAACTTTTGGGTCTTCTCTATCTTGGATTTTAATATACCTCATCCGATTTATCTGTCTTTGCTTTGCATATAGATATTACTAAATATGAATTTCAATCTACAGATCTCCATTGAGTTCACCTACCTATTTGACATTCCAGAAATGTGTGTTACTATAGCTAATCCATTTGATATGCAATTTCAAAAGCTTTTTCGTTTATGCAAATATGTGAGTATACATATTTTGCAGTTTCGTTTTATGCTTTAAAAAGCATTTCATTTTTGTTAAAATAGCATTTCATCATTATATTGTGCTATTATCTTTTCTCTCGCGAGAAGAAGGCATTCCTTAAAACGCTGCGGATTAAGGATTTCTTGATTTTTATTTAGTATTATAATATGATAATAAAATGTATGTTTTTTTCCTTGTATGCAGATGTTTGAAATTTTATTTTATATATATATATATATATATATATATATATATCACTACAATATAATATATATATATATATATATATCACTACAATATAATAGTGCTATATATATATATCACTACAATATAATAATCGATAGAGATTTAGGTCTATAATAATAAATAATAATTGCATGAACTTAAGCATAATATTTAATCATTATTTACGTTCGGGCAACGACGGACGGCCTGCTAGTATATATATATATATATATATATATATATATATATATATATACATATATATATGTATATATATTCCCTAACAGAGCCCCAAACTAACACCCAATATAATGCTTTTCGGGACAACAGCAGAGTGCTAGAGGCGCTTTCTCTCACTCTGAGAAGAAATTTGAATGCGCGACGACACTTAGAAGGAGCACTCGCCTCGGGGCAACCTGTGTTCCTCTCCCTCGGACAAATCATACTTCTCAAAGCCGGAAATGCTTTCTTAGTGTCCTCTTTCCAGAGGCTTCCATTTTCCTCACTTTGTGTACACATTTGAGTCAGGTAATAGAGCTGAATCGTGTGCAGACGAATCTCCACATTTGGCATCCTCACACCGCGTTCCTTACGGACTCCACTTTTGTATTAGTATAAATAATAATTATTTTTATATCGACAATGTTTAATGCTTTCCTAGTTATCATTGTGATAAATGATAGTTTTTACTGGGCGGGAGATCAGAACCCAACAACGAGGTCAACTTTGGCTTCATTTGCTAAGCCGTTACCTCTTGGTCACTAACAACTTCAACGAGAATTAATAGGATTAAAAAAATGAGGGCGCTGACAGTAAACAATCAAAGAAATGTTACATAAGCGCTAGTTGACTGGTATTTAGTCTTTATTTCCCAGACAGTGCTTAACTGTAATACTTCTAAAAGGGGCTTAATTTTTAATAAGATTAATTATGATTTCATATACCTACGGACACTAGTATTTCATAATTTCGCAATCATGAGTACAGAAAGTGACAATCACTACCGGTCGCTGCATTCGAACTTACCTACGGTGTCAACTTCGACCTCATTAGCTAAGCCGGTATCTCATTTCGTTTTGATTTGGCAGTACTGTACCTTCTGCTTCTAGTTTTCCCCTCCTCATGATCAGCAGTGTACACTTTTCCATACCGAATTCCATTTGGACATCCTGGTTAAAGATTCTGGTCGTGTTTATTCGTGTTTCAAGTTCTGTCTTTGTTTTTGCAAACAGTTTCAGGTTATCCATGTGCATTATGTGGTTCATTCTTTCTTCTGAGTTTGTGAACTAGTGTCCGGCTTTGCATTTTTAGGATATTGTTCAAGGGCGTGATAGGGAGTCACCTTGGAAGATTCCTCTTTGTATTTTGATTTCAATTATTATTATTATTATTATTATTATTATTATTAATAATTCTTCTTTTTCTCCTTCTTTTTATGACTATCACATTTTTTAATTTTGATTACGAACTCCACTTTTGTATAAGCAGTATAGCCTGAAAGGGTTACTAGTTTCTTGTAACTTGCTGACGCAAACATAATCATGAATGTTTAGCGGCATATTAATGCTAATGTAAAACAAATAAAAGGTATATTTTTCCCTATTTCGGTACCGAGAACTCGTATATATATATATATATATATATATATATATATATATATATATATATAGTATATTATATTATACTATATTATACATATTATTTTAAAAGCTTTATCGGTTTAGACCTTATTCTCTACCGACACTAGCAAAGCAGATATTCGTTTCTGGTATTATTTACGGAGGATATAGATTAATAGTAAATGAAAGCATAGTTTGATATAATGTTATAACTAAAGTGCAATATTGTACATAAAATAACGTACAATACGTAAAATATATGCAGCTCAAGTCGAGAATTTACTGTTGAGAAAAATGTTTAAAAAGGCTTACTGATTGTGATATATTCAATTAGGCGCTTTTTGAAAGATGACCAACTTCATTGGAAAATGTTTCACTAGATGCTACATTCTTGACAAACTAGGAAACCATGCGTTGCCACACGTGAATATGTCACGTTCTGCCGTTTACGAGCGTTTCACACGTCTTGGTAGAAAAACTAACCAGAGAAAGAAATCTACTTACAAACTCTACTTGATGCTCGAATGCGGTGATCAGTCATCTGCAGCATTCTCTAGAACCGAATAATCCATTTCACGTACTTGAACCACAAGCTTAAATAAAAGTGACGAAATATCTGTACTGCCTTTCTGGAAAATGTTAAATATGAGTATTGGAAAACTTGCAAGAACAGAGTCTCACCTCCGTCTGCGTGAGAAGCGAACAAAAATGCTCGTTCTAACTTCTGCTTGATCAACCGACTAAAATACTATTACAAAGTTATGCTTAGTAAACATAAAGAAAATTTCATTACAGTTGTAATCGTGAGAGACCGACCAAAATAACATTCATGAAGCAAACGTGACAGATTGACCACAGAAATGAATGAAGTAATCAAGAATAATATATGGACGCAAGTGATTACAATTCTACTTAAAAGTAAAGCATTACTTGGTACCATATTATGCTTACTTTAGAGTGACACAACATAAACAATAGCACATAACAGAAATAAAAGAAATAAGAAGGAGTACAATAATCCTCAAGTCAATAATAAAGACCAATGTGTAGTTGTATATATATATATATATATATATATGTATATATATATAATTTTAGGGTGACACAATATATATATATATATATATATATATATATATATATATATATATATATATATATATATAGGTTTATGTAAGATCTGACGAGGCTGTTGGATAGTAAACATGGTCCGACATCCGAAACATATGAAACCAAATAGATAAAACGGTAATAAAAAAATAAAAATAAAACATATATCTGCTCTGCAATAGTATTGAGCACTCTCTTCAGGTTTTTACTAATTACCAGTTTTACCAAATATATATATATATATATATATATATATATATATATATATATATATATATATGAATATCGTAATCATGAAGGGAAGTCTTTAATGATTCATGATTAAAAACGATAAAGGAAGAGAAGAGGAGAAGAGAGAAAAAAGGGGGAAGTCATCTGACTGGTTTCGCCCTTACTTTTCTTAAACTGTAGGGAGGAATTTTTTTTAGGAAAAAGGAGAATCGAAAATATGAACAATTTCAAATAAAATTACGTTGCGTTACGTTATTTGTGGGGGAAAAAAAGAAAAAAAACAAATGGGGGGAACACGATTAAAATAAAGTAACAATATTACTCGATACTCGAAATTCTAGAGACTAATCACGCTAAAACCCAAGCTATATATATATATATATATATATATATATATATATATATATATATATATATATATATGCATGCAGGGGTATGCTATTATTATGTTGTCACTAGTTTTCACACAGTCCATCATCATAAATTTTTCAACAACCTGGAGTCTAAGTGATAACAAGTCTTTCCAGATTTCCAGTACTCTCCACCTCTTTCTATAATATTTGCAAATGAATTCGCGTTATCGTAGCAGCCTTTAATATTATTATTATTATTATTATTATTATTATTATTATTATTATTATTATTATTATTATTATTATTATTATTATTTATCAATGTTCTTTGAAACTGTTCCTAGTGCAATTATTAGTATTATATTGATTTTCTTTCGTGTTCCATATTTCTTTTAGTTCTGTGGCAAATTCCGCATATTTGTTTTCGTTTTTGTGTGTGTTTTTTTTTTGTTTTGGTGGGGGTGGAGTTTTGTTTGTTTGTTTGTTCTCTATGATTTACGCACTATATTCTGCTAGGACAAAAATCTACAACTTTGCAGTTTCTTTCCTCTTATCAGTTATTACAGGCAACATGACCGGTTGTTGTCAGTTAGCAATCTCTGATGATGTGTAAAATCTCATAGTGGGCACAAATAAATGGTCCAATGATTGTCATATTACCGGATGTGGAAATGACGACGATCTCAACTCTCCAGTCAAATATTCCTACTTTATACTCAAATTTATACACTCTGAAAATATCACAAAATATCAAATAAAATTATTGAGAATAAAGGTGTGATTGAGAGTGAAAGTTAAAATAAGGGGCACACGTCCGGCAGGAGTATCTTTGCACAGCAACGAGAATCCGCTCGTCATTTGCTAGAATGAAGTGAAGTAAAGATATTTACTTATTTAATCATGGAGTGTTTCTTCAGGACAAATCATTCGGATGAAAATGAAAATCCTACTAGGGGGTACATTCAATGTTTAGAGAATGGAAACAAAGGGGTACGTTTGAATCAAGTGGACAGCGCGTGTGTGATCAGGCAAAATCAATACGAAAGAATCGATCGTTATCAGAAATGGAATTGGAGGCCATGAAATGACAGGTGAACACGGAAGTAATCAGAAATGACGCAGAAAATAAAAAGAAATGCAGATTAATGAGGAAAAGACATAAATGACGTGAAAAATGCTGCCAGAGAATGGAGAAGAAACAGTGAATGAGGTAATGATGTGAAAACTGAAAAAAATGGTGTTGGAAGATAATGAAAAAAAGTGAGAGGTATTATTGAAAGACTGAAAGAAATTATGGTGAAAAGAAAAGAGAATTGCTAGGATCATGTTTCCGAAACTAGACGGCAAAACTTTAAAGGTCAAGGTAGATATCATAAATGAAGCAGTGAAGTATGGGAAATGAGGGACGATTGCAGAAATAAATAATTGACCGTAGTAAGCTGTGTTTGTGTTGCAGAAAAAATCGGATTGAAAAACATTGGTGCCAGAAAAGAGGTAAACCCATGTGGAAACGGGAAATAAAAGATAATATATAAAAAAAATATTAGACAGGCTTTGAACTTGTTTGACATTGGGTTAGAATGGCAATTTGCCCATTAGAAGACACAGATAGTCAATAACTTAATTAAAAGTACAGAGTGAAAAGAAATGGATTAAAACCTGTCCTAAAGGAAATAAAGCAACGGGAGGTAGCTAAACGTGCAAAGGTGAGAGGATCTGAAGAGAGAATTGAACTATTTAGACGGAATAGGTTGTTTGCTCTGGATCAATAGTTCTACAAAAAAACGTAATAAAAGCTGAAATTGCTCAAATGAAATATCAAATTCAGAAGAATGCAGTATTTTTTATATTAATTAGTATCCAAAAGTGGCATAATGGAAGTGCTTAGTGGCTGAAAGATTTCAAGAATGAAATACAAACATGACGTGACCAGCCCTGTAATAAAATGGGATTTAATCAACCTCTCTTCTAGACTGAAGTAATTTTCCTAAATATTTCAGTCACCAGAAACTGTTCTTAGCCATCACGTGTCAAGACCCACGGCTTACAGGTGAACCTCCTTTCGGAGGAAGGGGTCACTCTCTGTATAGTATTGCAATCGGCGAATTCGTGGCCCCCGCAAGCAGAGCAAATAATAATTTGCAAAAGCTCTGAGGTGTTTCGAAATTTAATTACTCAAATGCAAAGCAGCATAAAAATAACGGCGGCATTTGTGATTTAAACCTGTTATAAAGATTTAAGTTCTTTTTAATTTATAATAATCTGTAGATGAATTTTGAAAATAAACATTTGCTTTTATTGGTAAGGAAGTGCAAGGTTCATATAATAAAAAATGTGATTTTTGGCATGAGGATTTCTAATACAGATTAAGTTTTCTTTTTTTTTTCTTTTTAAATTTTACTCTTTTTTACATGGCTTTAATTTCTGTTGAAAATTCAACAAAAAAATTAAGTTTTTCGATTAACAAAGATTATCGACCAAGGAGCATGCTCCAAGACTCAGCAGCGGTCAGTATGTAAGTGTTTAGTTGATAAAGAGTGTAAACCAGTTGAAATTCCTAGGACAATGTTAATTGTGTGCGGTGCGGCATTTTTTTAACTGAAGAAATGTCTACAGGCTAAATTGTTTAAAAAATGATGGAGCAGTGTTGAGGATAAAGACAAGGCGGAGGGGGGCGTAGAGAAGTGAGATCTCCTGAGGTGATTGAATCAGTCGATGATCTCATTCAGTCTGAGAGAAGAACAACAATAGATAGCATTGAAAGGATTTTGGGGTTATATATTGAGACAACACACAAAATTATCAATGATTACCTTCGCTACTCGAAGGTCTATGCGAGTGGATGCCAAAGGTGCTAACTGCAGAGCACAAACGGAAATGGAACGAGATGTCCCAGTAATGCCTCTTCATCTATGAGAATGTTTGCGGTGAGTTTCTGAAGAAGGTTGTAACATGTCATGAAACATGTTTTTTGCGCTGTGCGCCTAAGTTCAAGCATGTAGGCTCTCCAGTGACGAAGATTAAGTCCCAGCGGTCCACAAATAAGGTGATACTCACGTTGTTTTTAGTATATGCAGAGGCCAATCACCATTTCATTCCTTGTGAAAGGTAACACTGTGAACAGTGGCAATTACTGTGAACTGCCGAGGCAGGTCAACAAAACATAAAGAACAAACGCATGGGTTATCAGTAAGAATGAGCTATCTTGCATCATGACAATGCAAAACCTCGCACAGCAGCCCAACTGATGCAATAAACTAGCTTATCAAAGAACTGCTACCTTATTCCCCAGACCTTACCCCTTCGGATTTTCACCTGTTTGGTTCAATTGAAAGCGTTCATGAGAGGCACGGAATTCGAAAATTACGATGAAGTCAAAAGTGTTGTGAGCGACTGGCTCAGACACCAGCTCCAAGATTTTTGCATTGAGAGAATAGAGAAGGTTGTACACTTATGAGAAGATCTGTTGCATTGCTGGGAGACTAAGTTGAAAAATTAAAAAGAAAGAGAGTTTGTATCTTGTATACAGAAAATTTCCCTTATAATTAATATAGAAAAACTAAACCAGAGTTTTATAAATACTTTCAGACGATCAAAAATATATACTGAATATTGAGTACTGCAGAAATAAAGACTGAGAATGTATGCACAGTATATAGGGTGACCAAAACAAACGGGCCCCAACTCTAATTAGTCCCCGTTTCTAAGTGTTTTGTCCGAATGAAATGAAACTTTGGTCATAACTAGTTTATTATATTCAAAACATCACATCAAAACACGAGGGTCTTTGGCCATTTTTTCTCCGTTCTACAGCGTCTGTTCTAGATATATTTTCTATGTTTTTTTTGTTTTTTGGGGGGTCACCTTGTATTACATAACCATATAATATTACATGTGCATATGTATGATATAAGGAAATTGACACACACGTACACACAAATATATATATATATATTATATATTATATATATAGTTGTATAATAGCGCTGTGTATATAATTATTATTTCATGTAATCAGATAAAATGTTTCAAGAATATATAATATTTTATTTGTCGATTTTCAGCATTTACTTCAACAGTGCTTAATATGAGCATAAAACCCGTTAGTAAGATATCAAAATATATTTCTGTGAATTATGCGTTATAGAAACCAATGGGGTTCATAACATTCATATTAGGGTAACCTAGTCCTATGCAAATCAGAAGAAAAGAGGAGCAATTTAATTCAGATGAAGTTTTATTCGTGAGCTTTTCTGCCATAAGGTAATAATAATATTAACTCGTCGTAAGGAATAACGCTGAACCTCATTGGTTAGACATCTAGAATAAACACCATATGTATATAGAAAAGGAGCTTGTAAATAAAGTGTATGCATTATATCCGTATTATTTCCTACGGAGCTGAAACAAGTAATCCTTTGCGTAGCTTTATTGCCATGAATATTCTTTCATAACTAACACAGTATATATATATATATATATATATATATATATATATATATATATATATATATATATATATATATATAGACATACATACATATATATATTCATTAACTCTGTTTCTAATATGAATTTATCGGATTTATTTCTGTTTTATTCCTCCTATTCTTTTTTCGTATAATTACGAATTCTTAAGCAAACCAATAATATATATTTTCCTCATAATTTTACAGATGGCCGCACAATAAAGTATATAAAATCGTGAGAAGCCATACTAAAAGAGTCATAAAAATTGTGTTCCACGCTCACGTGAATTCAATTATACGCTTTGCCACTTTCGTATGTGACGAATACGTTGTCGTAATCATTCGAATGTAATGAAAATATAGAGTGCAGCATATACTGTCTTCAACCCCAATGTTAGGAACAGGGCCAGCCGTTGTAGTTTAAAGAGGACAGAACTCTACATTTTAAATATAGAGGATTCAAAAGATGTGATGCATTTAAACAGAGATAACAGTGTTTTCTTTAATTAAAATACTAATGCTCTTCAAATATGTCATATGGGATCGTGCACACAACAGTTTATCTACGATTATATGTAACTAGCTTATATAAAAAGATAGATAGATAAATAGATAGATAGATAGATAGATAAAGTAGCGTGCTGTTTTATACAAAATATGCAACCGGTATTTGTTAGTAATTTTCAACTAATGATTTTATGCAATTATTTACGTTTTTTGTAAACAACTGTGCTATTTTAACTGGATAGTAACCCTGCGAACAAATATGACCCCATTATATATATATATATATATATATATATATCATTTCACTTCTCAAAATAGCCGATAGAATTCATTCAAGACGGATAATGAAAGATGGCTTCCTCTAGAATAACTATACTTTTCTGGCGAAGCATGCTAAAGTTTACATAGTATCTGTAATTTAATCGCAATCGTCAACTTATTTAACGATGGGATGATATTAGTGTAATAGATAAATCTTCCAATAACCTTCCAAACAACAGCGGTGTTAAACAGGGTTGTGTACTGGCCCTAACGCCCCAACGCCCCAACGCCCTACATCTTGAAATTCTCATCTATGATAACTGACAAATTCAGCACAGATCCAAGAGCAAACATCAGTTACAGGACAAAGGGAAACTTGTTCAACTCAAACAACTTAGTGGTGTAATCAAGTGTAAAACAACTTAGGGGTGTAATCAAGTACATTTTTATACAAACCTTTTGTTTGCTGATGATTGTGCTAACGCGACGCAATTTCGGGCCGACTATCAACATAAAAAAAACCGAGGGAATGTACTAATCTGCTCTGGAAAAACAATATGTTCAGCCGCAGCTCTTAATTTGTTGAACCAATGTAAATGCCCTAAACAAGTTTAATTGGTTGGCAGTCTTTTTGCGCGAGCAGTCGCCTGAAATGTTGAAAGTTTTCTGTTTCTATTTCTAACTTTGAAGCCATATAACTAATAAGGGTTCTGGGGGTAATCGCTTTTACTGGGGTGATAGTATCCGCCTGATAGTCAGAGACCCGTTATATTAACCACTGGTGCTGTTGTATCACCATTTAATGATTACGTTCCAGACCATACAGTAGCTTCTCTATGCGATATTAGTGGGTAATTGTTCCGGATTTACCTTATCATGGGCTACAAAAAATATTTCTTTGTTTCTTTTTCTCTCTTACTTTCCCTCACTGCCCTGCTCTAACCAAGTCTGTCGACCTGTTCTACAAATCCCAAAAGTCTGTCAGGAAAAGTCTGAAAAAATACACAATTAAACATAAAACTCAAACTTCTAATGTAGATACTCACTAACATGTCTCCTTTTCCAACATCAGGGATCTACGTTCCAGGCTTCCAGATGTTGAAACCCAATTACTGTAGACCAAACCAGTCCTATCATTCTTAATCGAAACTGGTATTGGACCAAGTATTTCCCTGGATGAGTTTGTAATTAAAGGATACTCTAACGTAACATGAAAATCTGACCCCCAAGTTCGCCATTGGCATGGAATATGTACCCATATCCACAACAGATGAGTTACTATCTTTAAGACCCTATGTGAGAAAATTGATCACATCCTGACTGCTCATCTTTCAGCTAACATTCACGTCTGTGGATAGATCAATGTTGACAATGTTGAATGGTTACGCCACTCAAAAAAGACAGATGGTGATGTCACGCTTTCTCCATTGCTTATAACCTAGAGTGTTCACGAACCCATACGTGTGCCCGACAATGACGGTCAGTATGCAAGTCTCCTAGACGTTTTTCTCACAAATTGCCCTGAGCTATGTTCATCTTCTGTTTTGTCTCCACTGGGATCACTCGACCACTAGGTTGTATCAGTTAAAATAAAAACAAAATGTAATAAGTCCTCAGGTTTACATATACATCTTACAGTATACCGATACTCTATGGTTGATTGGGATAGCTTCCTTTCATTTATATCAGATCTCTCTCTGGGTTACATGTTTAAAAAGAATGTGTTTTATATAATATCAGACCTGATGGAATGGCTAATTGTATGTATAGACCGCTTCATACCATTTAAAGAATCCAGCTAAACATAACAGTCAGCTGTGGCTCTCTTTAGAATTTTGTGCACAGAAATCACTTTTTCAATTGCTCCCAACGTAGTTGATGTACTGAGACTAAAGCCGCTTAAATGACTACCAGAAACCACTGTAAAAGAGAAATAAAGGACACAAAATAATTTTTCTCTGCTAAGTTTATGAGAGTAGTGGTTGATGGACAGAAATCAGAAACTCACAATATTTGTGCTGGGATCCCTCAGTAGTCTTTACTGGGGCCAACTCTCTTCCTGATCAGCATCAATGATCTCCTAAATTATATTCTACAATCGTTCGTGTACATTTATGCTGACGGCACTACCATCTATAGCGATACTTCAAAGGTCGTAAACGATCAAGTTCTCTCTTATTCTCTCTCCCCTTATCTTGAGCACGATGGGGGAAGAGGTGACTGGTTAATTTTAATAAATCGAAAACCGTTTCTATCTTTACATCATCAACGCTCTGATCCCCGTCTGGCATCAATAGAAGTGGATGACTCTCGTCTTGGGGAGGTTCCACGTTTTGACAAACTTCTGAGTCTGACCTTTCTTTCTAATCTGAAATGGAACACGTATATCAAATTCGTTGCCAAGGTCGCTGGAACAATGGTGATATCATTTTACCGCTCCAATAGATATCTCATTGCTGATACAATTCTCTACCTCTATAAACCGCAAGTACGTCTAAGGGTGGTATACTGATGGCACATCTGGACACAAGTTGTAAAAAGGACGTATCCTGCCTTGAAAGAGTTCAAAATAGATTTTGTAGCCTAATGGGGAATGCCGTTTTTTGTTTCCCTACAACCTCCTTCCCACAAAAGAGACATTGTTAGCCTGCCTCTGCTTTATCTTTATTTCCATGGCAAATGCTTATCGTAAGTATGTGTAAAACTATTAATAGGCCGAGGATTTCCCGGAAATTAAGCATTCTGATATTCAATTATTCTTTGAATATGTTAGGATATTATTTAAAATGTAGAGGAAAATGAAGCTGCAGTTAGTTTTTGATGTGGTGTATTATGATTGGATTATTTTGATTGAAGAAATGAATAGAAAAATGCAACCCGTTAATACACGGTCACCTGGGGAGAGCAAGATGAGCAAAAGTGAACTCTCTGTTATCCTCTTTGTGGAAGTACGCATTATAGAGAATAAGTTACTTTGAAATAAATGTAATACTTTTTCAGCGTTTATTGAAACTCGCTTTATGAATTGTTTTTAGTGGTGTGTATAAAAGATTTGATTAAATAGTATACAGTTGTTTTTCTATACACATTATTATGCAGGGAAATTCGAGATTATTTTAGCATATATAGAGATAAATATATAAAACATAGCAAACTGTATTTTTTAAGTTTAATAACGTTGTATATATATATATATGTATATATATATATATATATATATATATATATATATATAAAGAGAGAGAGATAGATAGATAGATAGATATACAAACATGCATAGACACACAGACATATATATACATATATATATGTGTGTGTGTGCCTGTATATATATACATACATACGCAAACATATATAGACACAGAGACAAACACACACACACACATACATACATATATATATATATAAATATATATATATATGAGGAGGCATGTCGTTTACATCATTGACTCTGTTTTTTAATGCGAATGTATTTGATCTTCTTATAGTCTTTTCTTCGTCCCAATCTTATTTCTAATAATTTTGAAAACCTTACAATACCATGAGTATATATTTCCCTCGTAAGTTTGCAGCTGAATTAATCACAAGAATACAGTGAGGTCCCGTAGGAAAAAAAACCAGTTCTAACGTAAATATTCTACGCTACTGTGAATTCAATTAAATCGTTTGCCACTTGTATATTACATTCCTATAAATACGTAGACATTCAGATGCGATCAATACGTACGTACATAAGGAGACCTCAATATATTGTGAGTACTTTGATATAAACCGAGATAATATCTTCTTCAATGAATAGATTATTGTTCTCATTCATGATCTTTACGTACACACATATATATACACATATATAGATAGATAGATACATACATACATACGTACATACATATACATTTACACATTATATATATATATATATATATATATATATATGGTTTTAAAAATTGAGGTGGAGTAATCTAGAAACTCGACGTTTTGCCCGTGTTATGCGGTCTTTATCAAGAGTAAAAAAAAATAGTCCATGACGAAAGGGTCATTTTTGTAGAGGTCTATATTACAAGACGAGGGCGCGCAGTGTGTATATGTTTTATGTAAATTAGGAAATTGTATGCATATATACTGTTTTCAAAAAATACTAATTACAAAAAATAAAGCAATATATATGCGTTCAGAAGTACTTTATAGACGAATTCGGTATCTAAATAATTTTCGTGAATAACGGTTTTTAGAAAGTGAAGAGAAATATGGAAAAGTCTTTGCTTTGTTTTATTATATTGGTAGATTAGGAAATGAGAGCGGATTCTGTTCAACGGCGTACTAATTTGTTGGGTGTAGTTTTTAAGAGAGTGATTATTTCCCATAATATGAAAGAAAGTGGCGTTGAGTTTTTTCATTTTATTATGCTCATATAATCTCCTATCAATATTGCGTTGAGCTTCGCCTATTTATATTTTACCACGATAAAGACAGGGTATGGCGTATATACCGACTTTTACCTTTGATTCAATGTATTATTAAGATTTTCGGACTATATCTCTGGGTGTTAAGAACTTCACTTGTTTCGATGTTTATTTTGTGTAATTTTGTATAGATGAAGGAATTTTATTAATGTTAGTAGGTAGTATACATCTGACAGATGATTTGGTTTGTTGGTTTGTTGGTTTGTTTTTTTACGGCATATTAATCCTTTTCAGGTTATTTAATGCCAAATCAAGTGTATATATTATTCCTTAATTGGAATTCGTTTTTGAGATGAACATTATATATATTAATTTATTTTTTTTTTATTTCGGACTATTAGTCTCATCTTTATCATTTGTTGTTTTTTCATCTTTTATTGGTTTTTTTATGCACAACGTTTCGGCCAACATATTCTTCTGGCCTTCGTCAGGTGGTAACCGCGACGGATAGGAACTTCGAATCTCCGAACTGCATTCTCAGTCATCACTGCCATACATAGTTGTTGTCGTCTCACCACATTTTGGCCAAGTAAACCTCTGGTACGCTAGTTAGATGAAAAAACAACAACTAATAAAGATGAGACTAATAGTCCGAAATAAAAATAAATTAATATATATATAATGTTCATCTCAAAAACGAATTGCAAATAGTATTAGTAGTTGTTACTGTTCTTTTTCCTCTTATAAATATTAAAATTATTATCGATACAGAATGAATTCAGAATGCAATCTACACAGAAGAAATATTAGAAAAGACGTAGAAGTATTGGTATTATTTCAAGGTTTCTCTTTATCTATAAAAGTTACCATACATAAAGTATAGCATCTAATCGACCTAAAAAGACTTTGTACGTCGCAACGACGAAGTCCATCTAATCATTCTAAGGATGATGGATGACACGAACTTGGGGTTTAATTAAAGTGAAGCTGGTATGCTAAAAGCAAGACTCGCTCTCTTATTCCAACCAGAGGCAAGAGAGGGTTGAAATAGCTGGAGGTGGGGTATAATGCAGGAGTTCTCTGAAATGACGACGTCTTCCTACATACGGCGCCTAGTATTGGTCACCCATCTGTTACTTACCATGGTCAACGTTGCTTAATTTCGGTGATCTATAAAGAAAGAAAATTATATACGAAAGTATAAATTTATGCGTAAACTTTAAAAAAAATTAGTATACGAAAGTAAACTTTAAAAAAAATTAATATACGAAAGTATAAATTTATGCGTACACTTTAAGTATTTATTCAACAGTGCTCAATACGTAGGTAGAGCTAGTTAGTAAGGTATAAAATATATATGGCGATTAAGCTACACTGAATATTCCGCGTTTCACCCACTCTAGGATTCTTCAGTCTTATGCATAAGCCTGAAGAATCCTTATGCATAAGCCTGAAGAATCCTTATGCATAAGCCTGAAGTATTCTTATGCATAAGCCTTAAGAATCCTAAAGTGGGTGAAACGCGGAATATTCAGTATAGCTTAATCGGCATATATATCTTATAACTTACTATATATATATATATATATATATATATATATATATATATATATATATATATATATATATATATATATAAATTGAAGCTTGAAATATTCAAAAGTAGGGACTAATGAATACAACGCGATTGTTAGATACTGCTCGATAACAAGGGCAAAATATTTTTTATTATTTTTTCGAGGGTAAACAGTTAGATATGGCGCTACAAACAGCCATTTGTTTCAGTCAATGAGACTTCGTCAGGCACCCCTGAACCATTCGACGCTATAGAAAAAAAAAGAAAAGACTGACCTCTTCAAAAAAACATAAAAGTTGCGGACTCTCTAAAAAGGAAGAATATAAAAAAAGAAGTAATTGTATTCCCACCTTTTTGGAAAATTGTTCAAAAAGTGCTACAGTTGTATTCATAGGCAATAAACTTTAAATGATTGAATAAATTTTAAATGATTAAATAAATTTTAAATGATTAAATAAATTTTAAATGATTAAATAAATTTTAAATGATTGAATAAAGTTTAAATGATTGAATAAATTTTAAATGATTGAATAAATTTTAAATGATTAAATAAATTTTAAATGATTAAATAAATTTTAAATGATTAAATAAATTTTAAATGATTAAATAAATTTTAAATGATTGAATAAATTTTAAATGATTGAATAAATTTTAAATGATTGAATAAACTTTAAATGATTGAATAAATTTTAAATGATTAAATAAATTTTAAATGATTGAATAAATTTTAAATGATTGAATAAATTTTAAATGATTAAATAAATTTTAAATGATTGAATAAATTTTAAATGATTGAATAAATTTTAAATGATTGAATAAATTTTAAATGATTAAATAAATTTTAAATGATTGAATAAATTTTAAATGATTGAATAAATTTTACATGATTGAATAAATTTTAAATGATTAAATAAATTTTAAATGATTAAATAAATTTTAAATGATTGAATAAATTTTAAATGATTAAATAAATTTTAAATGATTAAATAAATTTTAAATGATTAAATAAATTTTAAATGATTAAATAAATTTTAAATGATTGAATAAATTTTAAATGATTGAATAAATTTTAAATGATTAAATAAATTTTAAATGATTAAATAAATTTTAAATGATTGAATAAATTTTAAATGATTGAATAAATTTTAAATGATTAAATAAATTTTAAATGATTAAATAAATTTTAAATG
This sequence comes from Euprymna scolopes, assembly GCF_053919585.1. Lineage (NCBI taxonomy): Eukaryota > Metazoa > Mollusca > Cephalopoda > Sepiida > Sepiolidae > Euprymna > Euprymna scolopes. The sequence continues at coordinate 27,937,437 of NC_136485.1, forward strand.
ATTGAATAAATTTTAAATGATTAAATAAATTTAAAATGATTGAATAAATTTTAAATGATTGAATAAATTTTAAATTATTGAATAAATTTTAAATGATTAAATAAATTTTAAATGATTAAATAAATTTTAAATGATTAAATAAATTTTAAATGATTGAATAAATTTTAAATGATTAAATAAATTTTAAATGATTGAATAAATTTTAAATGATTAAATAAATTTTAAATGATTAAATAAATTTTAAATGATTAAATAAATTTTAAATGATTGAATAAATTTTAAATGATTGAATAAATTTTAAATGATTAAATAAATTTTAAATGATTGAATAAATTTTAAATGATTGAATAAATTTTAAATGATTAAATAAATTTTAAATGATTGAATAAATTTTAAATGATTAAATAAATTTTAAATGATTAAATAAATTTTAAATGATTGAATAAATTTTAAATGATTAAATAAATTTTAAATGATTAAATAAATTTTAAATGATTAAATAAATTTTAAATGATTAAATAAATTTTAAATGATTGAATAAATTTTAAATGATTAAATAAATTTTAAATGATTAAATAAATTTTAAATGATTAAATAAATTTTAAATGATTAAATTAACTTTAAATGATTGAATAAATTTTAAATGATTAAATAAATTTTAAATGATTGAATAAATTTTAAATGATTGAATAAATTTTAAATGATTGAATAAATTTTAAATGATTGAATAAATTTTAAATGATTGAATAAATTTTAAATGATTAAATTAACTTTAAATGATTGAATAAATTTTAAATGATTAAATAAATTTTAAATGATTGAATAAATTTTAAATGATTGAATAAATTTTAAATGATTGAATAAATTTTAAATGATTGAATAAATTTTAAATGATTGAATAAATTTTAAATGATTGAATAAATTTTAAATGATTAAATAAATTTTAAATGATTGAATAAATTTTAAATGATTGAATAAATTTTAAATGATTGAATAAATTTTAAATGATTGAATAAATTTTAAGTGATTGAATAAATTTTAAATGATTGAATAAATTTTAAATGATTAAATAAATTTTAAATGATTAAATAGATTTTAAATGATTAAATAAATTTTAAATTATTAAATAAATTTTAAATGATTAAATAAATTTTAAATGATTAAATAAATTTTAAATGATTGAATAAATTTTAAATGATTAAATAAATTTTAAATGATTGAATAAATTTTAAATGATTGAATAAATTTTAAATGATTGAATAAATTTTAAATGATTGAATAAATTTTAAATGATTGAATAAATTTAAAATGATTGAATAAATTTTAAATGATTGAATAAATTTTAAATGATTGTATAAATTTTAAATGATTGAATAAATTTTAAATGATTGAATAAATTTTAAATGATTGAATAAATTTTAAATGATTGAATAAATTTTAAATGATTGAATAAATTTTAAATGATTAAATAAATTTTAAATGATTAAATAAATTTTAAATGATTAAATAAATTTTAAATGATTGAATAAATTTTAAATGATTAAATAAATTTTAAATGATTAAATAAATTTTAAATGATTAAATAAATTTTAAATGATTGAATAAATTTTAAATGATTGAATAAATTTTAAATGATTGAATAAACTTTAAATGATTGAATAAATTTTAAATGATTAAATAAATTTTAAATGATTAAATAAATTTTAAATGATTGAATAAATTTTAAATGATTAAATAAATTTTAAATGATTAAATAAATTTTAAATGATTGAATAAATTTTAAATGATTGAATAAATTTTAAATGATTGAATAAATTTTAAATGATTAAATAAATTTTAAATGATTAAATAAATTTTAAATGATTAAATAAATTTTAAATGATTAAATAAATTTTAAATGATTAAATAAATTTTAAATGATTGAATAAATTTTAAATGATTGAATAAATTTTAAATGATTAAATAAATTTTAAATGATTAAATAAATTTTAAATGATTGAATAAACTTTAAATGATTGAATAAATTTTAAATGATTAAATAAATTTTAAATGATTAAATAAATTTTAAATGATTGAATAAATTTTAAATGATTGAATACATTTTAAATGATGTAATAAATTTTAAATGATTGAATAAATTTTAAATGATTGAATAAATTTTAAATGATTGAATAAACTTTAAATGATTGAATAAATTTTAAATTATAAAATAAATTTTAAATTATTAAATAAATTTTAAATGATTAAATAAATTTTAAATGATTGAATCAATTTTAAATGATTGAATAAATTTTAAATGATTGAATAAATTTTAAATGATTAAATAAATTTTAAATGATTAAATAAATTTTAAATGATTAAATAAATTTTAAATGATTAAATAAATTTTAAATGATTAAATAAATTTTAAATGATTGAATAAATTTTAAATGATTAAATAAATTTTAAATGATTAAATAAATTTTAAATGATTGAATAAATTTTAAATGATTGAATAAATTTTAAATGATTGAATAAATTTTAAATGATTAAATAAATTTTAAATGATTGAATAAATTTTAAATGATTGAATAAATTTTAAATGATTGAATAAATTTTAAATGATTAAATAAATTTTAAATGATTAAATAAATTTTAAATGATTGAATAAATTTTAAATGATTGAATAAATTTTAAATGATTGAATAAATTTTAAATGATTGAATAAATTTTAAATGATTAAATAAATTTTAAGTGATTGAATAAATTTTAAATGATTAAATAAATTTTAAATGATTAAATAAATTTTAAATGATTAAATAAATTTTAAATGATTAAATAAATTTTAAATGATTGAATAAATTTTAAATGATTAAATAAATTTTAAATGATTAAATAAATTTTAAATGATTGAATAAATTTTAAATGATTAAATAAATTTTAAATGATTAAATAAATTTTAAATGATTAAATAAATTTTAAATGATTGAATAAATTTAAAATGATTGAATAAATTTTAAATGATTGAATAAACTTTAAATGATTGAATAAATTTTAAATGATTAAATAAATTTTAAATGATTAAATAAATTTTAAATGATTGAATAAATTTTAAATGATTGAATAAATTTTAAATGATTGAATAAATTTTAAATGATTGAATAAATTTTAAATGATTAAATAAATTTTAACTGATTAAATAAATTTTAAATGATTAAATAAATTTTAAATGATTGAATAAATTTTAAATGATTAAATAAATTTTAAATGATTAAATAAATTTTAAATGATTAAATAAATTTTAAATGATTGAATAAATTTTAAATGATTGAATAAATTTTAAATGATTGAATAAACTTTAAATGATTGAATAAATTTTAAATGATTAAATAAATTTTAAATGATTAAATAAATTTTAAATGATTGAATAAATTTTAAATGATTAAATAAATTTTAAATGATTAAATAAATTTTAAATGATTGAATAAATTTTAAATGATTGAATAAATTTTAAATGATTGAATAAATTTTAAATGATTAAATAAATTTTAAATGATTAAATAAATTTTAAATGATTAAATAAATTTTAAATGATTAAATAAATTTTAAATGATTAAATAAATTTTAAATGATTGAATAAATTTTAAATGATTGAATAAATTTTAAATGATTAAATAAATTTTAAATGATTAAATAAATTTTAAATGATTGAATAAACTTTAAATGATTGAATAAATTTTAAATGATTAAATAAATTTTAAATGATTAAATAAATTTTAAATGATTGAATAAATTTTAAATGATTGAATACATTTTAAATGATGTAATAAATTTTAAATGATTGAATAAATTTTAAATGATTGAATAAATTTTAAATGATTGAATAAACTTTAAATGATTGAATAAATTTTAAATTATAAAATAAATTTTAAATGATTAAATAAACTTTAAATGATTAAATAAATTTTAAATGATTGAATCAATTTTAAATGATTGAATAAATTTTAAATGATTGAATAAATTTTAAATGATTAAATAAATTTTAAATGATTAAATAAATTTTAAATGATTAAATAAATTTTAAATGATTAAATAAATTTTAAATGATTAAATAAATTTTAAATGATTGAATAAATTTTAAATGATTAAATAAATTTTAAATGATTAAATAAATTTTAAATGATTGAATAAATTTTAAATGATTGAATAAATTTTAAATGATTGAATAAATTTTAAATGATTAAATAAATTTTAAATGATTGAATAAATTTTAAATGATTGAATAAATTTTAAATGATTGAATAAATTTTAAATGATTAAATAAATTTTAAATGATTAAATAAATTTTAAATGATTGAATAAATTTTAAATGATTGAATAAATTTTAAATGATTGAATAAATTTTAAATGATTGAATAAATTTTAAATGATTAAATAAATTTTAAGTGATTGAATAAATTTTAAATGATTAAATAAATTTTAAATGATTAAATAAATTTTAAATGATTAAATAAATTTTAAATGATTAAATAAATTTTAAATGATTGAATAAATTTTAAATGATTAAATAAATTTTAAATGATTAAATAAATTTTAAATGATTGAATAAATTTTAAATGATTAAATAAATTTTAAATGATTAAATAAATTTTAAATGATTAAATAAATTTTAAATGATTGAATAAATTTAAAATGATTGAATAAATTTTAAATGATTGAATAAACTTTAAATGATTGAATAAATTTTAAATGATTAAATAAATTTTAAATGATTAAATAAATTTTAAATGATTGAATAAATTTTAAATGATTAAATAAATTTTAAATGATAAAATAAATTTTAAATGATTGAATAAATTTTAAATGATTGAATAAATTTTAAATGATTGAATAAATTTTAAATGATTAAATAAATTTTAAATGATTGAATAAATTTTAAATGATTAAATAAATTTTAAATGATTAAATAAATTTTAAATGATTAAATAAATTTTAAATGATTGAATAAATTTTAAATGATTAAATAAATTTTAAATGATTAAATAAATTTTAAATGATTAAATAAATTTTAAATGATTGAATAAACTTTAAATGATTGAATAAATTTTAAATGATTAAATAAATTTTAAATGATTGAATAAATTTTAAATGATTGATTAAATTTTAAATGATTGAATAAACTTTAAATGATTGAATAAATTTTAAATGATTGAATAAACTTTAAATGATTGAATAAATTTTAAATGATTAAATAAATTTTAAATGATTAAATAAATTTTAAATGATTGAATAAATTTTAAATGATTGAATAAACTTTAAATGATTGAATAAATTTTAAATGATTAAATAAATTTTAAATGATTAAATAAATTTTAAATGATTAAATAAATTTTAAATGATTGAATAAATTTTAAATGATTGAATAAATTTTAAATGATTGAATAAATTTTAAATGATTAAATAAATTTTAAATGATTAAATAAATTTTAAATGATTAAATAAATTTTAAATGATTAAATAAATTTTAAATGATTAAATAAATTTTAAATGATTGAATAAATTTTAAATGATTAAATAAATTTTAAATGATTAAATAAATTTTAATTGATTGAATAAATTTTAAATGATTGAATAAATTTTAAATGATTAAATAAATTTTAAATGATTATATAAATTTTAAATGATTAAATAAATTTTAAATGATTAAATAAATTTTAAATGATTAAATAAATTTTAAATGATTAAATAAATTTTAAATGATTGAATAAATTTTAAATGATTGAATAAATTTTAAATGATTGAATAAATTTTAAATGATTGAATAAATTTTAAATGATTGAATAAATTTTAAATGATTAAATAAATTTTAAATGATTTAATAAATTTTAAATGATTGAATAAATTTTAAATGATTGAATAAACTTTAAATGATTGAATAAATTTTAAATGATTGAATAAATTTTGAATGATTGAATAAATTTTAAATGATTAAATAAATTTTAAATGATTGAATAAATTTTAAATGATTGAATAAATTTTAAATGATTGAATAAATTTTAAATGATTGAATAAATTTTAAATGATTGAATAAATTTTAAATGATTAAATAAATTTTAAATGATTGAATAAATTTTAAATGATTAAATAAATTTTAAATGATTAAATAAATTTTAAATGATTGAATAAATTTTAAATGATTAAATAAATTTTAAATGATTAAATAAATTTTAAATGATTAAATAAATTTTAAATGATTAAATAAATTTTAAATGATTGAATAAATTTAAAATGATTGAATAAATTTTAAATGATTAAATAAATTTTAAATGATTAAATAAATTTTTAATGATTAAATAAATTTTAAATGATTAAATAAATTTTAAATGATTAAATAAATTTTAAATGATTAAATAAATTTTAAATGATTGAATAAATTTTAAATGATTGAATAAATTTTAAATGATTAAATAAATTTTAAATGATTAAATAAATTTTAAATGATTGAATAAATTTTAAATGATTAAATAAATTTTAAATGATTAAATAAACTTTAAATGATTGAATAAATTTTAAATGATTGAATAAATTTTAAATGATTAAATAAATTTTAAATGATTAAATAAATTTTAAATGATTGAATAAATTTTAAATGATTAAATAAATTTTAAATGATTAAATAAATTTTAAATGATTAAATAAATTTTAAATGATTAAATAAATTTTAAATGCTTAAATAAATTTTAAATGATTGAATAAATTTTAAATGATTAAATAAATTTTAAATGATTAAATAAATTTTAAATGATTGAATAAATTTTAAATGATTAAATAAATTTCAAATGATTGAATAAATTTTAAATGATTAAATAAATTTTAAATGATTAAATAAATTTTAAATGATTGAATAAATTTAAAATGGTTAAATAAATTTTAAATGATTAAATAAATTTTAAATGATTAAATAAATTTTAAATGATTGAATAAATTTTAAATGATTAAATAAATTTTAAATGATTAAATAAATTTTAAGTGATTAAATAAATTTTAAATGATTAAATGAGTCGAAATTTTACTGGAACAGTGAATTGTGTAAGCGGGAAGGGAGTCTGTTTTGCAACTAATTTTTGCTTGTAAAAAAAGGGTTTGCAAATGTGTTCGTTGACATAAGTCGCGTGTCAGAAAATGGTGAAAGTTACAGAGAGAGAGAGGTTAATAAAAAGTAATAGAGAAAGAGAAAAAAGAAAAAAAGGAAAGTATCACTATGACGAAGAATAAAAACGTTAAGCGTATGTAGACCAAGTGTACATATTCATAACGAGACATATATATATATACATACCCATATACACACACATACATATACAAACATACACAGATACACACACAAATATATATACATACGAAACATACACACATATACATATATATACTTACACATACATACATATATACACATATATATGTATGTATATATATATATAAGTACTTCATTTACTCACATAAAATTAATATACGAAATTATAAATTTATGTGTAAACTTTAAGTATTTACTTCAAAATGCTCAATACGTAGGTAGAGCTAGTTAGTAAGCTATAAAATATATATGGCGATTAAGCTACACTGAATATTCCGCGTTTCATCTACTTTAGGACTCTTCATGGCGATTAAGCTACACTGAATATTCCGCGTTTCATCTACTCTAGGACTCTTTAGGCTTATGCGCCTGAAGACTCCTAGAGTGGATGAAACGCGGAATATTCAGTGTAGCTTAATCGCCATATATATTTTATAACTTACTAACTATATATATATATATATATATATATATATATATATATATATATATATATATATATATGTACATACATAGACATACACGAACGGACATCCACATCAACAAATACAAGCACAGAGATGCTAGCATCCATACATATGTACATATTTAAATAAATAATTTTGGTATATTAAATTTATAAAATTAAGTTATTATTTAATTAATTATATTTAAATTTAATATAAAAAAATCGCATTTGTCATTTTTTATTTATAAACAGCAAATTTAAGCAAAATTGAATGTAACTGTTTAAACAACCGATACATCATTTGATTTAATTTTTATTCCTCTATAATTTCATTTGTTTATATTTTTACTGTTAATTGAAATATCCTAGTGTTCACGTCAATTTAAAAATAAACTTCAAATATAGAAGGCAAAAAAAAAGTCCTCTCAATGGAAAATTGTTATTTAAATGTAATTTTAGAACATTAATGCAACACACATACAACAAGAACAAAATGAACTAGTTAATAGTTAGTAGCATAGCGCTTCTGCCATTTGACAGCCTGCAATATTTTTTGTCATTCCTTGCATTAGTCTGTGGCACTAATAACACCTCATACAAAAGTGAACGAGCACCACCTTGCAGCGTTGAAACTGTGCACCTAGGATTAAATTCTTCTTCCTTCACTCGACGGGCGTACTACCTGCTATCACTGCCTAGCCTATTGAACTTTCTATCGTTGCTAAAAATCACATTTGACAAATATGAAGAGTCATGATATTCTTTGCATCTGACAAGATCCAGGCGACGCTTTCTGTTCTTTACAGAACTCATTGGCTTGCGTCTTGCAAGACAGCCTCGCAAATTCAATTCCTTCCATCTGTTCTTAACTGTAGAAATAAAGCACAAGATTACAATGTTGCTGGGTTTGGGGAGCTGTTTCAAATGGGATTCTTAGGCTGCGGATTTTGATAGCATTGTCTTCTCTGTAAGAGGTAACTCCACGACGACCAGATTTAGGGGCATCACAAACATTGCCGGTGTTTTTAGTCTTTTGCACAGTCAGTGTTACCGTTTTTATCACATTTCAATCTGCGGCCGGTTTCTCGATTGAATAAATCAGAAAGGTGGAGATTAATGAGTTCCTAATGATTACTAAGAGAAGATCGAAGCATGTAGACGAAATGTTACGTTGTATAACCTGAAAAAAAACATCAATTACGATTAGAGATGCTTTGTTGCATAAGAGGTGGATATTTTGAGCTGGTTTTAAGCTAATTTGTTGCTTCGGAGTTTCGTTTTGCCTTCTCGATTTGAAGCTATTTTTCTTAAATTAGCGTGAACACAAGGATACTTCAATTAAAAGTCAAATATAAACATGTAAAATTATAAAAGAATAAAGGGTTAATCAAATATGTGTTACAGTTACATTCAATCTTAAATCTGTGGTTTTTGAAAAAATGACAAGTGTGGACTATATGTATATACATATATAAGCATAAGTTACTTGATAATAGCATATATAATATATACAGCCAGGGTTGAAATTATGAAGCGCCTATAAAAAAATTAGCTAATATTAAATCCATGCATTTAAAGGTTAAACATTATACAGTGAACAGTTGTGAGCAAATGTAAAATATATAACTATATAGTGTAGTGCTTATTTGCTATGAAGTTTCCTTCAAGCTAAGAATCATATTAAATTCATTCCAATATTCAAAATGACTCATTGCCATACTAAAACTTATTTCTTATTTTTCAGGTAATATTTGATTTTTTTTTACATAGGCATCACTACTTAATCAAGACCAAGAGGCCACTCGAGGATAAGGGTTAAAGAGTGTACAGTAGAAATTGGACAATATAGTAATCATTAGTAATGGAAATTCGGTAAATTTGTTAACTTATATGGAACGGCTCATCAAGAACTTGTTTACGTTAGACTTGAAGACCACAATATTGTAGTCAGCTGGAAAGCAGAAAAACGGAAGACAATTCAACAGGCGTGCAGTTCTAAGAAAGAAGCTTTGATTCCTGCCAGTTCTATAATAGTATATTTAATTGAAAATACTTCCAAAGAAGCAGCTTTCAGAAATTAAAAGGAGAAGTTGCTAAGAAGATGGAATGTTCAAGGAAGGAAGTTCAAACAACGATTAAAAAGGTACAAGGAAGCAAAGTCTCTCAAAAACAGAAAAGGAAAAGACCGTAAAAAGTCTACAACCGCCAAGGAAGACGGATCTTTAAAAAGAGCCTCCCTTGCAGATAGGATGAAAAGCCTTTCAGAGCTTGCTGCTGAACTTAGAGAGGAAGCAAACAAATTCATATAAGCTCGACCAATTACAAGCAAGATTACAAAGATGCAAAGCAAGGAATAACACATGCGTATCGCAGGTCAACAAAAAAAACGGACTGGGATCTGTAAAAACGCATGAAAAATTGGACACCTCATGATTGGACCAAGATTATTTGGTCTAACGACAGTAACTTAACAGCTTCTATTTTATAAACTTTGAAAGGAACTATTGAAATTTTTATGTGAATACACATCAATAAAATCTATTCAAAATTTGTAGGAAACTCTAATTTTTTTAATCAGATTTTTGGCACCCCCGGAGCAGTTTATGTTTTCCGTAGGGAAGGAGAGGCATTGTGGTATTCCACCTGTCAAATTTGAAGACTCAGGCGTAATGGTTTGGGACTGCAAGCGTCTTCATTCACTAGATTGTTGTACACATGTGAAGGCAGAATGAACTCCACAATTTATACGAAAATTTTGAACCAAGTTTACCAACCCTCTTTGACTAATATATTTAATAATAACATTCGAAGTGATATAATCTTCCAAGACAATGTCCCATGCCATACGTCAAAAGTTTCAATGGGTTGGTTTACGAAAAAGAGTATTACAGTGATAACGTGCCCTCCTCAATCCCCAGGCCTGAATCGAATTGAAAAAAATATCGGCGAACAAAGCCACACCCCTGTAGAAAAGTGCCCAGTTGAAGGTAAAGATATTAATGTTTTTAGCCAATTTATCGATATTTGTCGTCTGAAAGGTCAAACGTCAAAACGATACTGATCTGGGGTAAAATCCGTCACCTCTGTCGAAAGTTTTAGGCACACATGCATACATACATATATAAATACATTTATATATTGGTAACTAAAAATTTTCGACCCAAACCGATTAAAAACCTTGTCCTATCTCTGAATACCCTTTATATAAAATTTCAAATGTTTAGACCAAAAAGTTTCTGAGTAATTTGGTAGAAATCGCAAAGGTCAAGATTTTTTAACTTTGACCTCTATTATGACCACTTAACATCTATTATTTTGGGCTCAAATCAAGTTATTAAGTTAGATCCATGTCCATGGAATCTATATCTAAAATTTCAAGTGTTTAGACCCAAAATTGTCTGAGGAGTTTGGTAGAGTTCTCAATGGTCAAATCGTTGAACTTTGACCTCTTAATAGTTAAATTTCTGACCGAAAACGAATTACACAGATTTTCCAAAATCTCAGTACCTTGTATATCAAATTTTGAGTCTGTAACTTAAAATTGACAGAATTATTGCGTAGGGAAATGTACACACACAGACACACAAACACACGCAGACACACACACAGACACGTTCACTTTTGTAAATCTATCTATATGATTGATTGATAGATAGATAGATAGATAGATAGATAGATAGATAGATAGATAGATGAAACAAAAATATATACGTATACATAAATATATATGGAAACAATTTTGTGTTTACTATAAACTTTTTACGCAAATATTATGCAAGTATAAATCAAGTAGAATATCTCCATTAATATAATTACACGTAATAGTTAATTAAAGATGAACATCCCATAAGAAATCTGAAAAAAACTAATAGGGTATTAATTAAAATGAATGTTTAAAAGAATATGCAAATTAGTAAGACCTTTTGCAAGTAAATGCAATCCCACAACCCATATATAAGAAAATTATATTTTCTTTTTAAATAAATAGAAAAGAGGGGTGTTAATATGAATATCAATACACACAAAAGAAAAATGAATTTATATATATATATATATATATATATATATATATATATATATATATATATATATATATATATATATATATATATATTACAGAGTAGAACTATAAAATTGACGAAAGAAAAGACGACACGATTCCATTCCGGTTTTCTTTTTTTCTTTTTTTTTTTTGGAATGCAGACCATCTACAAATCTCAAAAGTGATAGGAGTATTCTACCATGTCTGAAAGTGACACAATATTAAACGAGCGAGATCGAAAGTGCACCGCTTTACAACTCGTGCTCTCTACCGATCCAAGTTATAACAACAGGACCATTGTCAACACCCTTAAAATACATCGCTGAAATGCCATAAATAACCAAGGCATACCCAAGGTGATGGAAACAAAGTTTCCGGCCACATTTATGGTCTCTGCTTTCACGTGAGTGTCACATTATGCGATCTCACATATTCCACGTTGGCTTGTAAGTCGACACAAAAATGTACCTGGATGTGCGGAAGAGTGTGGTACTCCCCATGCTTCAATCAGGAAACCTCTGGCAGACCCTAGGTGTAGCAGCTAAACTCGGCTCTGGCGCAGATGTCCAAAGAGACCCAGGCTTGGCTTCAAAAGGAGTGCTATGACTTTGTACAATGCTCTCATCGGTCTTTCCATCTCTTACCCGACGGACTACTTCGTTTAATCATATGTTGAGAATATTACCTACATGACCTCCCACAGCATCAAGCCAACCTGATTGCCGCCATCCTCCGAGTATTCGCCGAGCTTCAGCTGGCACTTGTGGAAAAGGCATGCTCCAAGTACCGACTCGTATCGAGGCGATGATTGAGGCTGAAGGCGACTACATTGAATACATGTTAGCTCAACTACATAATTCAGTTACCTGAATTGATTTTTTTCAATAAAAGTTTTAAAATAAAGCCGTAGTGTTGTTTTTATGGCGATAACTTTATCGTTTAACCCCGTCTATGTATATATATATATATATATATATATATACATATACATTATATATACATTTCACCCCGTATATCTATGATATATATAAAAGTGAACGTGTCTGTGTGTATGTGTGTCTGTGTACATTTTACTATGCAATAACTCTGTCAATTTTCAGTCTACAGATTCGAATTTTGATATACAGGGTACTGAGATTTGGGAAAATCTTTGTAGTCCATTTTCGGCCAGAAATTTGGCTGTTAAGGGGTCAAAGTTCAACGATTTGACCTTTGAAAACTCTATAAACTCCTCCACTAATTTTGAGTCTAAACACTTTAAATTTTATATATATGTTCCTTGGACATGGATTTAACTTAATAACTTGATTTTAACCGAAAACAATAAATGTTAAGGGTCGTAATAGGAGCCAAATCTAAAAAAATTGATCGCTTTTTTTTTTCTTTTTTTTTTTTTTTTGCACAACATACACCTCCAAGCATCCGGGCAACGCCGGGCTAAAATGCTAGTATATATATATATATATATATATATATATATATATATATATACATAAAAAATATAACACGGAAATTACATAATTGTCGATGCAATAATTTCAAAATTATCAAAAATTTAATTGTCTGATTTAGATGCTTGAAAATACCATAAGGTTGAAATAAATTATTGCATCGACAATTATGTAATTTCCGTGTTATATTTTTTATCTTATTGCTCTGTTTACCACATTGAGCTCTCATACCCGGATTTCCTCTGGATTTATTCCATTATGACACTATATATATACACATATATATATATATATATATATATATATATATATATATATATATATATATATGAGCTACATATCCTTACATAGTTACTTTAGGTTACTTACAGGTATACATCTATGTCCATGTTGAAACATACAAGAAAATACTAATACAAATCGGCCAATAAAAAGAAACGATGCTGCTCTCCTGAAATGCATCGGTGATTTTTCCATTAACTTTCTTTATTTTCTTTTTCGTGTTTTCATTCTTATATGTATACGAAGGAGTGGAAAAGGCATAAGTAAACTCTTTATTGGAAAGCCTGTTTGTACAATACGGAGGAGACAATAGCGGACATTTTTACTGAAGTATAGTGTCAAGAAAAGTGTATATAATAAAACGGCGAATGGAACTTATATTGCGTTTTATTTTTCTCTTTTGCTCACCTTCCTCTTGCTGTTCTGTTATTTGACTTTTGTCTTTATTTAGTCCTACTGATTTTTCTCATAGCAGCTCTAGTGAAAGTCTTAGATATTTATATTTTGATATATTTCTTCTTGTACGACCAGCAATCATATTCGCATCGGCAGAGTTGTAAAACTCTAAGTCAGTTATTAAGAGTTGAACGTTATCGGATTACAATACGTATACACACATATGTGTATATATTTATAATTATGTATGTACATGCATGTGTGTCCGTATGTGTATATATATATATATGTTTGTGTATAAATATATATGTGTGTGTCTATATATATGCATATATATATACGTATTTTTAATGTGACTCGGTACATTCGATTGTCAGACATATATTAGTAGCATTCCTAATGCATTTATACATTTGCATGTAAATATATGAAGACGATTGAATGTTATATGAAATTGTTGTACGGTTGTAATGTAAACCACACTACAAAGTTATCAGAAAATATACTACGTTATTTTTCTGTATAAATTATTTAAATGTTTCTCTCTTTTTCCAGCGCTGTCTTTCTCTCTACATCCTCTATATGTATAAATGTGTATATATGTTAGATATGTTATTGCTGTTATGTTGGTTTTATGTCCATTAAGTGCTAATGAGTGCCCTTAATTATATATAAATAAAAAAAACATATATACGGTGAATTTTACGCTTATATAGTAAATAAAGCAACTTTTTAAATATTATATAGTGAATAAAACCAATATTTTGAAATGAGTATAACAATGAATGTATTAAAAGTGTGTATAGCTCTAGCACTATTGATCTGTCTAAACGAACTGCGTGTTATAAATATCTGTGCATGAATACAGAATTAACCTTTTTATTGCAGTACTACATAGAGATAGATAGATAGATAGATAGATAGATAGATAGATAGAGAGAGAGAGAGAGAGAGAGAGAGAGAGAGAGAGAGATGACATAAATTTCAGAAGAGACCGTCAATTTTTTGTTTTTAGATTCTGTGCTAATTTCTTTAACACATAATGTCTAACCTTGTATAAATTATTTAAATGTTTCTCTCTATTTCTCGCGCTGTATTTTTCTCTATACCCTGTATATATATATAAATGTGTATATATGTTAGGTATGTTATTGTTATATTTGTTTTACGCCTAATAAGTGCTGATGACTGTCCTTAACTTTATTAAAAAAAAGAATTTTTTTTTAAAATACATTTTCACCCCAAACAAGGCAAATTACCACTTTGGTGTAGGGGGCTACTATCAGGGGCAACAACTACTGGGGTACTATGTAGGGATTTGCGCAGCAAGATGTCGGTTCACGTTACACTTGAACTTCTGCACGTTAGTACTGTTGGGGAAGCAGGGACCTGGAATGGAATTCCAAAGTCTAGCGATTCTGGGGAAGAAACTATTGGAATAGAAAGATCTTTTACATCTACGGATCTCTACAGGGTTTGTCGGGGGTGCTTACGTCGTGGGGGCACAAGTGATTGCAGTTCGTCAGAGCATTCACCACTAAAATACTTGTAGAATAGGCAGAGGGATGCAACATTTCGTCGATGGGACAGGGGGTGTAAGCTTAGATGCCAGTTCAGGGCCTATCAGGTTTGTGACTGTCTTTTGAACCTTGTCAAGGAGCGAGAGACTAGTAGCAGATGCACCAGCCCAGATGTGACAGCAATACTCCATACATGGGCGAATGGTGGCCTTATAGAGGTACAGGATTCGGGTGTTAGTAGTTGTCTAGCACGGTAGAGAGAGAGAGCCCACCTTTCTTGCAGCGGCCCTGGCAATGCCTTCAATGTAATTGTTCCAACTCATGTTTCCTGTGAACGCCAAGGAGTTTGAAAGATGTACTCAGATAAAGAGTCGTTGGCCATTGCTATAGGTGGTAGAGAGGGTTTCTTGTAATTATTGAATAAAACTAGTTTAGTCTTGGCGGCATTGAACGTGACCAACCATTTTTGTCCCCATTCCACTACAGATTGGAGGTCTTCCTCTAGTGTTTTTGCCATTTCTTTAGAAATGTGTTCATTCGTCTTCCTGTCATGCCTGCCATAGAGTGTAGTGTCATCGGCATATATACCCATCTCAGAGGCAATTTTGTCGGTGAGGTCATTTATGAATATCAGGAACAATAGAGGTCCAAGGATAGACCCCTGGGGCACTCCCGCATTTATATAATATTGTTTAGATGTACGACCGTCGAAGACAACCTGGATTTTTCTTCCTGAGGAGACCCTTATGCCATACCCTGTCAAAAGCCTTAGATATATCTAGAGCTACCGCTCTGCCCTCCCCCGCTTTATCCAGTTAATGGTATATACGTTCAGAGATTACAGTTAGGATGTCTGCTGTGGAACGGGCTTGTCTAAATCCATATTGTTGGTCCGTCAGAAGTTTAGCATATGTAAGATGATGGACTAGAGCATGGTTAATTAAGGTCTCAAATATTTTGGCAAAAAGTGGGAGGAGGCTAATAGGGCGATAATTTGATGGGTCAGTCTTTTCGCCAGAATTCTTGAATACTGGTACAACAGAAGCAGTTTTCCAACAGCCCAGAAAGCAATATTCATTAAGGCATTTGCTGTAGAGTTTGGAGAGAACTGGAGCTACTTCGGCTGAGCACTTTTTTAATAGCACAGCTGGGATGAGGTCGGGTCCACATGCTTTTGAAGTGTCAAGGTTTTTTATGATAGCATGCACCTGAGCAGGGGTGATTTTCAGATCGTCTAGCGTGGCGTCTGTCCGCATAGGAAAGTCAGGTAGGGGGTGGTTGGAAGGGTCCATTGTGGAGTTTGAGGCAAACCGACTGACAAGCATGTTAGCCTTCTCGGTTGCTGAGGAAACAACCTCGTGATTGTTGGTTAATTTTAATATTTAATATTTTAAACATATGCGGAGAACTATAAATCAAAATATCAGTAAAAGACCGAAACAAATGTACGCTTATATAGTAAATAAAGCATCCTTTTTAAGATTAGTATAAAAAGTCATTTCTGTGTCTAGTAAGGTTGTATATTAAAAGTGTGTATAGCTCTAGCACTACTGATATGTCTAAACGAACTTTGTTTATAAATATATGTACATGAATACATAATTAACTTTTTTATTTCAATACCACATATAGATAGCTAGATGGATAGATAGATAGATATGTAGAAAGATAGATAGATAGATAGATAGATAGATGAATATATAGATAGATAGATAGATAGATAGACAGATAGATGAATAGATAGATAGATAGATAGTTAGATAGACATATAAACAGATAGATTAATGGAGAGATAGATAGATAGACAGATAGATGAATGGATAGATAGATAGATAGATAGATAGCATAAATTTCGAAAATACTGTCAATATTTTGTTTTTAGATTCTTTCGCACTTGATGCCTAGCCTAGATAAATATGCACCGGTCTCTTATGCTTCTATTTTAAACGTTCCAGGCAATATGATAGATTGTTCGCAGAACTTAAACAGAATCCAGGAATATAATTAGAGAACGCTTACAAAAAAACTTTCATGAAATTCTACACAACATAAGACATTACTCCGATCAAAAAAAAAAAAACTCGCAGATTAAATACAAAATCAATCATTCTATTCACAAGTACCAACACATATTTATACTAAATTTGCCAAATTCCTACGAATTTACATAATTCGCAATTAGCATCAGTTAGTACATAGTTAACATAAGTATTCAAAGCACGTTAGAAATCAAGATCTCCTCAAACAAATACGATTCCTTTTTCTAGTTTTACGGCATATTAGATATGAATTGTACGCTTACACAGAATGGTAATATGACTGATGAAGTCCAATAGACTTTCAAACGTCGATAAGAGAATGAATCTAACAGCACGAAATATCGAAAATTACACTAGTGATGCTCCGTTTAAGTCAAGCGTTTATTTTTGCATTTTTCATAGCCAAAGAACACTGTTGAAACTTTTCTATAGTATAAAATCCATATAATATAGTCATATGTTTCATATATATATATATATATATATATATATATATATATATATAATATAATATAGGCATATGTTGCACATATACAGGCATATGTTTCATATATATATATATATATATATATATATATATATATGCGTATGTGTATGTATGTATACATCGGATTTTGTGTAGAAAACCTACCAACATGATACAGTGATGATCATATTTATTGGCACGGTAAAATAAAAGTTAAATTTTGTCTAATAAATTCTAAAAAAGGGATTAAATTAAAGAAAATAACAAAGTATATTATGTATTTTTAACTGGCCTTTCCGATGCAGCAATCGGATTTTAGAAAAAATAAATAACAAAGGAACAACAAACATAATTGCAAAAAACCCTTGTTCAAAATTATTGGCACGGCTTTGTTTTTCTTTTAGTATCAGTATAATATCAATCAATTTCCGGTTTACGTGCTTTCTGAACTTTTTTATAGCCATATTATGCTTGTTTAACGCTAATTCAGTGAATAATTTTTTTCAGATAATTTTTAGATAGCGATTTATTTAAACTATTATAAGTGACTAAATTATAATTTTCAATCGCCATGGTTAAAACTAAGGAACACAGCGAAGACGTCAGGAAGCTTGTTGTAGCATGCCATACCAATGGGGAGGGCTATGATAAGATTTCAAAGAAGCTAAACCTTCCCAAATCCACTGTTAGAGCCATAATAAACAAGTTCAAATCGCAAGGCCACGTTATGAGTTTAGAGGGTAGAGGGAGAAAAAGGATTCTTTCCCCAAGAGATGAACGGAAAATTGTTCGACAAGTAAAACAAAACCCAAGGATCTCTGTTGGGGAGATTGTTGATGAACAGAGCACCTCTGAAGTGAATGTATCTCGACATACAGTTGGTAGAGTTTTGAAGAGAGCTGGTTTAAAAGCATGTCGTCCGAGAAAGACTCCCTTATTGAAGCCTATGCACCTGAAAGCAAGGCTAGCCTTTGCAAAACGTCATATTGATAAAGATGTTGCATTCTGGAAACGTGTTCTATGGACTGACGAAACGAAAATAGAGTTATTTGGCCATAATAAAGTGTCTTATATTTACAGAAAATCTGGCGAAGCTTTCCTGCCTAAGAACACCATACCCACAGTGAAGCACGGTGGAGGCAGTTTGATGTTTTGGGGATCCTTTGCTGCCTCTGGACCAGGGCGACTTGTTAAGGTCACAGGTAGCATAAAAAAGGAAGATTATGTTAAAATATTGGATGAAAACCTGAAAGACTCTGCTAAAGAGCTCTTACTTGGTCGTCGTTGGTGGTTCATGCAAGATAATGACCCAAAGCATTCGGCTAAACTGACTAAGAAATGGCTTGAGGACAATCATATTAATGTTTTGGAGTGGCCATCACAAAGCCCAGACCTTAATCCAATTGAAAATTTATGGAGAACATTAAAATTGAGGGTAATGCAAAGGAAGCCTAAGAATCTTATTCAATTGGAGGATTATTGTCAGGAAGAGTGGACTAAAATTACTACTGAAGAGTGCAACAACTTGGTTGTAAACTATGAAAAGCGACTGAGGAAGGTAATCAAGGCCAAAGGCTATACAATTGATTATTAAATAAATCGTGCCAATAATTTTGAACAAGGGTTTTTTGCAATTATGTTTGTTGTTCCTTTGTTATTTATTTTTTTCTAAAATCCGATTGCTGCATCGGAAAGGCCAGTTAAAATACATAATATACTTTGTTATTTTCTTTAATTTAATCCTTTTTTTAGAATTTATTAGACAAAATTTAACTTTTATTTTACCGTGCCAATAAATATGATCATCACTGTAGTTGTAAAGCAAATCAGAACTTTTAAAGCATTATTTTAACTCTTTCACTTACCTTATATATATATATATGCATATTTTATAAGTAGATTTATATATATATATATATATATATATGTGTGTGTGTTTTTAAAATATTTGATTTATCAAATATATTTTTCAAACATAGATACAAAAAAAGATTTAAAGTTATAAAGTGAAGCGTTGAAAAGTGTATAGTTCGATATATACAGATAGATAGATAGATAGATAGATGGATAGATAGACGGACATGTATATGCATATATGTGTGCATGTGTATGTGAGAAAACGAGAGAGGATATAACGGAGAGGTCGTATTAGACTCGCACAGTGCAAAAGTTGGAAATGTTTCGACATTTGAAAGAATGACATCAATACTGTTGTCTTAATGAATTTTTCGTGATTCTGTCTGCACGTTTACACAGTGTCATCATCTGGTTGCACGTATCGTGTGAATTGAATCAAGCAAGATTTATTATTAAAATTGTAATTTAAAAACAATTTTTTTTGCTCTCTATCTGAACACGGCTAAATTTATCACATTCACGATGATAGAATTGTATTATTTCTTTTATATATATATATATATATATATATATATATATATATATATATATATACACACATATATACAAGTTAGAAAAGCATTTCATCCAAGGCATGAAAATTGTTAAACAAAATGTTTTACTATAGACTTTAAAAATAAAGGTACAAGATTCAATTTGAAATGTATTTATCTTCAAAGTACACTTTTATAAATTTTACAAAGTCAGGTATAAAAATTTAAATTTGGATGAAATGCTTTTCTAACTTGTATCCAACTTTTTTAAGATTATATTTTATTTAATTTATTAATTTGGATTTTAAAAAATGAATGTGGTTTGGCATGTATTTATAAAAACTCTCCTACTCTCTATTTCAGTTTGTATTTCTTCTCACACCACAACTCATTTTTGCAACACCCTCTTTGTATTATTATAGGTCTGAATATTCTCTCTGTTTCAGTTTGTATTTCTCCTCACACCATAACTCTTTTTGCAACTCCCTCTTTGTCATACATGTCTTAATAATGAGAAAATCTGATTTTTTTAACAAAAACTTTAAAATAACTTATTTAGATGAAATTTCTTAAAACTTCTTTCAGAATAGAAAATCTTTATAATTTAATACGGAACATATTTCATATAGGTTTAATTAAAAATATTCAGTAGATAACGAGAAAAATAGAGATGAAAATTTCAAAAGGACTGTATAACTGGTTACGCTCAATAGTAGCCTTCGCCAGTGAAAGTCTTTGTTATTATTATTTAACTTATTTAATTTTATTATTTATTATTTAAAACATTTTGTGTCCTGCTCTTTCGCGCGAGGACTAATATATATATATATATATATATATATATATATATATATATATATATATATGCATAGCCTTTGAGACTTTATATGACCGATCGCCACAGTCCATTGAAAATTTTGGGGGCGACTAAAACTCGTAAATCACTCGCCCGCCTGTCGATACAATTTCTTAAAATAAAGAAACGGGAAAAACTCATTTATTTTACGACTCTCAAATATGCGGTGACTTAGAATGACCTGTGTCTCATCATTTGTGAATTATTTCATCTCTAGCTGTGAGACCGTTGGAATATCGTATTGAAAAAAGAGTGGTCACGCTAAAGGTCAACAAGAGGTCAAATTTACACATTTGGCGTGTAGTCAAAATGTCGCCTTCATTTAGCTCTATGGTTTTGAAATTCATTTGGAAAAAAATTCTTTGACGCTACAACTACATACACTTCATGCTTACAAAAGTAAAGACGAACATTTGAAAGAGTAAAAACGCATCGTTCCGTCAAGCACGCACAAAATTAAATTATACAACAAGTAATAATCAGTTTTCGCTTCAGTTTTGTTTCTTCGTAAACAAACATTATTTATTCCAGGGACGATAGAAATGTATCAGGATATAAACAAATCTGGGCATGAATTATAAAATGTAAACACATAAAAATATCAAGACGGCTGATTATTAGTAACATGTTATACATGATATAATATTTCGACTTGCCTTGTAAAAAATAAAAATATAGAATAAATGTATAAAAAAACATTTATTGTTTCATTAATAAAGCTATTTAATTACTAGGTTAATCTATATAAATTATGCTGAAATGTTCAATGCTATATGATGCTTAATTTCCATTTTTATTATGATCTCGCTTCGAGTTTTGTTCAGTAATTATTGTAAGTAACTATTTCTGATTCTTTTGAGCTGCTGGGATGATTGTGTGTTTTAGAATATTTTTCAATTAGAGACTTCATATTGAAATGTTTTAAGAAAAAACTGAATCTCTAATATTTGTTTGGCATATTAAAATATATTTATTTCAAGGGTGTGATTTTACAGTATGTTTTCTTTGTGTATAAAGTTAGATATATTCGTTTTCTAACGGTACCAATAAACATAAACAATAAACAAGTCTTGAAATATTTATATTTCAGTTGTCATTTTGATACTACGTATCAGCATCCGAAGAAATTATTCTTATTTCTATGGAACAATAATATGAATGATGCTATATAAAGAAACTGGTGTTGTAATTTAACGTTTTGTTGAATATTTACTAAAATGTTTGTAGTAATAAACTAGTTGATTTACAAGAGTTGAACAAATATTTTCTTGTTAGATTATACACACGGAAATTTCTTGAATTGTTGTAAAATTATTCACTATTATTAATTGAAACAAAGACATAAAGTCGGATAAGCAAAAATATTTTGGGGCGAGTAAATTTTCCCTTACACTCGGACGGCGGTCGAGTGATTTTTTTTTTCAAATCTCAAAGGCTATATATATATATATATATATATATATATATATATATATATATATATATATATATATATATATTATCTTCAGAATGTGAGAGAATATATAATTATTTTCACATCCAGATAATGCCGCAGTTCAAAAGAGCTATGACAGGCAACAAACTGGAAGTCCAAGACTTAAGTGTCGCCCTCATTTCGGCTCATCAGTAAGACACATCTGAACTCGAAATTTGAAAACCAAGCCTCTTGCATGCGAGGTGAGCACCAAATGAGCCAACTTCCAAACACACATGAAAGCCAACTAACTGACACATATCAAGAAAACCGCGGCGAAATCCGCGGTTTGCTTGGTCTGTGTCAGATTTTCTTGAAAGTTCATCCCACTGTCGCATTTTCCGAGGTTTGTTTGATTTGCGTATGTGCCATGTTTGCCCAGTTGGTGCTCGCCTCGCATGTTTGCTCAGTTTGTACAGTACTCGCTTCGCATGCAAGAGGCTTTGGTACAAATACCGACTTCGGAAGTGTCAATTGATGAGCCCAAATAAGGGCGAAACTCGAGTCTTGGGATTCCGGTTTGTTGGATCTCATGGTTCTTTTTAGCTGCGGTGTTGTCTGGCTGTAGAAATAAGCAGTGTATGCACACACACGCACATACACACACACACACACACACACATATATATATATATATATATATATATATATATATATATATATATATATATATATATATATATATATATTAGTGATGGGATGATTAAAATTTTTCCCGATACAATCACAGATTCTGTTCAAATTTTCGATTCCGATTATTTTATAACATAAAATATTTTGCTATAGAGCGAGTTTCTTAATTTTTATTTGGATTACAGTAAAAAAAAAGTAAAAATATGTAATATATGCAAACATAAAATACACAATTAGATGCGATCTATAGATTTTAATTAAAAATCAATATTTATCATTATATTATTTGTCTCCCGACAAAAGGAGGGTGGACCTGTAAATTTACCCTTGTCCGTTCGTCCGTTCGTCCGTTCGTCTGTCTGCACTTTTCTCAATAACTACGCTTTGGATTTTTTGAAATTTTGCACAAACATTAAACATGATATGAGTAAAAAAGTAACAGTACGGATTTATCAGGAAATCTCTGGTTGCCCCTAGTGGTGCCTTCCGGGTTAAAATGGCTAAAGTTGACATTTTATGCTTATTAAAAAAAATTGTAACTAACTGATTTCTATATAATTTTCTTTGTCTGTACTTGGCAATAACTCTTGGATGTGCCCTAGGAGCTCTTTTAGGACTAATAAAAACACTCCATTTTGGGGACTATTTTACCATATTCGTCCAAAATTTTCTGTATGTGTCTATTTAGCAGTTTTGCATGGTGCTGAACTCAAATTTATATATGCTAAGGTGTTGGGGACTTTTGGTTTTTTCATTTTTGCCTGTTGCAGAATTAAAATTTACGTATGCTAAAAACCCAAAACTGCACTGTTTGTTAATTTACACCAGGATTTGACATCCCTGGGACTTTTGGGACGAAATGGGGGCGGGGGGTGTGATGAACTTAGTCATTTTTTTATGCCTCGCTCACTGTGCACTTACAGGAAACCGTGCATGCTTCATTTGTTAGTTCACCAATGGAAAATTTATGTTTAGAGCAAAAATAAAACATTTTAAAAATCGTTATAAGCAAGTGAGAAAAATATAAATATCGAAAAGAATATATACAAGTAAGAGAAATATAAATAACGAAAAAAAAAAGAATGGAAAATAGCAACATTCAGTGACAATGTACTAACCCCATTATCATGAAAATGATCAGCAGAAAACGCTATCCTAAATTTAAAATATTTTACGTTTTAAATATTTTACAAACTTTCTAAGTAGGACATTTTTTAAAACATTAGAACGTTCGAAACGCGTTAGAACTATTTAAACAAATTATTTCAATGACTTTAAAATTTATTTCAATGATTTAAAAAATTAAAATATAAAATAAAATAAGTAAAAAATTAAAATATAAAATAAAATAAGTAAAAGAACAAAACAATAGTGGTGACACCACTCATTTTAATATATATATATATATATATATATATATATATATATATATATATATATATATATATGCGCGTGTATGTGTGTACATGTGTGTGTGTGTGTGTGTTCACAATATAGAGAACTCTTTTGATTATGATATTTTTATATAAGCAGCAAGATTTCCCTTTTTATTTCGACATATTTGTAACATAAAACCGGCTTTCCATCTCAACCTTAAAAACTCGGTAATCTTTAAAATCGCAGTTAAACGGAACACACACACACACTCTCTCTCTCTCTCTCTCTCTCTCTCTCGCTCTCTCTCTCTCTATCTCTCTTTCTCACACACACACTTTATCTCTTTCTCTCGTGCACTCTGTTTTACTTCTATCTTTTAAAAAAAGGGATGACAATTTCATTTATATGTCTATGAAATTGATTGTTTAGATCTTGTTTTAGATATGCTTGATTGTTTAGATCTTGTTTTCGACGATCGGACTATCGGACTATTCTATCTATTAGAAAAATGGTGACGAGTGAATTTATATATATATATATATATATATATATATGCATATTTAGCCACTCTTATTAGTCGTAAACGAAAAAACATGTGTCAGTAAATAATTTTATTTTTAAAAGAATACGTATGCCGCTCCCCTATTTCAAAGGGGGAATTATTCCGAACTCGCATTTAGATAAAGAATGTGCTTTCGTATAAATAATATATATATATATATATATATATATATATATATATATATATTACACAGAATGTTTTAAGACAACTGCATTATCTTATACCTTGTTTATGAAGTCTGATACTAATACAGGAAACAGGTCTGAAGAGCAAAAACCAGCACCTAGACAATTTATTTTTTACTAATATCTGTAAATATTTTTATTAAACATTCACATAATTTTCTATTTAAAATGTCAAGCTTCTCGTTCAGTCATAATCTTCATGGTTTGTCTGATTATCTAGGTGACCATCGTACTATTTTCAATTCAATTATAAACGAGGGCACGATATTATTTTATTCTCAAGTAATGGATCGCTAATAATCTTTTTAATCAGTGATTTCTTTTGTTAGTGAGTATTTTTTTTATTTTTTGGCATCACCTCGTTTTACAATCTATTTGGGTGATTACTATTAGATTATTCTTCATTAAAAACATCTTAAGAAATAAAACTTTTTTATAACTAACATGTTACATAAGAAAATTAAATAAAAATAAACTGAAACTTTAACTAAAAATAGAACCTATTATTTTAGCACAAAATAACACATCAATAAACGAGGTTAGTGAATAGTCAATGGAGAATAAATAATGCACGTGGATGTGTTATCGGCAGCTCCAGTAACTCTCGCTTCTCCTTTTTTGTCCTTCAGTCCTCATTTCCAATGAGTGATTTTTCTGACAAAGGGTGAAGAAAAAGCTGCTTTCTAGGTCGGTAGTACTTTGTAAAAAAGAGCCTGAGATGTCGGAAAATTTCTGTTTCTATGTTTATCCTTGTGGTCATGTCACTAGTAAGGGTGCTGGAGGTAAACGTTTCATCTGGGCTGACGTTACCCGCCTGATAGTCAGGGACCCGAACCTTGGATTAACCACTAAGGAGGCTGTCCTATCACCAGGTGCAAAGTACCGGGCTGTTGTATTGCCATTTGGTGAATGGATTCTGGACCATATAGTAGTTTCTGGTAGGGCATCTCGATGCCATACTAGTGGGTAATTGTTACGGCTTTACCTTATTCATTGTTATTTATGTAGTTGCTATGAAGTAAATGTTATATGTTTACAGTTCGTTGTTAGTTCGTCTTACATTTTGTCAAATGTTTGGTACCTTTAAATATCATTGGTATTTTGATTCGTACTTTTTATTTTTATAGCTGATATACGTGGATCTTAAACTTGAATGTTTTTGCCGACGTAGTATTGTTTGTAATTTAGTGGCTTTGTAAACAATGCTTTTAGTTAGGCCGTTATTATTTAGTGGACAAAATCTAGAAATCATCCAAATATAAATATGAAAATCTGTCATAGATTTTCATATTTATATTTGGATGAGTCTTTTTGTATTTGTGTTATATACAATGTTTAGTAGTTAAACTATTTTTACACGTTCTATTTTTATCTTTTTATTTATTTTTTTCCATGGGGGTCACCACTTATCAAGGCCCGAAGGCCATTCAGGGATAAGGGTTATTGCGTGTACAGTAATCAATTAGATAGTATTGTAGTAATCGTTAGTATTGGGGATTTGATAAAGTGTCTTACTTAAGGGGGTGTTTCGTCAGGAATTTGTTTATGTTGGATTTGAAGATATCCAAGTTGTAGTCAGGTTGGAAACAGGCGAACGGAAGAGAGTTCCACAATTGTGCACTTCTGAGAAAGAAGCTCTGTTCATAGAATCTACGTTTTGATTTAGGTACAGATAAAGAGTGGGGAAAATTATTGACCGTAGTTTCAGCCAGACTGGTGTTTCTCGTGAAAGATTAGCGAGGGGGGACGAGAGATTGGAGCTCAGACGAGCACATGCCATGGAAATTACGATAAAAAAAGACAGGCTCGCAACGTCTCTTCTGTGGGAGAGAGGGAAAGATAAAAGGGTATCCCCCACTAAACCACGAAGTCTATTGTGTACTCTGTAAAGGCAGGATAGGCTGTTTTTAGCAGCTCCTGCCCAGATGTGGCAGAAGTACTCCATCCTTGGACGTACTTGGCTTTTATACAGATAGAGAATTGCATCAGTAGTGAGATATTTTGTGGAGCGGTAGAAGGATCCTACCATTTTCCCAGCGTCGCTGGCAACAGATTTGATGTACGTGTTCCATTTCAGATTAGGAGTAAAGGTCAAACCCAAAAGCTTGTCAAAACATGGAGCCTCCCCAAGACGAGAGCCATCCATTTCAATTGATGCCAGATGGGGATCAGAGCGTTGATGATGTAAAGATAGAAGCTTGGCTTTGGATGCACTAAAAGTGACCAGCCACCTCTTCCTCCATTGTACCACGCGCTCAAGATCAGAGGAGAGAGAATTAGAGAGAACTTTGTCATTTATGGCGTTTGATGTGTTGCCATAGATGGTCGTGTCATTAGCATAGATGTTAACGAATGATTTAAGTATGTGTTTTTGGAAGATGAGTGATGTAGATCAGGAAGAGACTTGGGCCCAGGATGGACCCCTGGGGGACTTCAGCATTAATACTGTGGGCCTCTGATTTCTGCCCATCAACCACTACTCTTATAAACCTATCAGAGAGAAATGATTTCATGATTGAGAAAACATTTTCAGTAATACCGTAGCTGGAAATCTTGTGAAGTAGGCCCTTATGCCATACCTTATCGAAGTCCCTCGGTATGTCAAGAGCAATTGCCCTAGAAAGGAATAATTTGTCAAGAGATTCACGAATCCTATGAGATATAACCGTTAGCACATCTGCTATAGATCTTGCAGAGCGGAAACATATTGGATGTCACTAAGAAGATTGTTTCTGTTGAGGTGGTTGACTACTTCTTTATTTAATATGGATTCCAGCAACTTACTCATGACACACAGGAGACTTGGTCTGTACTGAGAGGTGGATAACTTTTCACCTGAATTCCTAAATACAGGGCATACTGATGAGCTTTTCCAGGGTGTTGGAAATCACTTCTCCTTAAGGCAACGCTTACACAATTTTGTAAGTATAGGAGCAAGTTCTGGTTGGAGCTTTTTCAGCACTATAACTGGAATGCCATCAGGGCCAGTTGCTTTACTGGAATCAAGGTTCTTGATTAGCTTGGCGACTTCACGCACAGATATTTGCATGTTGCATAGCGTGTTGTCTGTTATAGGAGGAAATAAGGTGAGTTGATGGCCATTGTCGCATAGGGTTGAATTAGCTGCAAAGTTCTTGGCAAATAGTCTGGCCTTGTCTTATGCTGACGAGATGACCTCAGCTCCATTGATGATAGTTGGGATAGAACGCACGCTTCTGTTCAAGATCCTGTTTGCTATTTGCCAGAACTGGTGAGAACCAAGCCGCTGCTCAACTACTTTGGATTTAACAGACTGAGCATATAGCTCTCTTGCATCTTTTATTACTCTTTTACAGTGGTTGCTGGCAGTCCTGAAAGCAGCTTTAGTCTCAGTACATGTATTACGTTGGTAGCTATGGAAATAGTGATTTCTGTGCGCGATGGCAGCAGCACATTCAGGGGAGAACCATCCATTACTCACATAAAATTAATATACGAAAGTGTAAATTTATGCGTAAACTTTAAGTATTTACTTCAACAGTGCTCAATACGTAGGTAGAGCTAGTTAGTAAGTTATAAAATATATATGGCGATTAAGCTGCACTGAATATTCCGCGTTTCATCTACTCTAGGACTCTTCAGGCTTCAGTGTAGCTTGATCGTCATATATATATTATAACTTACTATATATATATATATATATATATATATATATATATATATATAGTAAGTTATAAAATATATATGGTGATTATTATGTGTGTGCATATATGTATATACATATGTATGTGTGTGTATGTGTATTTCCCCAGAAATATATATATGGGGGTGCTGAGCGGCGGCTTCAGGGATGGTTGTGGTCCTATACTTTTTTTTCACTTTCCTCTCGTCCAATATTTACTAAACGCTTTTGATATTCCGGCGGTTGATGTGTTTACTACGTTCAAAGAATCTTTAGTGGTGGTTAAACGAAGAAAACAGCTTACATGCATGATTATAGTACACACACACGCATATATATATATATATATATATATATATATATATATATATATATATATATATATATATATATATATATATATATATATATGCGTGTGTGGACATATCTATGTGAAAGGGATATATAAATTTTACAGATTTCCATTACTACTATGCAAAAAATTGCATTTCGTTGTGCATCGCCTTTCTAGAATGGAGGTTACGACACGTTGATGAAATTGCGAACATTTCGCCATTTCATAAGCTTCACTCTGGTCATTGCTTGACTGGATGAACACCAGATAACCTGGACTGCAGCGAAACATTTTTTCTCCACCTAAATACATTTAGATACTTACACAACAGCAGCTGATTCATTCTAATTTAATCTGCACACATGCATAGTTCATGAATATATATATATATATATATATATATATATATTTATATATATATATATATATATATATATATTTATATATATATATGAAAATATATTTGGCAGCTAAGTTACCCAGAATCTTTTGTAAGGAATTGTCAGACTAAAATGCATGAATTCATGTTAAGGATTTTTTTCTGTTTTTTTATGTTGAGTTAAATAATCAGATTTATTGTTATTGCCGTTAATTGTTGTTAATTACAAGTGTTTGTTTTTCTTATTTCTATTTTAGGTATTGGATACAGTACAAGGAATGCAACGTGGAATATTTTATTCACGTTTATATTAAATTCCTACTTTTATTTATAAAACTATTTCTAAATATAATATCAGCAAACTTCAGAGATATTATTAGGGCCGTGACAACAGCATATTTTTTCATTCTTTTGACCTTCGAATATATATCCGACAAAGTTAGACACAGTTAATCAATCGAGAACCGCATCAGTCTATATAAAAACATATAAGATATTAACGGATATATACTCAAGAGTCAAAACAACAAAAAAAATATTCTGTTGTCACAGACTTAGATATTACCATAATTTACATGAGCTGGACAGAAAAAAATATGAATACACCCAAAATCTTACCACAGCATAATTTATAAAACTTTTTATTGTTTTATTTAGTACTAACATTTCAGCCTGGCGTTGCCCGGGTGTTTGAAGGTGTGTGTTGAGGAAAAAAAAAGTGATAGTAGGAAGGCAGGCTCGAACCCGTACCACGAAGGAGGAAAAGAACTGGCAAAACCAGATGTCTTTGCTGTTATGACCACAGCCAAACAGGAAGTGACGTAGGTGTAAATTAAGGCTAGACAATCAAAAAAGGAAGGATGACGATCTAAAATATCGGTGAAAAAACGGCCCCTCCCTGTTGAAAAGAGCCCAGTTGAGGGTGACGAAATTAATGTTTTTAGCCAATTTTTCGGTATTTGTCGTCTGAAGGGTTAAGCTTCAAACGATACTCATCTTGTGAAAATCCGTCGCCTCTGTCGAAAGTTTTAGGCAGACATGCAAACATACATAAATACATTTATATATCGGTAGCTCAAATTTTCGACCCAAACCGATTATAAAGCTTGCCCTATCTCTGAGTGCCCTTTATGTGAAATTTCAAATGTTTAGACCAGAAATTGTCTGAGTAATTTGGTAGAGACCGCAGAGGTCAATTTTTTTTAAATTTGACCCCTTAACATTTATTATTTTAGGCTCAAATCAAGTTATTAAATTAGATTTATATCCAAGGAACCTATATCTAAAATTGCAAGTGTTTATTTAGTAGAGTTCTCAAAAGTCAAATCGTTGCACTTTGACCCTTTAACAGCCAAATTTCTGGGCGAATACCGATTACAAAGATCTTCTAAAATCTCACTACCCCGTATATCAGATTTCGAGTCTCTAGACTGAAAATTGACAGAGTTATTGCATCGGGAAATGTACACAAACAGACACACAGAAACACACACAGACAGACACTTTCACTTTCATAGATATATAGATATGCTTCGTAATAATATAACTAATGAAAGATTATGAAAATTTTAAGTAAAGTTATATCTCTTATTATAAAACATGCGTATTCTCTTTCTGATGAAGATGTATAAGTTTCGAGTAAGATTGTCACTTATTCTTATATTTTATTAGATAATTTTTTCAATAAATATTTTGTGTTGCAATTATTAAATTGTGTACGAAGCATATTTGCATGATTTGTCTTCTTAAGTTCAATTCTTTGGATACTCCAAACTGTTTCTTCTTTTATTTTTACGGTGAAAAAAAAACATTGCCGCTGAAATATTCGTAATAATCTCACTTTTCTTCAATATACATACCGGGAAGGTATCTTAAAATGTCATCAGAGGAGTGACCTTAAATGCATACCAAGACTAAGTATTATGATACAATATACTTACTTCTCTCCGTCATATATATATATATATATATATATATATATATATATATATATTTACTTTTAACTTTTACAGTTTTTCTGTATGTATATATGTGTGATGACACATGCTAATTACTTAAATATAAATAATGAGATAAGTAAAAATTATATTAGATCGAGGCTCGGTATTCCCACACACATAACCACATGATAAACACCATTTGCACAATATACAGAACAAACACAAATAAAAAGTTAGAGTTCAGAAGAAAAGCAAGACCGATAGCCATTAGTCGCGTGCTCTCATCTAATGAATGAATGCGTGAATGTAGGATTGACATGAAATTCTTAAAAATAAACTAAAATGACCGAAAAATTGGCTGAAATGACTTAAATAAATAAAAAGTAAATGACTTAGAATGAATTTAATGAACTTAAGTATTAATTAAATGACCTTAAGAATGACTTGAATGCTTAAAAAATAACTGGAATTCTTCAAAACCAACTTAAATGATCTGGAGAATGACTTGAATAGCTTTGAGAATGACTGGTTGTAAAGTACGTGATCATTTTACATTAAATTAATACAGAAAAGTGATCCCCCACTTTATATCACAATAAGTACAGCATGTAGTAAGAACAGATACAACACTTTGATCTTGGCCAAAAGGTCAAGAAAAGCTTAAAAAGCTAAGAACAGCATCTATTCACAACAGACCTTTGATCTTAACCAAAAAAAGCCAAGCACAAAAGTGTTACGGACAGACCGACAGACCGACCGACGGATTGATGGAGTGACTTATAGAGTCGCTTGCACGTGACTAATAATTGGGAGATGCCCTACTTTGATGACTTATACGAGCGATCCGATCGACAACCTATGATCATTGATATTGATAAAAATGCGGGACGCAAATATCTAGTAAGAGATATGTACATAGAGAGGTATATTCAAGGGATGTTTCTATCTTCGCTACGTTTGATCATAGTTATCATGTTATTCATAATCATGAATCGAAGTTGCGATACACCATAAATTATTGTAGATAAACGGAAAATGAAAAAAATTACCTTATATATATACATATATATATATATATATATATATACATATATATATTTGAGATTAATATAATTCAGAGGTAAAAAATGCATGAATGTACCAATGTTTATACAAGTTGGTTCAATATCAACGTAGAGCTAGAAATATACTTTCTCCTATATAATATTTTGATTGCAGAAATTCTCCTCTGGACCAAAGTACTGTAGGTTTCCAACAACAGATGCCAAGTAATTATTTATCATGTCTAGACTATAAGCTACTATCTTATGTAACTTAAGAACGCAATTTTAGACATATTTAGTGGTTATTATAAAATCTTACATTATATCCTAGGAGCAACCTAATCACAATCACAACCACTTTAGAGGAAGTAGTTCCTATTTTTCCCTCTAAATAACAAGTATATCTAACGCTCTCGGTTATCTCTGGGAGGTATTCTGCACTGGGGACAGATTAGGAGTTTTACCCTTCGTACCTGGAACATAAACTTACTGACATAACAATATATTTCCCTTTTTCGTTACAAAAATAATAAAGTTTCCCCCAGAATAATTCCGCTTCTTATGATTGGATGATCTCTGGCCATTCCAGTAAGGCGGTGTTAGCATATTAAACGAACGCTTGCGTACCATTCAAGCAATGATAACTACGTCTGCCCTATAAATAAATGGCTCTTTCGCTCGATTTGTACCTTTGTTTCAGTAATTTATTATACTTTTTACAAACAAAGTTACGGTTTTTTAGTAATTCATTTATATATAATTTATTTAAACCTGCGCGATCTACTAAATTCTCTAGCTGTATATATTCTTCCCAACTCTCTCTCTCTCTCTCTCTCTCTCTATATATATATATATATATATATATATATATATATATATATATATATATATATATATATATCTGGCTCTCTCTCTTCTCTCTCGCTTCGAAGACAAAATAACAAGCATTTATTTTATTTCCTCTCTATCACGCTCGCTCACCTAACAATTACGATTTTCGTGAACAAATTTTTTCTAAAGCAAAATAAAATATTATGTTGAGCAAAGAAAAAACAAACTTAATGAAAAAAATCTTGAAAAAAATAAAAACATCTTACATCTTACAATTTACGGTTATGAATAAATAATTAATCTTTTCTTGAAATAAAATTGCTTATAAATATTTTGCAAAATGAAAATATTGAAAAAATAAACGAAACATTTATTTTCAGTCACTATACAGTAGGTTTTTGTTATTTTTGTTTAGTGTATTTCTATCTTTTGGGTTTCTTTGTTTTTGTTGATAAATTAGTCTGCGTCTGTTACTGCGATAGGCTTAATCCGACGATTGTCGGTCGTGCCCAATGCATGATTGACGGGATATCCCGAGAATCCGGGTAAAATTCTGCAAGATTGCACGTTATATTTTCCATTTGTTGTTCCCATATCTGAATTTACAGACCTGCACGCGTGTCTGCAAGTTAAGGTCACATTATAGTCACAAATTTCAATATTTTACACCGATTACCTACGCTACAGTTTTAACATAGATTTCTTCACATAATGAATTGAATACGGTGGAGTATTTTATTTAAATTTCTCTTTCCAGTCTGATTCTTGAGATTGCGCCACATTAAGTTTTTTTTTGGGGGGGGGCGGTAATTTGTACAGTAGGTCCACAGCCACCATTTTCTTTACAATAACTATTTTAATAGGTTTTCGACTATGCTGATTCAGAGAATCTCATTAAAATTTTTCGGAGGCAAATACTTATAGAGCTATAAAGACCTGTATTAGGAATTGTAATTCATTGGCTTCCAGGTTTGTACACATGCGCGATAAATACATCTACTTCTCTCCTACAAACACTGTCAGCCCAAAATTTTTTAGCATTTGCAGGTGGGTATGCTTACAACGACTATCACGGTTAAATTTTGGGACAGTATTTTTCCACATCCCTCCAAATTAGAAGGGGGTTGTCTACTCTGAAAGCCATTCTTTACATGGCGATGTTGGGGTGTCCATTCCGAACGCCGTTCTTAAGATGTGGAGGTTGTCTGTGTCTATTTCAAAAGCCGTTCTTCACATGGGGAGCTTGGCATGTATATTCCAAACTCCGTTTATAACATAACAATACTCAAAGAAGCGAAATGAAAAAATCGTTATTGTTTTGATTTACACGTTAGAAAAAGTCGACATACAAATAGAATTCACCTTAATATTATGGGGGAAACAGTTGAAAAGAGGAGGAAGACTTCAACAACAGACGTAAACAGCTAAGACTGCTACCACTGATTTCGGTCACTCTAAACAGTCCATATATAGTGAAAATTCCTAACCTCTAAAACTTGTTTTTACTTTCTATTATTATTCTAATAGACTATTTTTTGTAATTTAATTAATTCATACTGATTTACGCATTCCCTTAATTGCTTTTTTTTTTTATTCAAACAGTACCTGCATGCTCAAACCATCGCTAATCGTCAGTGAAGGCAAGATTATTTCATTTCGGTTACGGTCGACAGTGTCCGCAATTGTTCAGGGACGGCAGTGACTACCAACAACAACCATAGTTTACGTTTTGCGAGAGAGGGGCAGGTTTCCACCGGGCCACGTGGGTTAGCGAGTCCTGCCACTAAATAATATTTGCATAAACATTTACGTATCGCTATGTTGTCTTTACAATAATCCAGTCTTTATTAAGGACTGGACTTTTGTAAAAGTAACATCGCCTTATGATCTATCTACTTATTTATAACTAGTTGATTGAAACATACTTATAAGTGTGTAACGATACCTAAATGTTTATGTAAAAATAGATAAATACATATCTAAACATATACCAAATATTGATGAACTGATACTGACGCCAAAGTACAGGAAAGAATTCAAATCAAGACTAAAAAGAACTAGCACTTTAGTCGTCATCCCGAATTTGAATCCTTGCTAAACAAATATGGATTATTTGATTAGTTTCCTGTTTTAAAAATGTTGGTGAATTGGAAATTGAATAGAAATGCGTATGTAAAAATACGTTAGCATGTTTGCTGCTGATCCAGGCGCTATACAGTGTCATCTTAGTCGTCACCCTCAGGAACTATTAATCATAGCACTAAAACACAAACATAACCCGTTCAAAAAGAGTTGCATATCAAGACGAACTCACAAGGACTGAAACCACACTGTTCAAGTATGATTTAGTTGCGTTTGGTTTCTGTTTTTTGCTTCCGTCTTTCTGTGTGGTCTCGCAGCTAGATTTTATTAAATTATTTGTGCTAGATTGTCTTTATATTTGGTGTTCGATTTCTTATCTTATTGTAGAACATCTCAATCCGGAACGGTTTATTTAGGTCCTGGATATGACCTTAAACTATATCCAGTGGTGAGGCCCCAGCTTGCGGGCTTTGGGGAGTGTGGAGCCACCCTTTAATTACCATTGCTGACCCGGAGTGGTAGTACCTGTTAGGGTCCCAACTATGGGTTGAATAGAAACCAACTTGAAAGCAACAAATATATTCTATTAAAAAAATTTTCTTCAAAATCTTTGGATTCGGCATTAAATAACCCGAAAAGGGTTGAATGCCGTAAAACAAAAACAACCAACCAACCAACGGTTTATTTAATGCCGATTACAGCCATTTTGGTAAATGTTGAAACTTCTTAAAATCTGCAAATATTTATTCATGGCGTTTGTTTTGTATTCTTTAATTGTTTTGTTTTACGGCATATCAACAATTTTCGAGTCATTTAATGCCGAATTCAGTCATTTTCGTAGGAGTATTTACGCTCCAATTTATTTATATCTTTAAATATTTATCCGTGGTTTTTACTATTTATAATAGAAAATTGTTTTTTGTTTTGCCTTCGTTCATTTATAATGTTGATCATTTGCTCTTTCCCCCCCACCACCACCAAAACAAAGCATATAGCCACTTGAACAGAAAGGGTTACTGTTTTGGATCATGTTTAGTATGGACTATGTAAAGAGATAGGCGAGATGTGATTATACATTTTGTTTACATTATATTAAAATTCTGTTTAGTATTCTAAAACCGTCAGTCAGTTGTATGTCTGTCGATATGGACATGTTGTTCTATCATCTTTTCTATCTTCCTGTCCTTCTAGCTTATTCTTACACTGCGCCCTGCAGGATTGACTTGGAAAACCTTGTTGATCTTGTTGACTTGTGCATATCACTCGAACTTGGCACTTTCCACTGGTGTCAAGAGGTCTCTGTTTGGGGCCAACTGATTGCTGTATCTTGTTTCACAATTCTTCGTTGGTGACGTGATCAGTTTAAGCGATGCCGGTGAGTTTAGAAAAGAAACGGCTCTGAAATGGTTCACATGTATACAATAGTATGAATATAGCCAGAGCGTAAATATATTCGAATTTTTAGCCGTTTATTTTTTGTACTTCTATATGTATTGATGTAAAAGGTATTTAGCATCGCGCTTTTTTTTTAAGTATTTCCAAGTTTTTATTAACAAAATATTATAAACGACGTATGGAATATAGTAAAAAAAAAATCGTATTTCCCCACCCTTACTAAAGTTATGGATCATGAAATGACACAAGAGTGATTTTTTGAGAAAATTTAATATCTAGCGAAATATTAATCTTCAAAATCTAAAATTGCATTATCTTCAAAACTAGTTCATTTTTTAATTGAGATTTGATTCTAAATTGGCATCGTACACGCAATATTGCCGAAAATTTTATCTGTATCTCTATATGGCAATTAGATGTTGCTTATTTAATTTATTTCTAGTTGCTAGTTTCATTGAATATATATATATATATATATATATATATATATATATATAGTCATCAACATACAGTACTGTTTTGCTGTATCACAGCTTATCAGTGCGGTTAGACAGGAAACTACCTCAAGCCAGGATAGAAACACGATCGCCAGTACGACAGTCAAGGCTTTGAACCATTATGCCAATCCGCAGCTACTGTGCGGCCAGTGAATTAACGATGTTTGGACTTCGTCCGTATACCTAAGCTCAATTTGTTTACACAAAGAGCATCGCTTAATACGCCAATAGTATATCGTGGATGATTTCCCAATATGCTCAACTCAAGATAGGAGCATTATAGTCATTCACATACCGTACCGTTTCGCTGTATCACAGTTCATCAGTGTGGCTAGACAGGCAACTGATTAATATTATTATTATTATTATTATTATTATTATTATTATTATTATTATTATTATTATGTTGAGCATATTGGGAAGAAAATAACAACCTGCTGCTAACGTGTAATGTAATGCTCTTTGTGTAAAAACCGGAGGTAAGGCGTTTAGTCAATGTTTAGTCATTGCAATTTTACATTCCCGTCTTAGCTGCAACCAAAGAGCGTAAGGCTTAGAAGCACCCACTTTCAGCTGGCCGGTCGAGTATTAATGCTAACTTGAGATAGTTGACGAAACAGTCTGTCTGTGAATGACTGTATATATATATGTGTGTGTGTGTGTGTCTGTATATATATATATATATATATATATATATATATATATATATATTAATATATATGTGTATATATATATATATATATATATATATATATATATATATATATATATATATATGTGAACTTGAGTGGATTAAAAATTATAGAATATTTTTTTATTTTTTAATGTAGACTCAACAATGTACGAAGCTTTACAAACTGGTGGAGTATAAGTATATAAACCAAATTATAGACAAGAGAAAGCAATATATATATATATATATATATATATATATATATATATATATAGTAATTTATAAACTATATATGGCGATTAGGCTACACTGAATATTCGGCGTTTAATCCACTCTAGGATTCGTCAGGCTTATGCGCGAATTCTGTGATTGTTTATCGTTTTTATATGGTCCTCTTTTGTTGAGGATTTTAGTTAGCCAATCAGCTTTCCAGTATCCACTGCGCCCCTTCCTATCAGCCAATGGGCATGCATTTTATCGAACAAAGGATCTGTTTTAAAACTAGTTCACTGGTTTAAGGCAGACATTTTCTTTTTTTATATATATAAATATACATATGTGTACACACATATATACACATATATATACATATATATATATACATACATATATGTGTGATCGTTTATGTATATCCATGTTTATTTAATTTATTTATTTGTTTATTTTCTATTGTTTTTGTTAGTTTTAAAACTATTTTGTATCGCTATCCTAGAGTAAATTTTATTTTGTGAACACAGTTATTTGCTATTTCTCTTCTACAGTTTAATAGATTTTGGGGTATTTTAAAGTACAGGATAGCAAATTTTTCCTGAAGGCCTAATTTACATGGGTCGTCTAAATGCCTACACGTGGTATCTTGTCTTATTATTTTCGATTCGACTACCGGCGAATGTCCGCTTTCTTTGAGTTCCCAGTATTTATTCGCTAGTGTTGTTTTCATACGGGGTTTTTATTGTTGAATGTACTTTTGTGGTCATAGTATCGGGTTTTGAAATCTAAGGAAGTCATGCCTACGTAGTATTTCTTGTTATTCGGGTTTTCTTTCGCAAATATTGTTGCTGATAAACTACGCTTTTTGTTAGACATTTCTTTTGAACTGGGATAAGTGTGCGGTGTCTACAGTTGCAATTAGCTTGTTCGTTATTAGTATTTTTATTTATGTTATGGTTGTTCTTGTCCAGGGTTGGTTTGCTATTATTATTATTATTATTATTATTATTATTATTATTATTATTATTATTATTATTATTATTATAACTATAATAAAATTAAAAATAGAAGAAAAAGAACTATAATCTGGTATACGGCCCCATACAATCAAATGTTAAAAACAAAACTTGGCAAGAAATTTCTAGATCTTATTGAAAAACACTTTCCCGCAACCAACCCCTTACACAAAATATTCAATAAAAATACCTTAAAGTTATCCTACAGTTGTTGCGAAAATTAAGAGATGATAATTGAAGCACATAATAACAAACTACTAAATAAAAACAATGTAAACAACAACAAAATAAACAATAAAAAAGTAGACACCATGACAATAATAAAACTAACACTAGCAGAAATAATAATAATAATAATAATAATAATAATAATAATAATAATAATAATAATAATAATAATAATAACAAACCAACCCCGGACAAGAACAACCATAACATAAATAAAAATACTAATAACGAACAAGATAAATGCAACTGTAGACACCGAACACTTTGCCCAATTCAAAATAAATGTCTAACAAAAAGCGTAGTCTATCAGCAACAATATTTGCGAAAGAAAACCCGAATAACAAGAAATATTACGTAGGCATGTAAATTAGACCTTCAGGAAAAATTGCTATCTTGTACTTTAAAGAACCCCAAAATCTATTTAACTGTAGAAGAGAAATAGCAAATAACTGTGTTCACAAAATAAAATTTACTCTAGGATAGCGATACAAAATAGTTTTAAAACTAACAAAAACAATAGAAAATAAACAAATAAATAAATTAAATAAACATGGATATACATAAACGATCACACATATATGTATGTATATATATGTATATATATATATATGTATATATGTGTGTACACATGTATATTTATATATATAAAAAAAGAAAATGTCTGCCTTAAACCAGTGAACTAGTTTTAAAACAGATCCTTTGTTCGATAAAATGCATGCCCATTGGCTGATAGGAAGGGGCGCAGTGGACCATATAAAAACGATAAACAACCACAGAATTCGCGCATAACCCTGATGAATCCTAGAGTTGATTAAACGCCGAATATTCAGTGTAGCTTAATCGCCACATATATTTTATAAATTACTAACTAGCTCTACCTACGTATTGAGCACTATTGAAGTAAATACTTAAAGTTTACGCATAAATCTATACTA
This sequence comes from Euprymna scolopes, assembly GCF_053919585.1. Lineage (NCBI taxonomy): Eukaryota > Metazoa > Mollusca > Cephalopoda > Sepiida > Sepiolidae > Euprymna > Euprymna scolopes. The sequence continues at coordinate 27,978,115 of NC_136485.1, forward strand.
TATTAATTTTATGTGAGTAAATGAAGTAGTTATATATATATATATATATATATATATATATATATATATATATATATATATATATATCGAGAGAGAGAGAGGTAGATTTATTTCTCAATTTAATATGGAAATAACATCAGAGGGAGGAGGGTTTATAAATGCTCTTTATACGAAAGTATTTCGAAGCTTATTGCTTCTCATCATAATGGGGGAAATGGAGCTCGGTTTAATACTACCAAAGGGTATAAAATGTATGTGTAGATGAGTTTAAGCTACGGTAGAGACTTGAGAGTGCCAGAATTATAAAACTTAAAGGTAGGGTAAATACCTGGATGTTTACAACTAAGCTAACGGTCAAAATTAAGTCGAATATGAGGCTGGGTATGAAAAATAAAATAAAGTTAAAAGCATCTAAAATCGTATCTTATGTAAGAGGAATAAAATGGGGGATGTGGTAATATGATTAGATTGTTTAAATAGTAGTAATACGGCACACTATAAGGATGAGGATGATAGTATTGAGGGCGAATACCAAAAGAGATCGTCGTATAACTGGGTGACAAAAATTTGGAGATAAGCATTTATAATAAATAAATAAATAACTCCACACCCAATCAACCTTGTTCTCCGCACAGCTGAACTTCTACCCTGACCTTTTTTTTTTAATAAAAAACACTTTTGCTGAAGGTTGATTTTCGTTTCTCATTAAGAATTCCGCTTTTGAATATGAGCGTTGTTCCCTGAAGAGGTCTCTTGTTAGTAAATACTAGAAAATCGAAACGTGCTCATGACGTAAGCATCACATTTCTGCTTATGTAAAGATAAATTGAAAGTATATATATATATATATATATATATATATATATATATATATATATATATATATATATATATATGTGTATATATATAGTACTACTACACACTAATACAGTACTAAGGAGGTAAAAGTGAATTCATCCTAACTTTTTACTGAAGGAAGGCTTTCTATCAGTAACACGTGGTTAAGAATAACAATTTACAGATTGATTAGGCAGCTAAAGTAAATATCATTATTTAGCTTACCTGCTTAAACAATCAGAGTAATTGTTATTCCCAATCACTGGTTCGTGTTTGCAAAGACAATAAAAGCACGCGTATGCATGAATTCCACGCATTTTAGCTTAATGAGTCCTTGCGGATATGAAATACGGAAACTTCTATGTATTTTAAGTACCATTATTTTCATAACTTACAGTTTAGCTTTACTCATAAACACTGTTGTAGTAAATATTGAAAATCAATACATAAAATATATTGTACCTCCATTACATGTGGATACATGAAAAATTATATATATATATATATATATATATATATATATACATATATATATATATATATATATATATATATATATATATATATATATATATTTGATGGTGCTATTTTTCAAAGGTATGGTAACCAGTGAAATATATCGAGGTTAATACAAGAGTGCTCAATACGAAAAGTAGACTAAGTTACATTTTTAAATTTGTCTTTACATAAGCAGTAATTTCTTGCTACACAGTCATGAGTATGTTTCGGTTTTCTTGTTGCTACACCTCTTCAGGCAACATCACTTATATTCAGAAGGGGAATTCTTCATTAGAACTTTACTTGTGAATATAAGCGTTGCTGCCTGAAGACGTCTCTAGGTACTACAAACTAGAAGAACGAAACATACTCATGTATGTAGCAACAAATTACTGATTATGCAAAGACAAATTTAAATATATATTATTATCATTATTATTATTATTATTATTATTATTAGAAGAAGAAGAAGAAGAAGAAGAAGAAGAAGAAGAAGAAGAACGGGTAAGTTATTTTCACTTAATAAATGGTTTCATGCGAAACTACGGATAGGTGCCAGAGTTCAACAATAATTCTAGAGTTCGAAAAGTTGAACGACAGGTTTTCAAAATAACAACCAAGATTTAAATTATAGTCAACATATGTATGTATGTATGTATGTATGTATGTATGTGGTCAGGTCATGTCATATGCTACTGGTACCATGTAACCCAGTACTACCTGCCTCATGGTCGGGTCACCGGCGACTAAACTGGTTCCCCCACCAGACTTCTTTGGTAAGGAGGGCGGCTAGTCTCCCTGAAGGATTAAAAACAAGACCTTCCAAAGGGCGAATGAACTTTTTTTCTGGGTCAACGGCCAACTAGCACCGTGTATATTTGTGTGTGTATATGTGTATTGGGGTAGAGAGGGCTCCCGTAAGCCGTGGTGAAGGCAACCTTTCTAGGAGAAGCAAATCTCTGATTTAAAAAACCATAAAGCGGAAGACCATTACCCGCATTAAGCTGGTCTGCAGTTTAATTTGTTGCTGGCTATCTTGCTCTTGCTTGTTGCTGGATCTCAACATTTTGAACCGAGAGAGAGAGACTTAGCTGTCGTACAAAGCTAAGACTCTGTAACATCATCTTTGTATAGATACTCCCTCAGGCATTTGGGCTCATGGACTTTAAGTGTCTGAGGGAGTGGCACTCGTCTGACAAGACGTTGCAATCATCATTAGAGAAAAACATAAAAAACATTCCTGTTGTGTGTTTTGGGTAATATGAAATACTATCAAATACTGTGCTCCTTTGAGAATGCTTATTATAATGAAACACACTTGAACATTAAATAGGTTCTGTCTTTGACAGAGTACAGAATTGACTTTACAATCTAGTCAGAAATGACTTTCTCTTCATGCACACCCCTCCAGAAAAACTTCTCAGCAAGAATATGTCTTTAAACTAACAATCCAAATAACTTACATTTCTTTCTCTGTGGTTCTCTTACCCAATGGAAATTGAAAGAATAAAGTTTATTTCTAAGAGCTTCAACATAAGGAGCACATTATTTTCATGTCCAATCCCACATATATTTATAATATAGTCTCGTAAAGTATTAGAATTCTTAATACTTTTATAGTACTGTGCTATTACTATTACTCAAAAATCTTGCTAAGACTATCTTTCAAGGAGAAAAATATCTATTTTTCTATAGAAGACACTTTATTTATGTATGTGAGTTCGTATCTTATAAACTCCGAAACGCCTATGCGATTGTTTTAAATTTCACACAAAAGTGCTTAATGTGTCTCGCAGTATTATTAGATAGGTTTCGTATCGTAATACTTTCAGTAAATATCGTAGATCTTCCTCTGTAGTTTTCTAATTAAACACAATATCAAAGAATAGCGTTCATGTTTAAGAATTTCTACTGAGGAATATAGTTCTATGTTCAATCTCAATAAATATTTATAATATAGTTTTGTGAATTGATTCTGTTTCTCAATTCTTTCATAGAACTGTGCCAGTACTCAATTGAAATTCTTACTAAACGTACTTGTTTCAATATTTGATGGGCTGAGAAAAATTGTATTTAATTTAAATTTTAATTTTCATAACAAATTTACTTGTTTATATATATATATATATATATATATATATATATATATATATATATATATATATATAATGATATAAACAATTGAACTTTTAGATATAGGTTCCTTGGACATGGATCTAACTTAATAGCTTGATTTGAGCCCAAAACAATAAATGTTAAGGGGTCATAATAGGAGCGAAAGTTTAAAAAAATGACCTCTGCGGTCTCTACCAAATTACTCAGACAATTTCTGGTCTAAACATTTGAAACTTTACATAAAATATATTCAGAGATAAGGCAAGCTTATTTTTTATCGGTATCGGTTGACAATTTGAGCTACCAATATATAAATGTATGTATGCTTGTATGTCTGTCTAAAACCTTCGACAGAGGCGGCGGATTTTCACAAGCATCAATATCGTTTATAAGCTCGACCCTTCAGGCGACAAATACCGAAAGATTGGCTAAAAACAGTAATTTCTTCACCCTCAACTGGGCAGTTTTCTACAGAGAGGAGTCGCTTTTTTTGCCAATATTTTCGAAAGTCATCCCCTCTTTTCGATTGTCTAGCCTTAATTTTAACCTACGTCACTTCCAGTTTGGCGGTGATCGTGATAGCAAAGACGTCGCGTTTTTCTCCCGTTCTTTTCCTTTTTCGGGTTCGAGCCTGCCTTCCTACTACTACTTAATTTTTTGCTCAACACACACCTCCAAACACCTGGACAACGTCGGGTACCCATGCTAGTATATATATATATAATGGTATTTTGTAAGAAATTTGACCTTCCACTGATATAGGCGGTTACTGAAAGCAAGCTTTAAATAAAACTTGAAAATACACGTTTTTTCTATTGAAATTATTTTATTATTCGCTCAACGTGAGTTATTGAATTTGAGAACTGCCGCAGGACAAGATGAACTTGAATTCAAATTGAAAAACAAACAACAAAAATAGTAGAAAACAAAATAAACCAAATAACTAAATTGTGAATTTTCATCGACCTCCAGCAGAATAGGGAAAAAGATTTTATTGGTTTCTATCGTTCCTATATAAGTAAACACTGACCGGATAATAAAATATATATTTTATATGACAACTTTGATATAGAAATAATATAAATATATATATATATATATATATTTTTATAAGATAAATTTGATATATAAATAATAAAAAATAATCATATACGTTTTCGAAATTAAACGAGAAGAATAATAAAATAGAATTATTTCCAAGATTTTAGTATCAGTGAATACAAACAGCAGCGTTTATATATATATATTTTTTTTTAAATAAAAAAAATCAAAGGAACGAAATCTCTTGAATCGAGATTTACACCTTGATTTGATTTACAGCAGAAATTATACGACATTGCCTTTTTCCCCAAAGATGGCGGTATCATTGGTAGCAGTTCATACGTTATTCAGAAAAGATAACATACGGAAGCACACTCGTATACATATACATGCATACACATATGAGCAAAAGAGTACATACACACACGCGCGAGCATATGGACATCTAAACACGTATGCGCCGACATCGGCGCGAGGGGATATGCGCATACACATATTTAAACTCAAACTCAAACGCGGAGCTTTAAAAATATTTAACTTTTCTACTGTTCTTTGATAGAATTTCACAGTTTATTACTTTTGTTTTCTTATCTACTATTATCATGGGATGTTTTATTTTTTATGCTTAATTCGAATTCAGATTTCCCGTGATGCCCTGTGGAAGTTTACAACTTTAATAACTCATGTCGTACGAATAATAAGATCGTCTCAGAAAAAATAACATATATAAAACATTTGTATTTAATTTCGTTTTCAAAGCTCTGTTCAAGTTTTCGTTGAAGACGATATAACGTCAATCTCTTAAATGCCATAAGCTTCATCGTATTATATGCGATCAGGAAGAAGCCCTATCATAAATGAATTAATTAACAGTCAGTTATACGAGGTGCGTTCAATAGGTGTCCAGACTTTTTTGTGTGGACTCTTTTAGTTATAGTACACGCATAAAACTCTACTCCACTTCCAATAATCTCTTCCGGCTACAATGCACTTGTTGCACCGTTTCAACAACTTCCGGAAAACCCTATGGAAGTCCTCTTGTGTGAGCGTGCCAATAACCCTCGTCACGGTCTCTCACTCCTCAATTTCTCATAACGACAGCCTCTAAGGTTTTCCTTGAGCTTAGGTAATAATCAAGGAACAAGGCCTGGACTATAGGGAGGGTCGGGAACTGTCTTGATGCTCTTTTCTTTTTCTTTTTTTTTTTTTACACAGTGATCACCACTTATCAAGGCCCGGAAGCCACTCAGGGATAAGGGTTATTGCAAGTACATTACGTTAGTGTGGAGATTTGATGGAGTGTTTACTTAAGGGGGCGGTTCATTAGGAATTTGTTAACATTAGACTTGAAGACATCCAAGTTGTAGTCCGAAGGGAAGCAGGCAGACGGAACAGAGTTCCACAGGCGTGCAGTTCTAAGAAAGACATTGCCTTTCTTTTTTATCTTTTCTATCTATCATTGGACAAAAACTGATGTTCAATTTATACAAGATAGTCCAAAAGCAGTCTGAAGATTTCCATATATTTATGTGGTATGTTTTACAAGTTTAAAACAGAAAAATTGGTCAGTCATATCATAAAATGTATAGTAATAACATATTGAATTTTCAAAAGTCTACGAAATTTTTAAATGCCTGTACAAAATATCTGGCAACTTATTTAAGGCGCCTCATAAATGATAGTGATCTAAATGTAGATGGTGCAACCTTAACTGATATCAGAAATTGTTTAATCATTAAGATTTCTATCTGTCTATGAATAAAATAACGATTTCAGTTTTAAATTCTGCTTTCGTTCCCGGGGTAGACGGAAATTGCATTAATTTTGGGAAAGTACACAAAGCTTCTTTCTTAGAACTGCACGGCTGTGGAACTCTGTTCCGTCTGCCTGCTTCCCTCCGGACTACAACTTGGATGTCTTCAAGTCTAATGTTAACAAATTCCTAATGAACCGCCCCCTTAAGTAAACACTCCATCAAATCTCCACACTAACGTAATGTACTTGCAATAACCCTTATCCCTGAGTGGCTTCCGGGCCTTGATAAGTGGTGATCACTGTGTAAAAAAAAAAAAAAAAAAAAGTACACTTGGAGAAGTTATGAAAATTTGAATAGTAACATAATTAATTCAAATAATAAAAAATAATAATTATCATCACAAATATTCCGAAACAAAGTATCCTATTTAAATAAAACTTGCAGATAGTTCGACATTGTCCGGTCTAAAAAAACGCATGAATATTATATTTGAATTCATGCAGATTTCTTATTTATTATCATAGAGCGAAAGATGTATTGATTATTATATATATATATAGTAATGATTTCAAAAGTTATAAAAGGTATGACTTAGGTACCATCCTCTAAATTTGAAATCGGAACGTTTAGTGCTAGACTTAGTCGTTATTTATCTCTCCAGCGCCGTTGATGTCTTAACTACGAGCATATGAATAAGCGGCTTTGAGCTACGAATGTTCAGGTTTGAGCATGCGCAACAGAAAACAACAAGAGTTTTGTTTTATTCGAGTTACATTGCCAAAGTCAATAGTTTCGGTTTTAATTTTGACTCCTTAGAAGTATTTTTCCGGCTAAAAACCAAATTGAAAGTGTGCTACAAGTCCAGTCTATATCACTATATACTAAATCCGAACAATGTAAACAAATAATCAGATAGGAGTTTTCGCATACATATTTACAAGATCACATATATATATATATATATATATATATATATATATAGAGAGAGAGAGAGAGAGAGAGAGACTGAGAGAGAGGGAGAGAGAGGGAGAATATTTTCGTGTGTTAGAATCTTTTCATCTTAATCTCTATGCAATTATGCAGAATATAAAAACAATGCATATGTGGAATTCAGCCTAATAATGAAATAAAAGCCATCATAGTATAAGAAACCATAAAATTGAGTAAGTAATTTACGCTCATATTGTCAAAGGAGCATGCCAATTAGTAAAACTTCATGTAGCTGTCCCATATCTATGACTGAGTATATTAAAAGTTTGTTTTATTGATTTTAAATAGAAAAAGTAGTCTTTTAATGTTGCATAGGTGGTGTTATTATTAGAAGTACCAAATACGGCACCAAATATTCGTATATGTTATCTAATTCTTGTTAGAAGAGGAATGATGTTATTTGTTGTTGTTCATATTTGTGAGAGTCGTAGAGTGATTGAGACAGTCTTAAGAAGGTCTTAGTGAGAAATTAGAGACAGTCCTAGGCGTGTTCATGTCTTGAGTGTTCATATGTCTTAAGGTGTTCATGTTGTAAGAGATGGAGACATTGGTGAGATATAGAGACAGAGTACATATAAAGAGAGAGAGAGACTTCTCTCTCTCTCTCTCTCTCTCTATATATATATATATATATATATATATATATATATATGATGATTGCAACGTCTTGTCAGACGAGTGCCACTCCCTCAGACATTTAAAATCCATGAGCCCAAATGTCTGAGGGAGTATCTATACAAATATGATGTTACAGAGTCTTAGCTTTGTACGACAGCTAAGTCTCTCTCTCGGTTCAAAATGTTGAGATCCAGCAACAAGCAAGAGCAAGATAGCCAGCAATTAAACTGCAGACCAGCTTAATGCGGGTACTGGTCTTCCGCTTTATGGTTTTTTAAATCAGAGATTTGCTTCTCCTAGAAAGGTTTCCTTCACCACGGCTTACGGGAGCCCTCTCTACCCCAATACACATATACACACACAAATATACACGGTGCTAGTTGGCCGTTGACCCAGAAAAAAAGTTCATTCGCCCTTTGGAAGGTCTTGTTTTAATCCTTCAGGGAGACTAGCCGCCCTCCTCACCAAACAAGTCTGGTGGGGGAACCAGTTTAGTCGCCGGTGACCCGACCATGAGGCAGGTAGTACTGGGTTACATGGTACCAGTAGCATATGACATGACCTGACACACACACACACACATATATATATATATATATATATAATAGACATTGTACATGTTACTACACAATGAGAGGAATGCACGCCAGTGAAACTCTCTGCCGCTTGCATGTTTCCCACCTGACTACAACTTGGACGTCTTCAAGTCCAACATAAACAAACTCCTGACAAACCGCCCCCTTAAGTAAGACACTCTATCAAAAACCCTAATACTAATGATTACTACAATACTATCTCATTGATTAATGTACACGCAATAACCCTTATCCCTGAGTTGCCTTCGGGCCTTGATAAGTAGTGACCCCCATGTAAAAAAATATAGAGAGATAGACCGAGAGTTTAACATTTATACTTTTGACAGTTCTGTATGACGGGAGTGTTTCTATAACCAATAACACATATTTCTTACCTATTTTTGAGATGATGATTTTTCACAAAGTTCTTATAATATAAATGGACATTACCTTTTCTGTTGAATAACAACACGGAGAAGCAGTTACACAAAGATGATGACGTCCTTTATTTCATGACCGGTCCTGGTTTCGCTTGAGGAATACAAAGTTTCTTTACATGACTTTTCTTCTTTAACCTCCGCTTCCAAGGTTTGGTGTCAGAATGTTTCTCTAGGCTCTTCTTCCCTCTTTCTCCCAGACTGCATCTAAAAACTCTACCTATATTGAGAACTCGTCACGTCATCGCATGATTAAACATGTTTTCATAAATCACATTGGATGACATGCGTCACGTCGCCAAACTTGACATGACCCCGAGTTCAGTAACCTATTTTTTAAATAACTTCTTTACAAAATATGTTTACAATTTCAATTGACGATTACATTCCTTATTTTAATTTTCACAGAAACAAATGTCATTATTACATTCCTTTTCCATATACAGATATGTAAGTTAAACAATTGCAATTCCTTATTTCAATAACATTCTGTATTTATTTTAACTTATGATTGGAATTTTCAATTCCAAATCTAGCTTCGCAAGTTCGAATCCTTGACTATCCTATTTCATATATACATTTAACTAATTCCCTATTTTTTACTTACATGAAAAGAGGACAGTCCTTTATCATGTAACATTAATATCAAAGTGAGAACGATAAAAAATAACTCAATATATAGTTATATATATCTGGAAGATTAGAGTGACAAAATATCTTCTTCCGAATATACTATAAATATTATCTTAAGATTTTTTTTAATTCCAAGAAACGTTTTCAAATCAATCAGAACATATACATTGGAGAAGTTCGTTTTTCTTTTTCTCTTACTTTAAACAAACAAATAGAACTTCTCAATTAAATATTTTCCCATGAGTAGACACTTTTTTATTTCTAACATAGATAATCACATTGAAAACATTGAACGAATAAACATATATGAATAGAAAGTAAATTTCGAATTTTATACAAATACGTACAAAATATAAAGGAAGTTGATGTTGTTTGATTTTGTTAAGAATATGTTTGTGTATATGTTGGACTATACTTTATAGATGAGCACTTTGAAAACATTATGTGACAAAATGAGGGGTTCGAAGTAGAATTCATAAAAGATTGTACCACGATTATGTATTCAAAACCGACACAGAGTATAAATGATAACACACTTGAATAAAAAATATTGTCCTTTCCGTTACAAACACAGATCAGTATTTATCCCTAGCGTCCGATATGCTCGGGATGACGAGTCAGAGAGCTGAGTTGAGATCCTTGCGAGAAAAATGTATGCCATGAGGTTCCGGTGGAAACCCTCTAGGTTGGATACGTGGTTGAACGCTTAATTATACACAATTGCGCGTAAATATCGATTGGTACAAGTTAATGCCGTTGTTTTGTATGTAATGGATTATGGGCCGACGCTATGTAAATTTTTCTGTGAGGATTTTGTAAAAAGTTCGGCAAAAACTAAGGATTTAATCCGGAAAATGACTCTAAACAGACAATCTAATTGCTAGAAAACTAAGGTCCAAATGGATTCTTCTAAATCAGTTTATTTTCATCCCCTACATAAGCAGCTTTCTGGCACTCATCCGATTTAGTGTTTAAATGGGATAATTGAGCTAGATTTGAAGACAAGTCGCACAATTATTGTATCGGTATATAAACTGTTTATATATGGCATTTGATGGGCAAAACATAGACTCCATTGGATATATATAACAGATAATGTCAAGAATTGTATAAGTCAACTGAATTAAAAGAATAAATTATACGATGGTCAACATCATGAATTTTGGAATATAACTTTTTGTTTTTATTATATGATGATTGCAACGTCTTGTCAGACGAGTACCACTCCCTCAGACACTTAAAATCCATGAGCCCAAAAATGACTTCCATCGCCACAGGACCATTTTATAGACAAATTCCTGAAGGAGTATCTATACACAGATGATGTTACAGAGTCTTAGCTTTGTACGACAACTGCGTCTCTCTCTCTCAGTTCAAAATGTTGAGCAACAAGCAAGAGCAAAAAAGCTAGCAACAAGTTAAACTGCAGACCAGCATAATGCGGGTACTGGTCTCCCACTTTATGGTTTTTTATCAGAGATTTGCTTCTCCTAGAAAGGTTTCCTTCACCACGACTTACAGGAGCCCTCGCCACCCCAACACACACATACATACACACAAACACACACGGTGCTAGTTGGCCGCTGAGCCCGAAAAAGGGTTGTCTGCTCTAGTTGGAGAACAAACACGGTGCATCGGAAGGGAGCTTCACGTGCCTCTCGGCAGTGATTTAGTACACAGTACACTGCAGTTTACATTGCACTGAAGAGAACTTACTGTTAGTTTTATAATGTTATTTTATATATAATGGCTTAAATTTAAGTTTAAAATTCAAAAGTTAAGTATCATAGAATTCTAAACAGAAACATTCATTGCGAACACACCTGTGTCTTATCAGAGAACCCACTTCCGCTTATATATGCGGAGTCTTTTGACTTGTCCGGTAATAAAACTTCTCAATGCACTTGTGATGTTAGGTTCTATAAGGTGATAACTTAAGTCTGTTTTTACTTTTATCGGATTGTTTCGATTATCGATACTCATCAGAGACATTTCCTTACACAATACCTTATCTAAGAACACTACCAAATACATACAGTAAATTATGGTGAAATCCCCCCAAAAAAAAGTCAGCAAAGCAGTTACGGAGTCTATATGAGTAGAAAAGTCACTGATCTTGCGTTTGACACTTAAGTAAGTAATAATGTTTTCACCTGAAATGCGTTAGTTTAAAAAAATTACTAATCTATACGAGGAGGTTACCTGAGCATTAATAAGACTAAATATCTACCTGCCATCTGGTATATTAGTATTAAAATATGTCCCCAAATAATGTGAGAAAAAAATCAACATCTCAGCAGACAGAGAGTTTTAGTATTTTAAAAAAAATTTCTTCACTTTCTATCTATATCCCTTATTCTCTCTTCCTCTTTCTCCCTCTCTCTCTCTCTCTCTCTCTCTCCTCTCTCTTCATATGAATTCCTTCTCTTACTACCACTATGAAACCATCTTTCTATATGTAATATCTCTGTTGCCAAGGCCGCTGGAAAAATGGTGGGATCTTTCTATCGATCCAGTAGATATCTCACTGCTGATGCAATTCTCTATCTATATAAGAGCCAGGTACGTCCAAGGATGGAATACTGTTGCCACATCTGGGCGGGAGCTGCTAGAAAGGACTTGTCCTGCCTTGATAGAGTTCAAAATAGACTTCGTAGCCTCGTATGAGATGTCCTTTTCTCTTCCTTGCAACCTCTATCTCACAGAAGAGATGTTGTGAGTTTGTCTCTGATGTATCGTTATTTTCATGGAAAGTGTTCGACTGAGCTTCAATCTATGGTCCCCCCTCGCAAAACTTTCACAAGAAACACTCGTCTAGCTATAAACACTAACAATAATTCCCCCCACTCTTTATCTGTGCCTAAACCTAAACGTAGATTCCATGAACAAAGCTTTTTTTATTAGAACTGCACGCCTGTAGAATTGTCTTCCGTTTTCCTGCTTTCCGGCTGACTACAATATGGTTGTCTTCAAGTCTAACGTAAATAAGTTCTTGATGAGCCGTTCCATATAAGTTATCAAATTTAACAAATTTTCATTACTAATGATTATTATATTGTCCAATTTCTACTGTACACTCTTTAACCCTTATCCTTGAGTGGCCTCTGGGCCTTGATAATGTGTTGATACCTATGAAAAAAAAAAAAAAGTCCAATGTGAACAAGTTCTAATTGAATCGTCCCCCTAAGTAATCCAAGTTACAAAATTCCCACTGTTTACTATGCTTAAATCACAATGACTAATGTATACCTATTAACCCTTATCCTCGAGTGGCCTCTGGCCCTTGATAAATGGTGACACCCATGTAAAAAAAAAAGCCGTATCTATGAAAATTCCACAGCGGATCCTTTCATATATAATATATTGACGTTGGCATTCTGTGGATGTTCAGAGGAAATGGAGACGCCCTGATATCATTGCAACTCTTTTGTTAAAACTGAAAAAGTATTTATCTACGGTAGCAGGGACACCCGGCGTAGTCCTATCGTAAAATACGCTTAAGCCTGATAATTTAATTTATGCAGATTTCATATATATCATTATCGAGTAAATTTTCTCTCGATTTTATATATTATGAAGTTGTGATTTAAAAATAAGTATTTTTCATATGGCTTGGGTGCGTCAGCTTTAATTGAAACGAGAACACACTATTTTTTATTGCCGTTTTATCTGCTTAAAATAAAACAACTATTTGCTCTGCAATAGTATTGAGCACTTTCTAAAAGTTTTCACTAATTACCATTTTTGCTATATATATATATATATATATATATATATATATATATATATATATATATATATATATATATATGTGTGTGGGTTTTCACAGCTTTAATCGAAAACCGAAGTCCAAACTTATGAAGAAACTTTGATAAAATTATTAATAAAAGAGAATAGATTACTTGAGTGCTATCAGCTATAATCGAAACCAAAACGTATAAAAATTATTGGTAAATTAATTCTTAGAAGAAATGGAATGTCATAACAATTAAACGACAGTTACTCGGAAGAAAAAATATACAATAAAAAATAAATAAAATAGCAATTTCTGTAACACACATATATCGCTATTATAGTAATAGATAGATGGTTTCAAAATAGAACATTTAAAATAATTTTATTCTAAGGCAAAAATGTTTAAGTTCTTTAAAAAGCAAAAGTGTTCGGAATAGAATAAGGAAAAGATTTTATATAAGATATAGTTAGAACTATTAACTACGCAACAAAACAAATCCAGATAAAAATTTAAAACATTAAAAAATAAGATGATCAATTATTACAACGTAAACGAAAGCACCTTATTAAATCAAGTAGACTTAATCAGTAGAGAACATTTGGGCCTTCGCACTTTCGAGCGAGGAACATATATAAATTTATAGAAAATCACTTGTTTATGTCCCCTTTCTTTACGTCGACAACTTTCCATTGTTTTGGGGGTTATTTTTGCATTTTGGTAGCCTTCTAATACGTATATATATATATATATATATATATATATATATATATATATATATATATATATATATATACTAGCATTTCAGCCCGGCTTTGCCCGGGTGTTTTGAGGTGTACGCTTAGCAAAACAAAAAAACAGTCAATTTGTTTTTAATTTGACTCCTATTATGACCCCTTAAAATTTATAGTTTTGGGCTCAAATAACTTTATTAAGTTAGATCCAGGTTCAAGGAACCTATATCTAAAATTTCAAGTGTCTAGACCCAAAATTGTCGGAGGAGTTTGGTAGAGTTCTTAAAGGTCAAATCGTTGAAATTTGACCCCTTAACAGCCAAATTTCTGGCTGACACCCGTCACATCGATTTTCCCAAATCTCAGTACCCGGTATTTCAAATTTCGAGTCTATAGACTAAAAATTGACAGAGTTATTGCGTAGGGAAATGTACACAGACAGACAGACAGACAGACAGACACGTTCACTTTTATAGATATATAGATATGTATATATATATTTATATATATATATACTTTTATTAGCTTTCCATAATCATTAATGCATGAGCATGTTTCGATCAGCCAGTTGCAAGTAACAAGAGACCTCTCCAGGTGATTATGCTTATATGAAAGTTTAGTCTGTAATCGGTACAGACTAAACTTCACACAAGCAATATCGTTTTTAGTTACTTGTAACTGGCTAACCGAAACATGCTCATCGATGTGTAGCGAAATATTAATGCTTATGTGAAACTAAAAAAATATGCCTTGCCTTACTTCGGCATTGGGCATTCTTGTATTAACATCGCTAAAATTTCATTGGCTACTTTATCTCTGGAAAATATTAACCTGGATATATATATATATATATATATATATATATATATATATATATATATATATATATATGTAGAAATATATTTTCTTATAATATATACCAATCCTTATTTAAGAAGCTCAATGTAATTACAGAGCAATATATATATTCTCACTCTTTCCCTCTCTCTGTCTCTCTGTCTCTGTCTCTGTCTCTGTCTCTCTCTCTCTCTCTCTCTCTCTCTCTCTCTCTCTATATATATATATATATATATATATATATATATATATATATATATATATATGTATACTTTCCCACTGATTTGTGATACATAACTTCATACGAGCAGCATTTTTCTTTTTTTATCACTCAATCCCCAGGTTTGTAATCAACTCCGGTTTTTGTTTCAGGTGTAATATTTTATACATTGTTTGCAATTGTCAAACACTCCTATCTAATCAGCTCATTCCCAATAATGCAGTATCGGCTCAGAAAAGAACCATCACACTCTGCATCTTCTTACCACATCGCCGTCATTTTTTTTTCATGCGTTCATCACTTTCCTGGTTCATGAATTCAATTGGATATTGGCTCAGGTGTACAACCAATTGTTTTACGCCTTTCTATGCTTTATGTTTTTATTTAATTCTTCATTATTTGAATATAACTCTCTTTTATCATTTTAAAGCAGAAATAATTTGCGACGAGCATTGCTTTTTTGTTAACCAAAATTGATGCAAAATAAACTAAGTCAAATAATTTAAATATAATAGAAATTATTTTTATAATGAATTATTTCTCAAGTTAAATAGATATTCTGCCGTGTTCGTTTCTAAACACAACATTGTGTCTCGTTTACTTTTTGTGATCATCTTTTGTGTTGGGAGGTAGTTAAACACACGGACTGCGTTTTCTAAGTTCGCGTCCAGTTGGTTTCACAAAATAATCACTTTCACTTATGATGTTGGCAACATTTACGTATTTCTAGAAAGGATTCTGACTGGAAAAATATCGGGAAAATTAATGCTAACCATAGAATCTTCGGATTCATAGTATATGATTATGATCTTCAGTGCTACAGGATCAGGCTGTCTGAAAATGTCCGCTTCCTGACTCAAATGTAATAACATTGACGTTAGTGTTTTTCCTTTCCTTTTTTTAAGATGTTATAAAAACAATTTTTCTCGACAAAAAAAACTAACTAAGCAATGAATAAATATTTTAAGATATAAAGAATTTAAGTATAAAACTTTTGGCAAAATAATTGAACCCAAAAAGGGTTGATATGCCGTGAAACATAAAATACACTACTTTTTGTGATCTTCGAGTTGTTTAAGGGTTGGTGAGTGTAAAGTATTATAAAAATTTTCTGTCGACAAAATGATCGCCAAAGTGTGCCTGATTATCATTGAATAAAATATTAAACAAAAACTGTTGGACATTTGTTACAGAAAGTTTATTTATACGAAATATGTTTTGTGTTGCTAGGGGTTACAAATAAAAGAAACCACAAGTAGTGTAAAGTGTATAAAATATAAAATGTATTTATCATAAAGAATACAGGAGCCACTAAAGTGGTATGAGAGGAACGTGTTCGGAGCATGCGGTTAAACATGGTATGAATGTATCCATTTAGTCTATGAAACCAGTGGTATTCAGAGGACTGGTTGAATCCACTTAAAAAAGACATCACGTTAGAGACGTGGAGAACGTTCGCAATCACGTAAGGGGCGTGGATTACGCTCGAGAGCATGCCTGAGAAGACGATCACGTGTGTGACATCACGGCCGTAACAATAAGGAAATAAATTAAAATGTTAAAAATTAAAAAAAAAACGAGTTTAAGTTCTTTTCTATTCTTTGTCTTCTTTGTGACGTATTGGTTCCCAGATTACGTTACACGTGGGTAACATTCAGTGGCACGATGTTTTTAAATATTTTATGCCATTCCTTGTCATCGATTCATAAAAATGTAAATTCTATCTCAGGATAGCGAAATAGGAAATGGCGATTTGGACACGATTGGGATGAGAATCCAAAACAAAACCAATAAAATAAATTTACAACGAAACAAAAAAAAGCGCTTTATATTTATAAGTTACACAGAAATATTTTAATTACTTACAAAGCGAAAACAGCAAACCGGATGTAATACAGCATTTGGCATTTGTTCTATGCAAAAGAAACTAAGATGTTGAAGTTTGAAATAATATTTTAATTGACTTGCCACGGCGAAATATCAAACAGAATTTAGGTTGATATTTTATGCTGAAGTTGTAAATAGCATTTACGTTAATCTGTGTCACTGGTTACAAATAGGATTATCTTTATGTTTATCAATCCGATTTAAGTTAGAAAAAATTATTTTCGTTTATCTGTTGCCCCGAAGTTTGAAATAGCACTTTTGTCTATTCATCTCGTTCAATTTTGAAATGCCATCTTCATTTATATCGTATATGTTGATCTACTGCGATGAGGTTTGAAAAATAGCATTTTACTTGTTCTATCTCGTTGTAATTTTAAACAATATTTCCACTGATCTGTCCCTATGGTTTTTAGCAACATTTTAATTGATCTCTTACTCTGAAATTTGAAATTGCAGTTTTGTTTATTCGCGATGCTGAAGTTTAAAACACGACTTTCTTTTATTTGTCCCGTTAGAGTTTATAATAGATTTTCGATAATGTGGTCTACTAAAGTTTGAAACAGAACCTTCGTTTATCTGTTTCGTTAATATTTGAATAGAATTCTCACTGATCTAATGCTCTGAGGTCTGAATAGCATTGCCATTGATATGTTATGAAAGATTAAACTGGCATATATGTTACTTTGTTTCGTTGATATTTAAAATAGCATATCAGCAGAAATAACCATCTAAGTGACATGCAATATGATTTCCGTTCTGCTTGATCTACAGCAGATGTGCTAACGGTTATATCTCATAGGATTAGTGAATCTCTCGACAAAGGCTTCCTTTCTAGGGCAATTGCTCTTGATATATCATAGGCTTTCGATAAGGCATGGCATAAGGGCCTACTTCACAAGATTTTCAGCTAAGGTATAACTGGAAATATTTTCTCAATAATTAAATAATTTCTCTCTGATAGGCTCATAAGAGTAGTGGTTGTGATGGGCAGAAATCAGAGGCCCATAGTAATAATGCTGGAGTCCCTCAAGGGTCCCTCCTGGGCCAAACTCTCTTCCTGATCTACATCAATGATCTCCCAAAATACATACTTAAATCGTTCGTTGACATCTATGCTGATGACACGCCCATCTATGGCAACACATCAAAGGCCGTAAATGACAAAGTTATCTCTGATTCTCCCTCTTCTGATCTTGAGTGCGTGGTACAGTGGGAGAAGAGGTGGCTGGTTACTTTTAATGCATCTAAAACCAAGCTCCTATCCTTACATCATCAACGCTGTGGTCCTCATCTGGCATCAATTGAAATGGATCACTCTCGTCTTGGGGATGCTTCATGTTTTGACAAGCTTCTGGGTTTGACCTTTACTCCTGAACTGAAAAGGAACATGTACATCAAGTCTGTTGCCCAGATCGTTGGGAATATTGTGGGATCCTTCTACCGCTCCAGAGGATGTCTCACTACTGATGCAATTCTCTTTCTGTATAAAAAGCCAGGTACGTCCAAGGATGAAGTACTGCTGCCACGTATGGTTTGGAGCTGCTAAAAACAGCCTATCCTGCCTTGACAGA
Organism: Euprymna scolopes; assembly: GCF_053919585.1. Lineage (NCBI taxonomy): Eukaryota > Metazoa > Mollusca > Cephalopoda > Sepiida > Sepiolidae > Euprymna > Euprymna scolopes. The sequence continues at coordinate 27,996,597 of NC_136485.1, forward strand.
GTACAAAATAGACTTCGTGGCTTAGGGGGGATTCCTTTTTCTCTTCCCTGCAACCTCTCTCCCACAGAAGAGACTTGTGAGCCTGTCTTGTTTTATTATTATTTCCATGGCAAGTGCTCGTCCGAGCTCCAATCTCTGGTTAACCTTTCACGAAAAACACCTGTCTAGCTGAAACCACTGTCAATATTTTCCCCCACTCTTTATCTGTGCCTTAATCCAAACGTAGATTCCATGGGTAGATCTTCTTTCTTAGAAGTGCACGCCTGTGGAACTCTCTTCCGTTTGCCTGTTCCCCACCTGATTACAACTTGTTTTCAAACAAATGTTTTCAAGTCCAACATAAACAAATTCCTGATGACCCCCCTCTTAATTAAAACACTTTATCAAATCTCCAATACTAATGGTTACTACGATACTATCCCATTGATTACTGTACACGCAATAACCCTTACCCCGAGTGGCTTCCGGGACTTGATAAGTGGTGACCTCCATGTAAAAAAGCATTTTCATTTATGCGTAAAGCTAAAGTTATGAATTGTGTGTATGAATTATGTTTAGTGTTGCAAAGTGTGAATTAGCATTTTTATTGATTTGTAATGTTTAAGTTTGAAACTGCATTTTTTTCAGCAATCCGCCCCCCTGGGGTTTTAAATAGTATTGTATTTATTTGTGATTTAAAAATATGAGATTGCATTTTTCTTCCTCTGTAATGTTAATGTTTTAGATAGGATTTTCATTTATTTGAGAGATGATAAATTATTAGATAGCTAAATTTATAAATAGTGTGTTCATTGATGTGTAATTCTTAAGTCTGGAATTGCATTTTCATGTATATCTCTTACTGAAGTTTGAAATAGCATTTTCACTGATTTGGAATCTTTAAGTTTAAAATTGCATTTTCGTTAATCTGTCTCGATGATGCTTAAAATATCATTTTCTTTGATATCGAATGCTAAAGTTTGAAATGGCATTTTCGTTGGTTCATCACGTTCGTTTGGAAATTGAATTTTCGTAAATCTGTCACTGTGGAATATGAAATAGCATTTCTCGTATCTGTTTCATTAAGGTTTGAAATCGGATTTCCATTGATTCGTAATGATTAAATTTGAAATTGCATTTATTAATTATCTGGGGGGGGGGTTGTGCAGGACGGCAAATAACCCTACCTTCGCAAAACGCGCCAATTAAAATGTATACATTTTAAGAAAGAGCCATTTCTTCGTCCATATCTTGTCGCCTCTCCAACGGGCACACACTCTGATATTGGAGTGAATTGGGATATCATTCGATAGTCGAATAAGAAAATAATTAGTAAAAGCAGGGAAAATAGTATTAGCTGTACAGTTGTATAATTAGGTTAAGCGAACAAGAGAAATCTTATATAACGCCTTCAATTATTTTTTGGAAATTACTTTCAGATCAGTATTGCTTCCAATTTTTTACCTATTTTCTTATTACTTTAATACTAGCCGTGAAGAGAGTTTATTTGATCTTACTCTTCCCTGACTTGTACTTTTGGTTGCGAGGACGACAGAAAGAATATTCATTTACTTTCTTCATCGAGCCAGAGACTGAGTCGTCTAACCTCATCTTTCCCTCACCATTCTCTCTCTTTCATTCTCTCTCTCTCACTCACTCTCTCTCTCTCTCTTTTCTTTCTCTCTCATTCGAAATGAGTTTTATTGGATAAGAATTACCAACGCTTTCATTTCTGGACTTGCTCGTCTCTGAATGGCCACCCCTATTTCTAATGAATGTATATGGCTTGCCTTGCCTCAACCCTCACCGAAAATGCACAACGACTGAAGCGCGAACTTGTCGATAAGAATCTCATTATTGAAATCTAATTATCTTTCTCATCTCAGAGTCACTTTTTCGTTTTCGTTTTTTGTTTTCCTTCATTTTTATTTGGTTTATTTTCTTTATTTGCTGCTAGGACTCACTGCGTTTTGGCGCTTTTTAGTATTTTATCGTTACATTTTTATTCTTAATATCTGATTGTTTCTACCTTCTTCTTTTTTGTCACCTCATAATGTATTCCTTTTTTTATGAGTTTTCTTTTTCCGTTTTTATCACGTTTTTTTTTCAATGCTTTTTATCCAATTTCTATGTCGATGTTTACGTTTGTTTTAGCGTATAATTATTTTTCTTTTCCCATTCTTTCTTGTGCCTTGTCTCGATTTTTTCTGATAACCTTCATTTCTATTTTTCTTTTTTTTATTATTCCAAAAGATCCGAAACATTCTTTGCCCTGAATGAATCCTGATTCGCTTTTATATTTTGATGTTATTTTTCCTTCTTTTTCTTTATGCAGTATTTTCCCACGTTTTCTCATCTCTATTGTTTATATCAAATAAGATCCACAACATTATTTCCACCAACTTCATCCCTTTTTATATTAAAAACTTTTCTTTATTCTCTTTTATTTCCGCGTTCACAGAATTATCTGTTCTTTAGCATTATTGATATTCTTTTATTATCGTTTTATATTAATATTCTCACTTTTCCCATTTCACACACAGTAATATCCACGCGTTTAGATATCCTTTTATCTTTATTTATTTATATTATAATAGCAATACTTACACGTTTAGATAATGTCTTTATCATCTTATAATAGTAATAATAACGTTTTTATTTTTTATTATCATCTCATAGTTGTAATAATAACGTGTTTAGATATGCTTTTATCATCATTTTATAACGGTAGCACTTACATGTTTAGATAGTCTTTTATGTCATCTTATAAAAGTAATATTTGAGTGTTTAGATTATCATTATTTTTTAATAAAAATGTAAATATAATAATAATCTTTACATGCTCAGATGTTCTTTTATTCTCATATCATGACAGTAGTAGTTATGTGTTTAGATGTTCTGTCATTATTAGATTGTAACAGTAATATAAACATGTTTAGATATTCATTTATTGTCATCTTTAAAGACTAAAAGTCATGCTTTTAGAGTTTTATAACCATCTTATAATAGTAATATTTACGTATTTAGATAGTATCTCATTATTATTATAAAGTAGAGATATTCATGAGTTCAGATATTCTTTGGTTAACCTTTTATAATAGTAATGTTCACGTGTTTCAATGTTTTCTCGTTATCTATATATCTATAACAGTCAAAATGTCTCTGTGTGTGTGTCTGTCTGTATACATTTCCCTAGAAAATATCTCTGTCAATTTTAAGTCTACAGACTCGAAATTTGATATACAGGATATTGAGATTTAGGGAAATCTTTATGGTCGGTTTTCGGCCAGAGATTTGGCTGTTAAGGGGTCAAATTTCAACGATTTGACCTTTGAGAACTCTACCAACCTTCTCCTCCAATTTTAGGTCTAAACACTTGAAATTCTAGATATAGGACATGGATCTAACTTAATAACTCGATTTGAGCACAAAACAATAAATGTTAAGGGTTCATAATAGGGGTCAAAGTTAAAAAAAATTGACCGCTTTTTTTTTTGTTTGCTCAACATACACCTCCAAACAGCCGGGAAACGCAGGGCGGAAATGCTAATAATCTTATAATAGTAATTTTTACGTGTTCAAATATCTATTTATTTTCATCACGTGATTATAATATTTACGCATTTAGTATTTCTTTACTTTTCATCTGATAATAGTAATATAAACGGGTTTAGATGTTCCTTTGTTTTTATCTTATATTACTAATATTCCGGGCGTTGCTCGGTGTCATATAAAATTAAATGGACATGAAATTATGTGTACAACATCTTTATGTTAACATGTATATATCTCCTCTCTTTCTCTCTCTTTTTGTTTCTCTCTCTACTCTCTCTCTCTCTTTCACTCTCTCTTTCTCTCTCTCTCTCTCTCTCTCTCTCTCTCTCTCTCTCTCTCTCTAGCCATCTCTGTATCTTTCTATCTTTTCCTCTCTTTATTTTGTTGTCTTTCTTTATGTTAACATGTATATCTCTCCCCTCTTTCTCTCTCTTTTTGTTTCTCTCTCTACTCTCTCTCACTCTCTGTCTCTCTGTCTCTCTGTATCTCTCTTTCTCTCTCTCTCTCTTTCTCTCTCTCTCTCTCTCTAGCCATCTCTGTATCTTTCTATATTTTCCTCTCTTTCTTTTGTTGTCTTTCTCCGTAACCTTGTCTTTATCTTTCGCCAATTACATTTCTCTCTCTGTTTTAGAATGCTGAAAGAATGTAATTCATTTAGTGAAGCTATCACTTTTAAATGCAATATTATGTTCTCATATTTATTGCTTCTAGGCAACGACAAATAGAATAAAACTGACATAAAATAATGATATCGTACCTCCAAAAATTAAAGGTTTTGGTAATCTCTGGAACAGTGTCATAAATACAGTACAGACACTACATTTTAAGTATTAATAAAAAAAAGAAAGAAGATAATGTCTAGGAGGATTGTCTTGTGACAGCAAAATGTACACTATTCTAGTTCCGTCTCTCTCTCAAAAAATGTTTAGGTAAATCCTGGGAGTATGCTGTCATAGACAGAGTACATATAATGCATTACAACTATTGATTAATAAAACCGGAGAAGATAATGCCTGGGAGGATAGTCTTCTGACAACAAAACATACACTATTCTACCCCCGCCCGCCTTAATACCCCCACCACAAAAAAACGGTTTTGCTAAACCCTGGGTGTATCCTGTCATAAAGACATTTTCGCAGACGACACTACCATCTATGGCAACACTGGCCGGACATGATCAATATCTCTGATTCTCTCTCCTCTGACCCTGAGCACGTGGTGCAATAGGGAAAAGGGTGGCTGGTTAATTTTAATGAATCTAAAACCAATCTTCTCACTTTCCATTATCAACGTTCTCACCCACATCTGGCCCTGTTGAAATGAACCGCTCTCGCCTCGAGCACACTCTATGACTTCTTGGTCTGACCTTCACTCCTTATTTGAAATGGAGCAATTACATTAAATTTGTTGTCAATGTCGCTGGAAAAAATGGTCGGATCATTCTTCCGCTCCAGTAGATATCTCACTGCCTGTGTAAGAGCCAAGTACGTCCTAGGATAGAGTAATGTTGCCACATCTGGGGAGGAGCTGTTCAGAGCACCCTATGCTGCCTTGCAATAGTTCAAAACCGACTTCGTAATCTAGTAGGCTATGCTCTTTTCTCTTCTCTACAACCCTTTTTCCCAAAAGAAGAGATGTTGCAAGCCTGTCCCTTCTTTATTACTGTTTTTATGGCAAGTGTTCGACTGAGCTCAAATCTATAACCCCCCTTGTCAATCTTTCATAAAACAGTCATCTAACAAAAAAAAACACAATCAATCAATTCCCCCACTCTGTATCGGTGCCTTAACCTAAACGTGGATTCCACCAACAAAGCTTATTTCCTAGAACTGGCCATCTCGGTTCCACTGGTTTGCTTTCCAACTGACGACAATATTGTTATCTTCAAGTCCGAAGTAAACAAAGTCTTATTGAACGGTCCTCGCAAATAATCTGATTATATCAAATTTTCACCACAAACAATTACTACACTATTATTCAAATAACTAAAATATACACTTATCCTTGAGTGGCACCCGATATAGTAACTGTCTTGAAAAGAAAAAAAACACAAATAGATAATACACAATTTTTTTAATAACAAAATAGAAATAATGGCGGTGAGGATTGTATTGTATAAAGAAAACGTATACTAATCTACCTCCGTCTTTTCGTAGGGGATATCATTTTCTCTTCCCTGCAACTTCTTTCTCACAGAAGATATGCTGCGAGTCTGTCTCTGCTTTATCGTTATTTTCATGGCAAGTGTTCGACTGAGCTCCAATCTATAGTCCCCCCTCGCAAAACTTTCACAAGAAACACCCGTCCAGCAGAAAACACTATCAATAATTTCCCCCACTCTTTATCTGTGCCTAAACCTAAACGTAGATTCCATGAACAAAGTTTCTTTCCTAGAACTGCACGCCTATGAAATTGTCTTCCGTTTTCCTGTTTTCAAGCTGACTACAATATGGTTGTCTCCAAGTCTTACGTAAACAAGTTTTTGATGAGCCATTGCATATCAGTTAACAAATTTACCGAATTTCCATTACTGACGGTTGCTATATTGTCCAATTGTCTACTGTACACTCTTTAACCCTTATCCTCGAGTGGCCTCTTGGCCTTGATAAGTGGTGATGCCTACGTAAAAAACTGGATGTATGCTGTCATAAACACAGTAAGGATAGTACATTAAAACTATCAATAGGCAAAAAAAGAGAATATAATGCGATAGAGAATAGCCCTATAACAACAAAAATGCACTGAGGTACACGCGTTTGTTCCTTATCTCCCAAAATATTCTGCTAAACACTGAGAGTATGCTATCATAAACACAGTAGAGGTAGAACATTAAAATTATTCATGAACAAAATAGAGAACATAATTCCTGTTATGATTGTTTTGTTACAAAATCTAATTACATCACTTCCCACCCGCCTATAAAAAACGGCTCTTTTAATACCTAAGATTATGTTGTCAAAAACACAGTACGGAGAGTATATTATAACTATTTATACACAAAAAAGGAGAATATAATGTCTAGGAGTATTGTCTTATGACAACAAAACATACACTACTCTATTTTCGGCCGCCTCCCTTCCCCTAGAATAAAAAACGGTTTTGATAATCTCTGGAAGTATGATACTATAAACACAGCACGGTTACTACATTAAAACTTTATAAAATAAAAAAGACAAGAAAATGTCTGGATGAATCGTCATAACAAACGTGCTCTACCTCCACCTATGCCCTATCCAAAAAGAGATGGTTGTAATTCCTTGGAGAATATTGCAATAAACACAGTACAAATCTATCTATCTATCTATACACCTATGAATTCGGTTTTCTTTTGTGTGTATCGATATTCATATTAAAACCCCTCTTTTCTATTTATTTAAAAAGAAAACACAATTTTCTTATACCTTGGTTGTGGAATTGCATTCAGTAGCAAACGATCTAGCTAATTTGCATATTCTTTTAACCATTCATTTTAATAAAGTCCCTATTAGTTGCTTCGGTTTTTTAATGGGATAATCATCTTTAGTTAACTACTCGCATGGGTGCCCGGTGTTGCCCGTGTATTTGGAGGTGTATGTTAAGCAAAAAAAAAAAACAAGCGGTCAATTTTTTTTTTAACTTGGACCCCTATTATGACCCCTTGAGATGTATTGCTTTGGGCTCAAATCAAGTTATAAAGTTTGAGGGTCAAATAAAGTTATTTAGTTAGATCCATGTTCAAGGAACCTATATCTAAAATTTCAAGTGTTTAGACCCAAAATTGGCCGAGGAGTTGGGTAGAGTTCTCAAAAGTAAAATCAGTGAACTCTGACCCCTTAACAACCAAATTTCTGGCCGAAACCCGATCACAAAGATTTTCCCAAATTTCAGTACCCTGTATATCAAATTTCGGGTCTGTAAACTTAAAATTGACAGAGTTATTGTATAGGAAAATGTACACACAGACAGACAGACAGTCAGATACATAGATAGATAGATAGATAGTTAGATAGATAGATAGATAGATGGATTAAACAAAAATATATACGCATACATAAATATATATGGAAACAATATTGTGTGTCCTGTAAACTTTTTACGCAAATATTATGCAAGTATAAATCATGTAGAATATCTTCATGAATATAATTACACGTAATAGTTAACTAAAGATGGTCATCTCATCAGAAAATCGAAAAATCTAATAATGAATTAATTAAAATGAACGTTTAAAAGAATATGCAAATTAGCTAGATCTTTTGCAGATGAATTCAATTCCATGACCCATATATAAGAAAATTGTATTTTCTTTTTAGATAAATAGAAAAGAGGGTTTTTAATATTAATATCAATACACACAAAGGTAAACACAAATTTATAGAAGCATAGAAGACATAGATAGAAGATAGATAGGTAGATAGATAGATAGAAGATAGATTACGTGTAATTATATTCATGCAGATATTCTACATGATTTATACTTGCATAATATTTGTGTAAAAAGTTTATAGTAAACACAAAATTGTTTCCATAAATATTTATGTATACGTATATATTTTGTAAAACCAATCTATCTATCTATCTATATATCTAAAAATGTGAAAGTGTCAGTCTGTGTGTCTCTGTGTGTGCATTTCTCTACGCAATAACTCTGTCAATTTTCAGTCTACAGACTCGAAATTTGATATACAGGGTACTGAGATTTGGGAAACACAAAACAATAAATTTTAAGGGGACATAATAGGGGTCAAAGTTTTAAAAAATTGACCGCTTTTTTTTTTCTTTTGCTCAACATACACCTCTAACGCCGGGGACCCATGCTAAGTATATCTATAAAAAGGTAAAGTGTCTGTCTGTCTGTCTGTGTGTCTGTCTGTGTACATTTCCCTACGCAATAACTCTGCCAATTTTAAGTCTACGGAATCGAAATTTGATATAAAGGATACTGAGATTTGGGAAAATCAATGTGGTCAGTTTTCGGCCGGAAATTTTGCTGTTAAGGGGTCAAAGTTCAACAATTTGACCTTTGAGAACTCTACCAAACTCCTCCGACAATTTTGGGTCTAAACACTTGAAATTTTAAACATAGGTTCCTTGGACGTGGATCTAAATAACTCGATTTGAGCCCAAAGCAATATATGTTAAGTGGTAAAATAGGGGTCAAAGTTAAAATAAACTGACCTCTGCGGTCTCTTCCAAATTACTCAGACAATTTCTGGTCTAAACATTTGAAATTTTACATAAAGGGTGTTCAGAGATATGGCAAGCTTTTTCATCGGTTTTGGTCGAAAATTTTCAGTTCCTAATATATAAATGTATGTATGTATGTATGTATGTATGTTTGCATGTCTGCTTAAAACTTTCGACAGAGGCGACGGATTTTACTAGGATCAGTATCGTTTTAAAGTTCAACAAATATCGAAAAATTAGCTAACAATATTAATATCTTTACCTTCAACTAGGAACTTTTCTACAGGGGGGGGACTTTTTTCGCCAGAAATTTGGCGATTAAGGGGTCAAAGTTCAACGATTTGACCTTTGGGAACTCTACCCAACTTCTCTACCAATTTTGGATATAAACACTTGAAATTTTAAATATAGGATCCTTGAACATGGATCTAACTTAATAACTTGATTTGAGCCCAAAACAATAAATATTAAGGGGTGATAATAGGGTTCAAAGTTTTTAAAAAATTGACCACTTCGGTCTCCAGCAAATTACTCAGACAATTTCTGGTCTAAATATTTGAAATTTTACATAAGGTGTATTCAGAGACGGGGTAAGCTTTTTCATCGGTTTGGGTCCAAAATTTGAGTTACCAATATATAAATGTATGTATTATGTTTGCATGTCTGCCTACAACTTTCGACAGATCAGTATCGTTTGTAAGTTCGACCTTTCATACGATAAATATCGAAAAATTGGCTACAAACATTAATATCTTCATCTTCAACTGGGCACTTTTCTACAGGGGTCGCTCTTTTCGCCAATATTTTCGAAAGCGATCCTCTCCTTTCGATTGTCTAGCCTTAATTAAAACCAACGTCATTCCGGTTTGTGCTGTGGTCGTAATATATATTTATGTATACCTATATATTTTTGTTAAACAAATCTATCTATCTATCTATCTATATATATATATATATATATATATATATATATATATATAAAAGTGAACGTGTCTGTGTGTCTGTGTGTCTGTGTACACTAATAACTTGATTTGAGCCCAAAACAATAAATGTTAAAGGGTCATAATAGGGGTTAAATTACAAAAAATTGACACTTTTTTATTGGCTCAGCATACACCTCGAAAAACTCGGGCAACGCCGGGAACCCATGCTAGTATATCTATGAAAGTGAAAATGTCTGTATGTGTGTTCGTCTGTGGATATTTCCCTACCAAATAAATGCCAATTTTCGGTCTACAGACTCGAAATTTGAAATACTGGGTATTGAGATTTAGGAAAATATTTTTAATCGGGTTTCAGCCAGAAATTTTGCTATTAAGAGTTCAACGATTTGACCTTTAAGAACTCTACCGAAGTCCTTCGCCAATTCTGGGTCTAAACACTTGAAATTGTAGATATAGGTTAATTGGACATGGATCTAACTTTATAACTTGATTTGAGCAATAGATGTTAAGGGGTCATAATAGGGGTCAAAGTTCAAAAAAATTTATCTCTGCGGTCTCTAATAAATAAGTCAGCCAATTTTTGGTCTAAACATTGTAAATTTTACATAAAGTGTATCAGACATAGAGCAAGCTTTTTAATCGTTTTATTTTTTTCAGAGAATTTTGGGTCAAAACATTTGAAATTTTACATAAAGGGCATTTAGACTTTTAGCAAGCTTTTTAATCAGTTTTTGGGCAAAAATCTGGCTCCCAAGTTCAGAGTGTAAAATGTTGACCGTTGCAGATTCTGCCAAACACCTCCACCAGTTTGAGGTCAGACACTTGAAATTTTAGATGTAGGTTACTTGGATATGGGTCAGACATTTAAATTTGATTTGATCCCAAAACAATAAATGTTCCGTGGTCAAAATAAAAGAAAATTTGACCTCTGCGGTCTCTAGCAACTTTTCTCTATGTTAGTTAAGGAAGCCTATTATATAGAAAGGCATTACCATACATATTCACGTTTTTAATATATACATATGAATATAATGTTATTAACAGTACATAGGGCCCGAGCAAAGCCAGGCTGAACTGCTATTTATATATATAAAAAATAAGATAATGTCTGGGAGGATTGTCTTGTGGCAATAAATGTACAATACCTCTGCCCCCGCTTCAAAAAAAACTTTTGGTAATCTCTGGATCGGATGGAATGCTGTTATAAATACAGTACGGATATTACATTAAAAATTTTAATGAAAAAAAGGATGCGTCCTCTATAGTATCAGACCTGACCGAATGGTTAACTGTAGGCATAGACCGATTCATACCATCCAAAAAATTCCAACAAAAACCTAACAGCCAGCCATGGTTCTCCCCAGAATGTGCTGCTGCCATCGCGCACAGAAAACATTTTTTCCATAGCTACCAACGTAATAGATGTACTGAGACTAAAGCTGCTTTCAGGATTGCCAGCAACCACTGTAAAAGAGTAATTAAAAAATGCAAGAGAGCTATATGCTCAGTCTGTTAAATCCAAAGTAGCTAAGCAGCTGCTTGGTTCCAACCAGTTCTGGCAAATATCAAACAGGATCCTCAAAAGAAGCGTGCGTTCTATCCCAACCATCATCAATGGACCTGAGGTCATCTTGTCAGCATCAGAAAGGCCAAACTATTTGCCAAGAACTTTGCAGCTAATTCTATCCTACACGACGAAGGCCATCAACTCACCGTATATCCTCCTATAACAGACAACACGCTATGGAACATACAAATATCTGTGTGTGAGGTCGCCAAGCTAATCAAGAACCTTGATTCCAGTAAATCAACTGGCTCTGATGGCATTCTAGTTATAGTGCTGAAAAAAGCTCCAACCAGAACATGCTCCCATACTTACAAAACTGTTTAAGCGTTGCCTTAAGGAGAAGTGCTTTCAAACACCCTGGAAAACCTCATCAGTATGCCCTGTGTTTAAGAATTCAGGTGATAAGTTGTCTTCCTCTCAGTACAGACCAATAAGTCTCCTGTGTGTCATGAGTAAGTTCTGGGAATCCATATAATATAAAGAAGTAGTCAACCACCTCATCAGAAACAACTTTCTTAGTGACATGCAATGTGATTTCCGCTCCGCAAGATCTACAGCAGATGTGCTAAAGGTTATATCACATAGGATTAGGGAATCTCTTGACAAAGGTTTCCTTTCCAAGGCAATTGCTCTTGACATATCGAGGGCCTTCGATAAGGTATGGCATAAGGGCCTACTTCACAAGATTTCCAGCTAAGGTATCACTGGTAATGTTTTCTCAATCATTAAATCATTTCCCTCCGATAGGTTCATAGTGGTTGATGGGCAGAAATCAGCTGCACACATTATTAATGCTGGAGTCCCTCAGGACTCCATCCTGGGCCTAACTCTCTTCCTGATCTACATCAATGATCTCCCAAAACACATACTTAAATCATTCGTTGACATCTATGCTAATAACACGACCATCTATGGCAACAGATCAAAGGCCGCAAATGACAAGGTTCTCTCTAATTCTCTCTCTTCTGATCTTGAGCGCGTGGTACAGTGGGGGAAGAGGTGACAGGTTTTTTAGGCATCCCAACCCTAGCTTCTATCTTTACATCATCAATGCTCTAATATCCATCTGGCATCAATTGAAATGGATGGCTCTCGTCTTGGGAAGGCTCCATATTTTGATAAGCTTTTGGGTTTGACCTTTACTCCTGATCTGAAATGGAACACGTACATCAGGTATGTTGCCAAGGACGCTGGGAAAGTGGTGGGATCCTTCTACCGCTCCAGAAGATATCTCACTACTGATGCTATTCTCTATCTGTATAAAAGCCAAGTACGTCCAAGGATGAAGTACTGCTGCCACATCTGGGCAGGAACTGCTAAAACCAGCTTATCCTGCCTTGACAGAGTACAAAATAGACTTTGTAGCTTAGTGGGGGGTGCCCTTTTATCTTCCCTGCAGCCTATCTCCCACAGAAGAGACGTTGCGAGTCTGTCATATTTTTATCGTTATTTCCATGGACAAGTGCTCGTCTGAACTCCAATATCTGGTCCACCCTCGCCAATCTTTCACGAGAAACACCCATCTGGCTGAAACTACTGTCAATATTTTTCCCCACTCTTTATCTGTGCCTAAATCCAAACGTAGATTCCATGAGCAGAGCTTCTTTCTCAGAAGTGCACGCCTGTGAAACTTTCTTCCTTTTGCCTGACTACAACTTGGATGTCCAATATAAACAAATTCTTGACAAACCGCCTTCTTAAGTAAGACACTCTATCAAATCTCCAATACTAATGATTACTACAATACTATCTCATTGATTACTGTACACGCAATAACCCTTATCCCCGAGTAGCTTCTGGGCCTTGATAAGTGGTGACCTTCATGTAAAAAAATATAAGATAATGTCTGGAAAGATTATGTTGTAACAACAAAACGTGCATTAACTACGCAACCCACGAAGTTCTTGAAGTATGCTTTCAAAATCACAATAGGGATACTGCATTAAACTATTAAATAACAAACAAGGATAAAATGCTGGAGAGGATTTTCTTATGGCAACAAAACGTACATTGCCTTCACTTCCCTTTAAACGGGAAGCTTTGGTGATCTCTGTCATGAAAACAGTGCAGCTATTACATTAACATAATTAATAAAAAAGGAGCAGATAATGTATTGGATAAATAATTTTTGAGAAACAGACGTTCACTATATCATTGCTCCAAAAAGAGGTTTGGGTAATCTCTGAAAGTATGCTGTCATAAGCCCACTACGGATGCTACATTAAAATTATTAATAAACAAACAAGAAGATAATACCTGGGATGATTATCTTGTGACCACAAAACGTACACTCTCAATGCAAGTCAACTAAGACGAGGTATTTATAAGCATATATAGGGTGGAATTTTCTGCAAAGTTTTTGGCAAAGTATTTAGCTTGTCAGCTCTTTCCGATATTACCACAGATCCATTGATGATGGTTAGGATGAAGAACGTAATCTTTAATGGTGTAAATTCGGTAGAATTTGATTATTTATGGGGATGACTTAATCGGTTAACAGGAACTTGCTTACATTAGATTACTCTTTTACAGTGGATGTTGGCAGTCCTAAAGTTAGCTTTAGTTTCATAACATTTACTACGCCGATAGCAATGGAAGTAGTGATTTCTGTATGCAATGCCAACAGTACATTCTGGGGTGAACCACGGTTGGGTGTTAGGTTTTTGCCGGAATTTCAGGGACGGCGTGCAGTAATCTATACCAACAATTAACTATTCTATCAGGTCTAGTTCTTTTTAAACATGGAACGCAGAGGTATAGTTTATATAAATGTTCGGAAGTTATCCCAATCAGCCACAGAGTACCGATACGCAGTACGATAGGGAGGTCTATTTGAAGACTATACATTTTCTTTTTATCTTGATCGAGACAACTGTGTGATTTGAAGATACCAATAGAGACAAAGCGGGCGATGATCATAGTTCTTGTCAAGTTGTAAGACAAAGTTATAGAAAACTTGCATATTGCTTATCAGTGTCGGGCATACGAGTGGGTTCGTGAACAATTTTTGTTAGGTCATAAGCAATAGAGATCATGACAGTACCTCCCTCTCATAATCCGCTTTGTTTGAGTGGGCTAACCATTCAACATTTAGAATATTAAAATCTCCAAAGACGTGAACGTTAGCTGAGAGATGAGCAGACAAAATGTGATAATTTTTCCTAGAGATACACTCAATGATAGTAACTCTGCTGTTATGAGGGCGATAGGGAGCATATCTAAATGCGTGGCTGTGAGTATGTGTTACACGAAAAAAGCACATACATGGCAATTTATGATATATATATATATATATATATATATATATATATATATATATATATATATATATATATCGTCAGGACGTGTAAAAACAATAAAAAGTGATAGATCGCAAATATAAGAGCTAAAGTACAAATTATTTATATAAAGATTATTCGTTAAATATTTCACAGATACCATGGTCCTGGAGTTGCCTTTTGAAAGGCTTATTAAAATTCAAAACATCACTAGCAACTCACGAAATAAAAAAATCGAAGAATGTTGTTCGAAAGGAAAACACCGACAAGACCTGGTGAAACCCGTTTGGATATTCCTATTTAAGAAAGTACCTTTTTAATGAAGGTCTACGGTATAGGTTTTCAATATACCTGAGTATCGTTACATTAATATAATTGTTGGAAATGGATGTTGTTTGACTTCCTGTTTTGATAAAGTATTTAAATTTACGGACAGTGGTGTGTGGTTTATGAATCTGTTGGATATTGAGTGGGTTAGATATTAAGTGGATGTGTATTTTAATTGTTAAGGGGTATATTTTACATAGGAATCACCACTTATTAAAGCCCTGAGACAACTCGGGAATAAGGGTTAAGAGTGTACAGGAGTCAATTGGACAATATAGTAATCGTTAGTAATGGAAATTCGGTAAATTTGTTAAGTGGAACGGCTCATCAAGAATTTGTTTCCGTTGGACTTGAAGACAATCAGATTGTAGTCAGCTGGAAAGCAATAAAATGGAAGGCAGTTCCATAGACGTGCACTTCTAAACAACAGGAGGTATATATAAGTATAAAACTCTGGTCATAATTACCTAGGTAAGGCGGTTCTGTAAAACGGGAGGTATCTTTATCGATGCAAGAGACTTCCGAGGTTTATCACATTAAGTAGATCTGAATCTGAATTCTGTAGGGAAAGAGATGAACTTCTGTGTTCAGTATTCGTCGCCCTTGAGAGATCGGTCTCCTGTGACAAACGTCTGGTGTATTTTCTTGGTGATTCCTCCAGACGGTGCCTCACGGTCTCAGTGTTGATAGCTGTCTTTTCTGACCATGGACTACCACTCTGTCCTTTATTCGCATTGGTCCCACACCCTGTTTCCCTTAACTTCTGCAGAAGACGTCTAATTTTGAGTATACTTGGAGGATTTCTTCCGTGAATCGTCGTTGAGTGTGGGTTATCGATTTTGATTCAAAATATGCTTCTACGATCTTTACTCTCCCCTCCACAGTATATTGCTTTCGATCTATTGGGGTGAGAATTCAGTGTTTAGTTGTTGATATTTCTGAAAGTAGAACAAAATCTTTGTAATTTTGAAAATTGTCAGAATGTAAGAAATAGTGATATTTTTGGCTCACTCTGTATAACCACCTAACTTTAGATATATAGAGATTAAACTTAGAAGCTACATCATTTCCTTTGTCTAGCTTCCTCGGTGTTTCTTTTATGAGTCAATAAATATAATCCTCTCACCGCAATATGCATAGGTAAGTAATAAATCGAACATTTTCATGTTCCTATATTTTATAATACAAAATGGATGCGCATACATACAAATTCACAAAGCAATAGTTCACAACAAGTAAAATTATATTCCTAAATAACTAAGGTAAGTTAACAATTTGTATAAAGTAAATTCTGCGTTGTGGAAAGCTAGAGACAATCTAGCTGACATGGAAATGACTTTTCAAAAGATTAGTAAATATAAATAAATTAAAAATGCTCAAGGAATGCCTTCTTTTCGAAATATTGATGGAATATTATAAACGGTTCTGTTGCATTTAAAAATATTAGATTGTAGCCACATCCAATCTTTGAGTTCTTTAACTGTGCTCCAATTCATACATACTTATCTATCTATATATTATTAAAAGGAATTTTATCTGTGTGTTAAAGAAAAGGTTTCCTATGGAAACGAAAACGGCTAGGCCGACTTTTTACCAAATTTCACACGAAGGTACTTTATTTACCTGGCAGTGTTCTTATATAGTTTTGTATCGGAATGTATTCGATAAGTCCACATTAATCGATAATCGAAATAATCGATGAAAGAAGGAATAGGCGAGTTTCACTACAGTTAACACTTTACACAGCCTAACATCAAAAGTACATTTGAGAAGTTTTATTGCTGCAGGAGTCGAAAGGCTCGATATATAAATCCACAGTAGGTTCTTTGAAATGACAGGGGCGCGTTCGACGTGGATGTTTCTTTTTAGAGCATAATTGAAGCATGATACTTGACCTTTGTATTTTAAACTTTAAAATTCAAGCCATTATATATTTAAAATATAATTTTATAGAATCAATAGTATGTTCTCCGCAGTGCAATGTAAACTACAATGTATTGTAGATTAAGTGCATGTGAAGCTTTTTCCCGGTACATCGCGATGGGACCCAACTAAAGCACCCAATCAATCGATTTGATTAAAAATTAGGCGATTCTAATGACAATAAGAATAATGGAGTGTGAAACATCTGTTGAATCTCATTCCATCCAGGGCAATGTCGAGTCTTCCTGCTAGTTGATTTTTACAACTAATTTTTAATGCGTAACTAATTCATACTCGTTTGTTGTGATATTATATTACTTGAGTATTTTTTTTACATTTACCTGGCTTATACTGCTCTCTATTGCGAGAAAGTATTAGAAATTATGATTTTATAAAAGATAATTCGCTTTAAATATATGTCCTCTTCACTGTTCATGGATTATTAATAAAGATCACTTATTTTTAATAAAAATTTCTCCATGCATTTTATTCTAATTATTATAAGTTGATTTCTTTAAATTTATTAAGCACTCGAAAATCATCACAGTCATCGTAAAAACTACTTTCTTAATTGCGTGTATTCTACTTATACTCTTTTCTGTCACCAAATCACAGGTTTACATTTGCGTACGAACAGACAAACTCCAAAATAGATTATAACTTTTTAATTGTACATAGATTTTTCCTTCATCTTCGTTTTGCTCAGTTTAGGCACGGCCATTTTGTATTCATCTTTTTTTATTTTTTTTTATCTGAACTTCCCATGTTTCTCTGGAAATGTCTGAATGTAATTCTTATTCCCTTTACAAGATTGTGTATTCAAATCAAGTTATATTCTTTGGAGTAGATCTCGGCCCTTAGAGAATGTTGCACTTCTCTCACTTTTTTGCACTTTCCCAGATCTACACTATTGCATCAGCATCAAGTTGTAAATTAAGATTAACACCAATTCTCTTTTCCTGCCCATGTTGCGATTCAGCAATATGGCGATGACGGAGGCTCATAGCTAATACATAGCTACATTTTTCTCGCACAACTTGTTTATTTGCTTTTATTGTTATCGCCTACCCTCAATCTAACAAAGTGTATCTATCCATTTATTTTGTTTCTTGCTTTTTTGTATATCGTCTATGAAATCTATCATTCGGTTTCAAGTCTTTGGGGATTTAGGTGTTACAAATAATAGGAAACAACATATTAAATGATTGATATGTAGATAGATAAGTAGGTAAGTAGACAAATGTATTGTACTAAGATAAATACACACCAAATGAGATATATTTATAAAGATAAGGAGATATTTGCAATTACTGTGATGTATATATAAAAACAATGAGAAACAATATATATATATATATATTTATATATATATATATATATTTCTGTAGAAATATATTTTCTTATAATATATATCAATCCTTATTTAAGAAGCTCAGTGTAATTACAGAGCAATATAGAGAATAAATGACAAAAAGTTATATTCCAAATATCCTGATGTTGACCATCTTATAATTTATTCCTTTAATTCAGTTGGCGTATACAATTCTTGAAAGTATCTCTTTCGTAGCGCAAAATCAATCACTTAATTATTATATCAATCAATGAGTTAAAGGGCATAATAGATTCACTGATTGATATAATAATTAAGTGACTGATTTTGAACTACGAAACAGATACTGTCAGGAATGTATAAGTCAACTGAATTCAAGGAATAAATTATAAGATGGTCAACATCAGGATATTTGGAATATAACTTTTTGTCATTTATTCTCTCTCTTTATATATATATATATATATATATATATATATATATATATATATATATATATATTAAACATACATAGGGCAACTCACATTTTATTTTATTATCTTTTCCAAAAATTAAAAATTCTTATTTACATTCTTCGTTAAAATGTGACATTTTAAATATACACGTGTTTGTGTTCAAATAAAATAAATACATAGATATGATCATCCTCATATATATATATATATATGTCTGTGTGTGTTTGTGTTTGTGTGTCTGTGTGTGTGTGTGTGTGTGTGTGTAGAAAGAGACTAAGTGAGAGAGAGACATACATATACAGTACTATTTTGTTGTATCACAGCTCATCAGTGCAGCTAAACTAGCAACTACCTTAGCCTGGATTAAAACCAGGATTGAAACTCGACTGTCTAGTTGACAGTCAACGCTTCTCAGCGTTATGCTTTTTGGCTGCTGCTGAAATTGGGATATATATATATATATATATATATATATATATATATATATATATATATATATAATTTAACAGAAGGTCAAAAAAAACATCAGTATCGCCGGTTTCAAATTCACTGTTTTGCGTAACCAAATAGCGACCTTTTTTTTTTAACTTTCTGTAAAATTTTAAAATGCCTTTATATTGAATCAAGGACATTTTTTGGTATTTTCCCATATAAGAGCACCGAGCTATATATATATATATATATATATATATATATATATATATATATATATATATATATATATATGTTTGTGTGTGTTTATGGTAAATATATGTGTATGTGTTTATGGGTAAGGTTTATATAAGATATTTTTGTGTTAATTATAATATGAGCACATTATATTAAGACGTTGGTAAGGCGTTAATTTCGGCATTAAAATTAAAGATGGCATGAATACAATAAACACAATTGCAACTACTATTCTGATATTTTCAAATGTGTGCAACAATTCCCATATTCTTTATATTTTCTTTTAAAATTAATGTGTTTTTATTCTTCTGATGAGTCATGACAAAAATTATCCAAAAATTGACACAATAATTATAAAATGGAATGGAGATGGAAGGACATGAATACTCAACGTTTCGCCAGATTTATGTGGGCTTTTTCAAGAGGAGTAATCATTGATGACGAATTATATGAATGGTTTGGCGCTACGAAACGGATGCTGCTAATGATTGAACATTTTAACATACTGAAAAAATAAAGGGTAAGATGAATAACATATTGAAATTTGCAATAAAGACTTTTAGTGATATATATAGATATATATTTATATACAACAGTCGGTTTAAAAGTAAGGAATCTTTAATTCGAAACATTGAAGAGCTACTAAGACTGGAGTTATACCATTACAACCAGCGACCTATTGAGCTCCGTAATTCATTTTTCTACATAGTCACCACCGTTCCCAATTTACTTTTTCCAGCGATGAACAATGACTGTTTATGAACGTCCAGATTGCCCTTTTTCATACGATGGACGTTTGAAAAGTAAAGCTTCTTTTTAATATACAAAAAGTTGAAAAACTACAAAGAAAGGATTTTCATGCTCTTTCATGCTCCAGAATTTATTTTTCCTACATTTCTGCTTCTAACGGACGTCCATTAAAAGAGTTGTTTCCAAGAATCTCCCACCGTTAATATCTGCGACATAGAGAAAAGACATTCAGATCATGGATGCATTAGTTTATTCATCATAATAATTCAATTTACCATCCTCCACGATGGGTTTGGGCAAGATAAAAAAAAATAATAGGCATTACTTTTAGAACGTCCTAAATTCCCTTTACGGGAAAAGCATGTGAGAAACATTTAGCTTTGCTGTAGTTACGGAAAGACCCATTTAAAAATTAATATATCGCCTAATTTTCGGATCCTTATTTAAGAACAGAGTCATGTGAATTTTTCACAGAAAACCCTAAGCCATTTAAAAAAAAATTATATATCCCATTCGTTGAGTTCATAAATTAGATCTCGGTGTTTCTTTATTTCCTAATAATTATTTTTTTACAAAAATAATTTTTTGGATTTTTATAGTATGGCCGTATATATGGCAATATTTATAGTATGGCCGTAACGACCTTGCAATAACGTTACGGTTAATTTTAGTTTCGTATTAGTGGCAAGTAATGTTTACAGATTTTCGTTATTATAGTACTTAGATGTAAAACCATTATAGGTTAAAAGTTAAATTGAATAAGAGAATAAATAAAAAGGCTTTATTATATGTATATATAAATCCTTATTTGGAGTAAGGTATTCTAATCTATTTATTATTATTTATTATTTAATGTTTTAAAATTTATTGTCGTTCTACTCGAATATGTCTTCATATCTTTTCTAAAGACAATTATGAAGGGAGATAATCCAATTATGTTTTTAATTGCTATTAGTTAATTCTATTGAAAACTGGGTCGATTTTTATTTCCTATAACAGCTAAAGGGAGATAATTCAGGCCGTTTGATGTTTTCGGTTCATTGATTACTAGAAGGCGTCTATGATTTAATAATTAATTTAATCAGACAGATCCAGAACGTGCTACGATGGTTTATTTAACAAATTAAGGATCTAAATTGTTTTTTAATCTTAAAAAAATTGTTTTTTACCCATGGATTTAACCCACATCTGTGATTAATCACTTATGCTGCTCATGTCTTATAATTCGTGTGTTGTATTCTTGGGTATCTAAATAAAATAGTATATATCCTCTAATTATTATTCTGACAGCAAAACCACCCAATAGCTACAAATGTGTTTCACTCCAATGAGAAGATCTTTTCCTGCATTTATGGGTAAAAACATTTAGAACAGGGAGTAAAGTAAGTAAATAAGTAAATCATGGATTCTACCAACTTAAGATGTCAGATGACAAAATCAATTAAATTAATTTTCAGCCCCTAAATTGCTAATTTAATTTTTAATAAAAACTAGTTTAGTTGTTAAGTTGTTTTATTGATTTAAAGACGGTATCGCTTATTTCACCGCTAATACTGCTACAACTGAATACAAAAATTCTCACCGTTATAGAGAAAAATAAGTTCAGTGTTATTAAAGAAATTATAATAGTGCTCAATTAATTTTGCAAGAACATATATATTTTTATTCGAGGGACACTATACAATATTCTTATAATCTACCGGTCCTTTTGGCTTCATATATATATATATATATATATATATATATATATATATATATATATATATATATATATATATATATATATATATAAGAGCAAATAGTTAATAAAACATGTTAAAAAACACTTTGAAAAAGAGTTAAAAACATATTTAATCTGAAAAGGAAACACTTAATAAGTGGATAGTCCTTAATCCGCGAAATTTCGAAGAAATACTTTCCTTCTCACCAGAGGGTAGGAATTAGCAAAATGCGGGATTGGATTTTGCAAAAGTATTTGATGAAACTGCAAGTAGGTCAAAGATCTTACTTGATAACAAAGAGTGAAGCAGATGGAATGTGGTGAAGAAAAGGATAGTCAGGTGAAAGGTAAGGTATCCAATGACGGTAAAATCCAAAAATGTAAGTCCAAGAAAGTTAATTTAATTTTCCATTCGCACAAGTAAAATCCAAGGAAATCACGTAATTGGAAGATGGTCCAAAATAATCTAAAAGGCTGAAATTCGTGGAATAATTCACAAATATGTACAAGGAAAAGAGGAAAAAATTCCAATAATAATAAAAATTAATGACTATCAACTTATTAAGTGTTTACTTTTCAGATTAAATATGTTTTTAACTCTTTTTCAAGGTGTTTTAACGTGTTTTATTAACTATTTGCTCTTATTATAAGCTCTATCTCCTATTTGGTTTTATTGAGCTTTTACATTTGGTTGAGATTACTTTATAAATAGTAATTCTTTAATATTTATAATATACTTTTGTTTTACCATCTTGGATAATTTGAGTAAATTTAATTGTAATTTTTATTTTATATATATATATATATATATATATATATATATATATATATATATATGTATATCAATCTCTACGTACTAGTCTACTCAACTATTATTCTCACCTTTAGTTTACCGTGTATATATATATATATATATATATATATATATATATGTATATATATATATATATATATATATATATACACGGGGTAATTAAAGGTGAGAATAATAGAGTAGACTAGTACGTAGAGATTATTTGATTAAAAAAAATCGCATTTCATACGCACATACAAAACGGTCTAATTAAGATTCTCATATTAAGTAAATACTACTTAAATAAATGGGTATTTTTAATATCCGGAACCCTCGTCTATTTGACAATGTCATTTTGACAAATGGAAAACCTAGAAACCATAGAATAAGTTAAACTATGTAGCAACCCATAATGAATTACATATTTAAGATTTGATCGTATTTTTGTCATGCTGACATTTGATTCAATACATCAATTATTGAAAAGGGAAATCAATGAAATATCTGAATTATATTGCTTTATAATTTTATTGAATATCTGATAATCTCAGTCTAACAGCGCACAGATGACCATGAATAAAATAACGATTTAAGTCTGTGAGATCAAGAAACTGTTTATCAATAGTATTTTTTTGTTATCTGGCTTTCTCTTTCTTTATTAAATCTCAAATCTCCCGATTTTATCTTGGCATTATTACTTTCAGTCTTCATTCAATCAACGAATATTCAAGAAAATAAAAGCATGTCTCTGTGTTCAGCTTAGTGTTGTGGTCCTGTTTAGGGGGTCGCAGTATTAACATTAAAAAGTCCTGATGTTCACTACGAGAGGTTAAACTATCCGTGTACTCTCTGCTCGGCAGCAGAAATGTCTGGCTTACATAGTGCCAAACGAATCCATACTATCATAGATATAGGGGTTTTAACTACCCCGGAACACCTTCTTCTAAAGATTTATTTCCCCGAAATATATTTTCCTCGGGTTGATCTCCAAGGTGTCTGTCAGTTTCCTTTTTTCTGCCAGAACAACGTATTTCGGTACTACTTTGAGGGGGTTGCAGGTCAAATGCGTTATATAGTAGGCTCAACGTCTCTTCCTCTGGTGGAGTTTTACTTAGCTCGTTCGAAGTGGGTTTGCGTATATGGTTCAAGTGTTTCTTATGTGTGGAATGTGGTCCTTTGTGCATACGGAAGAATATTTATTCTCCTGGCACGTAATTCTTATTGGAAACAATTGTTTGTGTGGGTTTTACCTGTTTTGGCATTAGTTTATCAAAGACTAGCAGTATTTTTACGCGAACATCACTTCCGCCGGAGATATCTGGGATGTTGGATTCTCGTTAGGCGTTATGGTGTACACCTGAAGAAATTTTTATAACGCTTTTTAGGGTGGAGTTTCCTTTACCCACTTCAAAGCCCTCTTCAAGGTGTCCAGAAATCTTTCGGTCTGTCCCTTTGAGCTGTGGTGGTAAGTCGAAGTTTCGATTTGGTCCACTTGGAAGTCCTCCATGAACTCTTTAAAGTCCCTGGATTTAAATCGAGTGCTCTTATTTGACACTAAACAGTCGACCACTCAAACGGGCCGATTACAGATGCTGTCTACTACTATGAGGTAGTACTATCCATCAAGTCCACGTCTATCGGTGACCATGGGTAGTCAACTTTGGGCCATGGGCTAAATTGAATTGGTGACACTTTAGCAGCTAGTGGGCATCCTCTGCATGCTTTCATATTTTCTTCTATATTCTTGTCCATGTTTTCTTTCCAGCACACTTATAAACGCACTAAACTTTTCATTCTTGTGGCGCCAGGGTCTCTTGTGAGAAAATCCTATATAATAATACTTGGTCGCATGTTGATAAAACCTATGCTACTTGTTCATCAATCTGCAGCTTTTTCTTGGTTTCACTTATCTAACCATCGCTTTCGGCTTCTTTCCTTATATCATCCAGAGTAACTGGAAGTATTTTCACGGTATTGCATAATATCGAACTATAATCCCTCTCTAATCATAGTGTTGCGATCACCGAGTCTTCAAGTGGTTAACCATTCCTTGGTATTAACTGAGGTAGCTCGTCTTCGACGGAATGAACTCCATAACAAAGTCATAATTTAGTAGGAGTGCTCTCCATATTTTTCGCTCATTTGCCGTATTTGTAGGCAACCGTTTTCTCGAGCTAAAGATAGAGATCAGCGGCTTGTGGTCTGTTTAAAGTTTGAAATGTCGTCTATGGGGAAATCTGTGAAATCTCATTACTGTGAGAATGAGGCTTAAGGAGTCATTCTCTATCTGGGAATTATTTTTTTCTGTAGGTAGTAAGGTTCTACACGCGTGTGCAATCTACTTCGTAGAACCATCAGGCATTTTATGCATAATGCACGCACCGATTCCATATTTGCTAACGTCACGTACAACGATAATGTCTAAATCTGGGTTGTAATAGGTAAGAAATAGTTCTAATATGATCACTTCTTTTAGCTTTTCGAATGCTATCTTGCATTCCGTGGTTCAGTTCCAAACCTTGTCTAAATAGTTTATTTATTAAGGTGCGCGCAATGTGTGCATATTAGGAATGAAGGCTTGATAGTAATTAGCTAAGCCTAAAAACTTTGATGTGTTGTTATGTCCTGTGGCCAAGGCATATTATTTTGCTATTGACCTTTCTGAATCGGTCTACCATCCTTATCTATAATCTTCTCTAGGTATTTTATTTGGTCGAGGAAAAAATCACATTTAGTGTTTTTAAGTTTGAAGCCGTGCTCGTTTATCATTTCGACACCTGAAAAATGTGGTTTCTATGTTGCTCTGTTAGAGAATGGATAGAGAGATAGAAAGAGAGAATGTTAAGGAATAGAGAGAGGGAGAGAGAGATAGAAAGAGGTGAGTTATAGTGTAGACACGTTGACCGGAAGTAAAAAATCAGCTGATTGGATTGCGTGCGAGTCATGTGATCAGGTTAGCTGAATCGTTGAGATTTGATTTGGACTCAGAAGACAACGGACAGCTTCCTGTTGTCTCCTGCTCTTCACTGGGGGGGACGAACGCTGACCTGTGTAGAAGAAGAACCCACACAGGCCGATTTAACTTTCCACCTTCTGCAGGACATCTGGGAAAAGTGAAATAAACTATAGAACTAATTCCTTGTCTTGGAGTGATTGAATCTTCATCCAAAAACAGGTATCAAGTCTCCCTCCAGGACGAGAAATTTCCAGATGGTCCAACATCGAAGAAGCAGAGGTAGATTCTGAAAATACATGTCACTCACACACGATTCCCTTTATGATACAACATAAATATAAAATATAACACGTCATCTCTTCTAAACCATTATTAGAGATGACGCAACAAACACTCACAACCCTTTATTATAGAGACAATATAACAAACACTCAACCCTTTATTATTATAGAGACAATACAACAGCTCTGTAGATTCACTTTTCATTTGACTATTGTCTAGGTAGTTGATGGAAAAATCAAGGCCGTTCAACATCGCGTTGATTATCTATTGAAGAATAGCTAGTGCGACTTTGACCCCGAAAGCTTAAATAGTCCCTTTTGAATCGTAATGCACAAAAGTTTTGAGTTTTCTTACTCAATCGGAATCTGTAGGTACGCCTCGCTCATATCTATTTTCCCTCCATTTAGTTTCGTAAAAACTTCCTCGGGGCTGGGTAGCAGGTAATGATGATCCTTAAGTAATGCATTCAACCCGGTTGAGAAGTCTGCGCAAACTCTGATATTCTTCGATTCTTTCTTTACATACACGGTGGGGCCAGCCCACTCGCTATAGTTGACTGGGGTCAAAATTCCTGCTTTGACGAGTCTGCCCAGTTCTGCTTTAATCTTTTTTATAGAGGTACACTGCGTTTATTTTTTAAGAATGGGGTGGCATTGTCTTGTAACTTGTAAAGGCCTCCATTTTTTTTTTTACAGCGGTCTAGTTTGCCCCAAAAACAACATTGGGAAATGATTCATTTTGGTCTTTTAGTTTTTCAGCGCTAGCTGTAAGGTTGTCCACTTTTTTACAAAAATCGCTAATGGGCAGAGTTCAAATGTTTTAATTCAGTTTGTCCCAATTTTGGTGGTTTACGATGGACAAATCCGAACCACTGGCAATCTTTACCGTCACGTACTTCCGTACATTTCCGTCCTCCGCTTGAGTTCTCTATATTTTTACATAGGTCCTGTGGGGGCCATTTTGCTCTGCATGTGGTTTTAACAGAAAAATGTTCAATTTTCCACAGAAAACAATAGACAATTGAGAATTCATTTTTACTCTCTCGATAAGAAACAAAATACAAAGAATTTTGAGTCCAGAAGAATTTGGAATAATAAAATGAATTAAAAATCCCTTTTCGTAGCAAAAATCCAGTTGAATATTTACGTTGTTGTCCTGAATTTTTGTAATGTAGTGAATACGATTTCGATCCTTCTTCGAATTGATAATTTTTCTTTTCTTTTCTCGTTTTTTTTACAGAGAAAATGAAAATCATGCAGAATATCGACAGCGACATATTTTTGACAAATATTGTAAAACGAAGATGGCTCCTTGAAAAGAGAAAAATTTAAGAGATTTGCACACGCGAAAGTCAGCCCGCAAGAAAATGCTGATTTCTTTTTTATTTTTATTTATTTTTTTCGTTTGTGTGTTTAAAACCAAAAATGATCACTTTCAACAAACAGTCCTAAAATAAAGCCTTTCGGATAAAGAAGAAAACTTCGAGAGCAATAAAAATGCCTTATTCCAAATTTGAAAACTTTGTATGACTTGCTTAAACCAAACGTTGTTGATTTTTTTTTCTACTCACTGCTTTTGTAAAAATAAACGTTTTTTTTTTCGGGTGGAGGTTGTTTCTCGTCATTGAAAAAAATTGTGGAGCCAAGTTTTACTTTTTCAAAGTAGGTAGCAAAATGCGAGTTTGTTGAACAGAAGTTTCGTTTATCCAAAGGAAATCCTTGTGGGTTCTTTTTCATACTCATACGTTGGCAATGTTGTAGCCCTGTTATGGGGTCACTATATTAAGGTTAAAGAGTCCTAGTGTTAACTGCGAGCGGTTAAACTACGCGTGTGCTGTTAATTTGGATAACCTTAGTTATACAAGGTGGTCAAGAAGTGAGTGATAACTAAGGAATCTATAACTTCAATAGATTCGTTATTCTTACAGTAATTTATGCTAGTATCTTAATAGAATGTTAACAAAATATAACGAGGATAGGAAATAGTTATACACTTGGGCCCTATGTCGGTTGGTAGAGATTAAGTCAGCTAGAATGAATTTAAAGGCGTGTCATTTAAGTGCATTTTCAGTACGACCTGTTGACGAAAAGAAATATACCCAGCACCTCAGAGGATTAAGCAAAGGTAGTTCAGGGAAAAGCTTCCTAAACAAAGCACTGCCAGAAACAGGTGTTGACTACGAAAACAGATTCTAGTTTGTTTTTGTTTTTTGTTTTTTTTACAAATGAATTACCACTTATCAAGGCCCAGAGGCAACTTAAGGATAAGGATTAAAGAGTGTACATTGGTGAAAAGGATAATATCATAATAATCTTTAGAAGTGTAAATTTAGTAGAATGGATTACTTAAGGGGAACGGCTCATCAAGAACTCATATTGTAATCTTGAGCAGTTTGAATTACAAACGAGCAGTCATGTGACAACAATTAGGAAGAAAAATGTTCTTCTAAACTGGCATTCGTCGACAAATTCTTAAGTTAGATAACAAAGAATTAACTGTAGCTTATATATCATCGAAAAAGTAAATAATCATAAACTACATCTTTATTATTATAATTCTTCTGGTCTCATCTCTTTTCTTTTGAAAAAATCTTCTCTTAGGAAATATTTAAATCATCAATAGCCACTTTCTGTGTTAATGTATGAAGTTAATTCGTCTGAGAAATAGAGATCAAGGCACTGGATGATCCAACGAATAGCTCAGATGACAAACTACATGTGAAGCAACGGTCGAAGAATGAAGACCAAACCGTATGCAAAAGAGGTGTTACTAATTGATTTGTGTTCTCCATTGTTCACTAGCCACAACAAATATGTGTTGCGAGTGCGCTTTTATTGAATATACAAGCAACATACGTGTGTCAGAAAAGACTATTAGTTCCTATCTGCTACAATGTGTCCATGTTTTCCATGTGTTCCGTGTGTTTCCATGTGTTTCCATGTGTTCCATACGTTCCCATGTTTTCCATGTGTTCCTTGCGTCCCCATGTGTTCCATGCGTTCCCATGTGTTCCATGTGTTCCCATGTGTTCCATGTGCTCCATGCGTTCCCATGTGTTCTATGTGCTCCATGCGTTCCATGTGTTCCATGTGTTCCCATGTGCTCCATGCGTTCCCATGTGTTCCCCATGTGTTCCATGTGTTCCCATGTGTTCCATGTGTTCCACGCGTTCCCATGTGTTCCATGTGTTCCATGTGTTCCCATGTGTCCCATGCGTTCCCATGTGTTCCATGTGTTCCATGCGTTGCCATGTGTTCCATGCGTTCCCATGTATTCCATGTGTTCCACGCGTTCCCATGTGTTCCATGCGTTCCCATGTGTTCCATGTGTTCCATGCGTTCCCATGTGTTCCCATGTGTTCCATGCGTTCCCATGTGTTCCATGTGTTCCCTGCGTTCCCATGTGTTCCATGCGTTCCCTTGTGTTCCATGTGTTCCCTGCGTTCCCATGTGTTCCCATGCGCGTCCCAATATTGAACTACTTGTTTAGCAAAATGTTACAATTTCTTTGCTAAAAAGAACACTAATAAGAAAGAATGTATTTACGAAAAAATACAAAATCGTTTAAACTGTTCCAATGTTTACTTTGTTAGCAAAAATTAAATAACAATCGCGGTCAATATCCAACGTACGTGTTTGCTTTTAAGACTTAGAATATGTTTTTCAAACTTAATTTAGCGGTTATTACAAGTGTAGATAATATATATTCAGTATCGAGATAACTTAATTAGGTTCTATTTTCACAAACAATGATGTATTTTACTTGAAAATGACCATTTGAAACATAATAACATAATAATAATAATAATAATAATAATAATAATAAGAGAGTGTCGGGCGCCATTTTGAATTTTCCAATACATCGATAAACACTGTATGCTTTTCGAGTTGAATAAAGATGTTACATTGAATAAAAACACGAAAAATATATCCAGTTAGGTAAAAAAGTAACTTATCTTGCCTTTGATAACATTTATTTGCTATATATTTTTTTTTTGACAACTTTTTCGAATCTATGTGTACAGTAATACAAACCCTTTTTCCCCTTTCTCTCTGTTTCATTTGAGTATGCGGTGCCTTGCTGTGTTTTGTTTGATTTTATATGATAATGACCATAGAACAATCACTCATATTGTAAATTCAACATGAATTATCCATAATGTCGAACTAGCAATTTCTATTCATACAAATTTTTTATCCAATCAAAAATACTTTTATTTGCGTTGTTTACATTCAGAACGTTTTCTACACAAATATTGAAATATTTATTTGCACGAAATATAAAAATACATAATGAAAAAATTAGGCACAAGGACATTCAAAAGTGTGGGGATAATAGGTGCCGTTAGTCATCATTCGTCTCAATTACTT